>NC_137606.1:26520259-26610259 GCF_963280865.1 Gymnoscopelus braueri
GTCACACAGATCTCACTGGCTATTGATGAGGGGAAATACAGAGAGACAGATGAAGCTCAGGGCACAAAACAAAGGGAAGGGACTGGTGGTTTGCAAAGTCAGTGGATGAGCTCAGAATGGGGCGCAGGTGGCATGGAGAGGTGGGGTGGGGGGTGGATGGGTGTGTCACACTGGAGGAGGGAGTAGGGCTGGGCAATTAATAAAAAATATATCAAAACCGATATTTATAACCAAAAAACAACTTAATCTTGCTCATGTAGGTTAATCGAATAATCGAGAAGCAGTTTAAAAACAATATATATATATGAACGAATCAACCTTTTTTTTTAATGAATCGATTAGTCTGCTTAACCAGTTAACCCTGTATTATTCTTCAATGTACAATGGTAGCTTACAAAAATAGTGAAAATAGCCGATCTACAAGCTCACAACGCGTCACATCGCGACACGTGTCGTGAGCTTGCAGATCTGCTATTTTCTCTGTTTTATTTAATCGAGGCAAAAGTTTTAAATAATCGTGATATGTATTTCAAGTCATATATCGGCCAGCCCTAGGAGGGAGGGAGGGTGGGAGGGAGATGATGGAGGACTGGATGGATTTGGGGGGTGGGTGGCGGTCGGCACACAACATGCCTGGGGTGCACTGTTGTTTCAGAGCGTTTCATGTGGACTGGAATCACATACCTTTGTTTAAGCCAATTAACCCTGTGAGTCACAGACTACGGGGGGGAGGGATGGGTACACCCAGTCTAGTTCCATGTCTGATTTGATGTGTGCGTGTTGCGCACGCGCGCGCGTGTGTGTGTGCGTGGTTGTTTGTGTTTGCCTGAAGGCAGAGCCAGGCTCCACATTGGCCATCCATCCACATCCATAATGACTCATGAAATTGACAAATTGCACAGCACAATCTGGAGTTTTTATTTAACTTTGGGAGTATAACAACGGACCCATGAGGGTCTAACAACAAACACTCTGGATTTGACTGTGTAGCCCTCTCAGTGATCTTTCTTCCTCTCGCTACTCTCTAATTTTCTCTCACTCTCTCTTCTGCCTTCATCCACTCTTCAGATCAAAGCCATTGATGTTTCCTTTGTTGATTCGTAAACCACGATCAATGAAGCACGTCATTATAGTCATATTGATACCAGGTTTCCCTGTAGTGGTGAACTTAAGATCCCTTTGACCTGAGGCTACACACAATATTGTGTTCCTTTCCTCAGTGGAGTGAGACACGACAGTATCTGACATGAATGAATTTATAATGGCAGCCTTTGACTACCACCATTGTCCACGAGGTCTTCTCTCTCCTCATTGTGCTAACATGAAAACACAGAGATGATGTCAACTTCAACTTTCAACTTTATTTGTCCCTGGAGGGCAATTACTTTTGCAGCATAGACATAGATACAGACTATAACATTGAATAAAAGTCTACATAGGATATATCGTGGTGGTGGGGGGGGGGGGGGTACTCGATGGAAAACAAGAGTGAAGTAATAATAAGCTGCATACAAAGATAAATTCAGTAACCAAATAATTTTAATAATTTGTCAAACCAGAGTGTTTGCCACTGGCACAATAGCATCGTTACTGTGGTTACTTAGTAATTAGTGCAGGTGAGGTGTCAACCAGTCCTTCCAGCATAGGCACCACTGCTGTCATGACAACGGTTTTGTGCATGTGTGTGTGTGTGTGTGTGTGTGTGTGTGTGTGTGTGTGTGTGTGTGTGTGTGTGTGTGTGTGTGCGTGCGCGTGTGCGTGTGCGTGTGTCTGTCTGTGAACAATGTGTGAGACAGAGAAAGACTATAATTATTTAGCTTATTGATATTTGAGTTGAACACAGACATTTGTGTGTGATGATAATGCCTGTGGGCAGAAAACTCAGGATGAATATTAAAAGTGATAGGACGCTTTTGAAAAAGGCTGCAAATGTGATTTAGTGTGATGTCCATTGGTGAATTGTTAATTAGATTACCCATTTGCATGTATCCATAGTTCCATACGGTATTGTTATTGTGTTGCGTGAGTGTATGAGGATTCTCTATGTGCATCTAAGCTTCAGTGCATTAGGTTGATTAGACACAGACTTTATTTCTAGTTTATGTTGTGTATGTAACTATGTACTGTATGGCACTGGTTCTCAGCATAGGGTTCAGGGGGGTCCACAGCTAAATGATTCATACCATTACAGGTTTGTAACTTCAAGAGAGTGTACAAATGGAACCAAATGGACCTGCAAGCCTTACGGATCCGTTTGGTTCCCTTTGTATATTCTCAGGGTTAAATTAACACTGAGGCTTTTACAGTGTAGATTGGTGTCCCAGAGATAAATAAATCATATCAAATTGTGATCTATGTAGTGTGTGTACATGGGGGAATGCATATCAAACTGGGGATCCTTGAAATTAAAATCAGGTTGAGAATCAGTGGCGTATGGGAAAGGATGTACACTATGAAAATTTGATGAAATGAGTTGGGGTTCATGCAGTGATTCATTTACACAGTCCTAACCTCTGGAGGCTTATCTGTTGTACACCTACTTAAGCAAGTTGCCATCAAGTTCTGTTTTCACTTAAAATAATGGGCACTGTGTGTTTGACAAACACATATGTGTGATTTATGTGCCCACCTCGACTGCAATGGTCACCACATTAGGACCATACATTTTATCAGCAGTGAGTAATGGGAGTCCTATGGGAAAAAAACTATTGGGAACTACTTTATAACTGAATGCTTGTGTACGTTTGAAGTGAGTGTGTGTGTGTGTGTGTGTGTGTGTGTGTGTGCACTGTAACAAATTTCACTGTAAAATTACAGTAAATTACAGGCAGCAGAGTTGCCTGTAATTTACTGTTATTTTACAGTACATCTACTGTAATTCATTTTACAGTAGATATACTGTTTTTTCAATTACAGTATATTACTGTAAATTAAGTGTGGGTTTATGGTAATTTAACAGCATACAGTTTTTTCAATTACAGTATATAACTGTAAATTAAGTGTGGGTTTATGGTAATTTAACAGCATACAGTTTTTTCAATTACAGTATATAACTGTAAATTAAGTGTGGGTTTATGGTAATTTAACAGCATACAGTTTTTCAATTACAGTATATAACTGTAAATTAAGTGTGGGTTTATGGTAATTTAACAGCATCCATTTTTTTCAATTACAGTATATAACTGTAAATTAAGTGTGGGTTTATGGTAATTTAACAGCATACAGTATTTTTGTAATACAGTATAATACAGTATAATAACTATGGGTTTTACTGTCATTTTACAGTTTATTCTAGCATGTTAGTTTTCACAATAAAAGCCAATAAAATCTGCTAATTTATAATTTGACATTCAATTCTTGATATACCACTAATACAAAACACACAGGTATAGATATTCAACACAGTTGGTTTATTTTTAAAGCTGCTAATCAACAATATTTGGAACATTACAAAATGTAGGAAGGTAGACATTAATTTTACAAAACAGTCTCCATTAAAACCTTTTTTTTTGTCTTTTTTTCTTCTTTTTTTTTTTTAAATGCAATCAATAATAAAAGTTTTCCCTGACAGACTCATGAGGTAGATGAGCAAACAGTTGTACAGCTGCTGTACGTGCATGTTTTTTTTTCCCCCCGAGGAGAGGATGGATAGAATAGAAGGAGAGGAGAGGAGGGCACCAAGGGGAGACACTGAGCTGTCTTCTATGAGGAGAGGATGGATAGAACAGAGGAGAGAGGAAAACAACATCTCGCTAAACAATACTGTCTTTTACTGTAAACATGTCAGAAAACTTATAAAACTTTAGCTCAAACAAAAGTTTTGATACTGAACTGCAGAACATAAAGAGCACTTTTTTGTTTGTAAATAAAATAAAACATCCTGTCACATCACATCTCCAAAACAATTAAGGTGCTGTATGTGTGTGTGTTTTTTGAAAGTAAGTAAACAAAAATAATTGCATTTTCAGGTGTTCCAATTTCCCTAACCCTATAACAAAAGTTAGCATTCGCACGCACAAATTAATAAAGTGCATTATACTTGCCACCACCGAACGCCCTCTCTCATGAGAGTAGTCATGGACGATATTAAGAGAGATTGATGTTTTCAAAGTGCTTTCTGATATGACACTTCACTGGCCTTACTCAAGTAAACGTTTTCTCAGACTTTGCAGTTTCTGTGGGAGGGCTTTTTTCCCCAATCCAAGCATTACTTTCTGAATGAAAGTGAGTGTTTTTTACAAGCATTTTGGGTAATCCAAATGCAGCGCATATGTAAGCCCAAATAACAGGCAAACTGCCTGAGGCAAATCTCTAATATCGTCCATGACTATACCTCCCTCAAGTATGATGGCAGTGGAGATGGGCTCTAGGTGCACCGAGTTTGGACCCTTTTGAGGCGAATCTTCACTTAGAACTGTCAGCACACCAACAGCGACAGTTGATATGTCCGCATCTCTGACTCCTGTATCCTGCAAAGGAAAACACAAGTTAAGCATTATGTTATGTTTGCAATCCACTGGATTTGCTCTTCTCATGAAAACATTTTTTGTGCAAAACAAAATGTTTTGTGTGCCAACTACTGTACTTACTGCAAAGCAGGTCTTGTAGAATGCACTGCAGTCGTCCCCAAGAAGAATGGACATGCCTTTGAGGACAGCACGCCGTACAGTCACTTCTGGTGCCTAATGATACAGAGACAGAATAGATCAGTTAAAAGATACATTTACATTCAATTTTTAAAGTTAGACAGGAATTGAAATAGGTTGGTCTGTATCATCTTGGGGAGGCGGGGGCTCATGTTTATGCCTTCGTGTTGTCAATGTAGATGACACTAAAGCTGGACTCAGATTACAAGATAATCAGGGTAATTTTGGGTCGGACACCCAATTGTCTGCTGCAGACAAATTTCAAACACGTTTGATATTTATCTGGATAGCTAATGTCACAGTGGAACGGCATGGCGGGAGCTGTGCTGAACCGAGAGAAAGGCCGGTCGAAAACCACATTGTGTGTTGCATGTTTAAGATAATCTTAAAAGATTATTCTGTAGTGTGTGATGCTACTAGATTTCCCGATGTGTGGGCGATGTTAGGCGATGTGTGGGCGATGTGTGGGCGATGTTAGGCGATGTGTGGGCGATGTTAGGCGATGTTAGGCGATGTTAGGCGATGTGTGGGCGATGTTAGGCGATGTTAGGCGATGTTAGGCGCTGTTAGGCGATGTGTGGGCGATGTTAGGCGATGTGTGGGCGATGTGTGGGCGATGTTAGGTGATGTTAGGCGATGTGTGGGCGATGTTAGGTGATGTGTGGGCGATGTTAGGCGATGTTAGGCGATGTGTGGCGATGTTAGGCGATGTTAGGCGATGTTAGGCGATGTGTGGGCGATGTTAGGCGATGTGTGGGCGATGTTAGGCGATGTTAGAAGATGTTAGGCGATGTTAGGCGATGTTAGGCGATGTTAGGCGATGTGTGGGCGATGTTAGGCGATGTTAGGCGATGTTAGGCGATGTGTGGGCGATGTTAGGCGATGTTGGGCGATGTTGGGCGATGTGTGGCGATGTGTGGGCGATGTTAGGCGATGTTAGGCGATGTTGGGCGATGTGTGGCGATGTGTGGACGATGTTAGGCGATGTTAGGCAATGTGTGGCGATGTTAGGCGATGTTAGGCGATGTTAGGCGATGTTGGGCGATGTTAGGCGATGTGTGGGCGATGTTAGGCGATGTTAGGCGATGTTAGGCGATGTTAGACGATGTGTGGGCGATGTTAGGCGATGTGTGGGCGATGTTAGGCGATGTGTGGGCGATGTTAGGCGATGTTAGGCGATGTGTGGGCGATGTTAGGCGATGTTAGGCGATGTGTGGGCGATGTTAGGCGATGTAAGGCGATGTGTGGGCGATGTGTGGCGATGTTAGGCGATGTTAGGCGATGTGTGGGCGATGTGTGGGCGATGTTAGGCGATGTTAGGCGATGTGTGGGCGATGTTAGGCGATGTTAGGCGATGTGTGGGCGATGTTGGGCGATGTGTGGGCGATGTTAGGCGATGTGTGGCGATGTGTGGCGATGTTAGGCTGTTAGGCGATGTGTGGGCGATGTTAGGCGATGTTGGGCGATGTTGGGCGATGTTGGGCGATGTTAGGCGATGTGTGGGCGATGTTAGGCGATGTTAGGCGATGTGTGGGCGATGTTAGGCGATGTTAGGCGATGTGTGGGCGATGTTAGGCGATGTTAGGCGATGTTAGGCGGTGTGTGGGCAATGTTAGGCGATGTTAGGCGATGTTAGACGATGTGTGGGCGATGTTAGGCGATGTTAGGCGATGTTGGGCGATGTTAGGCGATGTGTGGGCGATGTGTGGGCGATGTTAGGCGATGTGTGGGCGATGTTAGGCGATGTTAGGCGATGTTAGGCGATGTTAGGCGGTGTGTGGGCGATGTTAGGCGATGTTAGGCGATGTTAGGCGATGTGTGGGCGATGTTAGGCGATGTTAGGCGATGTTCGGCGATGTGTGGCGATGTGTGGGCGATGTTAGGCGATGTTAGGCGATGTGTGGCGATGTTAGGCGATGTTAGGCGATGTTAGGCGATGTGTGGGCGATGTTAGGCGATGTTAGGCGATGTGTGGGCGATGTTAGGCGATGTTAGGCGATGTTAGGCGATGTAAGGCGATGTGTGGGCGATGTTAGGCGATGTGTGGGCGATGTTAGGCGATGTTGGGCGATGTTAGGCGATGTTAGGCGATGTTAGGCGATGTGTGGGCGATGTTAGGCGATGTTAGGCGATGTGTGGGCGATGTGTGGGCGATGTTAGGCGATGTTAGGCGATGTGTGGGCGATGTTAGGCGATGTTAGGCGATGTTAGGCGATGTTAGGCGGTGTGTGGGCAATGTTAGGCGATGTTAGGCGATGTTAGGCGATGTGTGGGCGATGTTAGGCGATGTTAGGCGATGTTGGGCGATGTGTGGGCGATGTTAGGCGATGTTAGGCGATGTTAGGCGATGTGTGGCGATGTTAGGCGATGTTAGGCGATGTTAGGCGATGTGTGGGCGATGTTAGGCGATGTTAGGCGATGTTAGGCGATGTTAGGCGATGTGTGGGCGATGTTGGGCGATGTTAGGCGATGTTGGGCGATGTGTGGGCGATGTTAGGCGATGTTAGGCGATGTGTGGGCGATGTGTGGGCGATGTTAGGCGATGTGTGGGCGATGTTAGGCGATGTTAGGCGGTGTGTGGGCGATGTTAGGCGATGTTAGGCGATGTTAGGCGATGTGTGGGCGATGTTAGGCGATGTTAGGCGATGTTGGGCGATGTGTGGCGATGTGTGGGCGATGTTAGGCGATGTTAGGCGATGTGTGGCGATGTTAGGCGATGTTAGGCGATGTGTGGGCGATGTTAGGCGATGTTAGGCGATGTGTGGGCGATGTTAGGCGATGTTAGGCGATGTGTGGGCGATGTTAGGCGATGTGTGGGCGATGTTAGGCGATGTGTGGGCGATGTTAGGCGATGTTAGGCGATGTGTGGGCGATGTTAGGCGATGTTAGGCGATGTTAGGCGATGTGTGGGGTTCAAGTGGTTAATGTTATACGTGAAGTGTAGACATTAGTGTACGTGAGGATACCTTTTACTGCTCAGGGAGATGGACGGACGGGTCAGCTCTGACGATCAGCCGAGAGCCAAGCTGGAATGCAGGAAATCTAAGAAGAGAGAGTTAAGTTAAGTCAACCATACAAAACAGACAGTTAAACTTCCCTCGTCCAAAAAGAAAAACCCTCATAATATGGGGTTGTGGTATAAAAAAGGTTGAGAACCCCTGCTCTAGTCTGTAGTAGTACCTCTGCCATTATATGTCCCTCTACATTAAATCTTTTTGCCAAAAATTGCAGATCTACTTTGAAAGCTCAACGTGTTGTGAGCTAGTATAATTGGCCATTTTTGATAAATGTTCACCCCAGAATATGGACTCTAAGGTTCAATGTGTAGACACTAGTGTAGGTAAGATTACCTTTGGCTGCTCTGGAAAAGGCACAAAATCACTTGAATAGAGAACAACAATTTAAGCTAACATGTACACCAGGAGATTAATTGTGCAATGTATAGACATCACTGAAAATACCTTTTACTTCTGCGATGGTGGGACAGATGTTGGTCTGGTCACCAAATATTTGAGCCTGAAAGACATTTACACATTTAAGACGTAGTGCAATGAAAAATAAGTTTATCACACTTTAGAGCATATCTGAGGTCTTAATATGGACATACCCAACTATAGATGCCAAAAAAAATGTTTTGTGTATTTTTATATCAAAATCTTATCGTCCAATCTTAAATACATCATGTGAACGAAAACATGCTGCGTGATGACATAGATAGACCTGTATGAATATAAATAACTTGATTCCCATAGCTCAGTGGTTCTCAACCAGTGGTCCAGAGACCACCCGTGGTCATTGAGGGGGTTCCAGGTGGTCCCCAGATAAATGATGGCGTTGGTAACCAAATGGACCCTTATAAGATCTTTAAGAGCGTAAAATGAAACCAAATGGACCCATCGATGTGTAGGTGATGTTTAGGCGATGTCTAGGCGATCTTTAGACGATGTTTAGACGATGTTTAGGCTAGACATTAGTGTACGTGAGGATACCTTTTACTGCTCAGGGAGATGGACGGACGGGTCAGCTCTGACGGTCAGCCGAGAGCCACGCTGCAATGCACAAGAAGAGAGAGAAGTTAAGCCAACACTGATCTTTTGTGATCTACACCAAAGAGCCAGTCTACAAGCTCACAACACATCACGACTTGTTGCAAGCTTGTATTTCGGCCATTTTGGGCAAATGCAGCCCCCAGAATAATGACTCAGGGGTTCAAGTGGTTAATGTTATATATGAGTAGACATTAGTGTACTTGAGGATACCTTTTAATGCTCAGGGAGGTGGACGGACGATGGGTCAGCTATGACGGTCAGCCGAGACTGGAGCAGCTGAGCTGGAATAAACACCTAAGAAGAGAGAGAAGTTAGCCTACACTGAACTTTTGTGATATACACCAAATAATAGCCAGTCTACAAGCTCACAACACATCACGACTTGTTGCAAGCTTGTATTTCGGCCATTTTGGGCAAATGCAGCCCCCAGAATAATGACTCAGGGGTTCAAGTGGTTAATGTTATATATGTGTAGACATTAGTGTACTTGAGGATACCTTTTGATGCTCAGGGAGGTGGACGGACGATGGGTCAGCTATGACGGTCAGCTGAGACTGGAGCAGCTGAGCTGGAATAAACACCTAAGAAGAGAGAGAAGTTAGCCTACACTGAACTTTTGTGATCTACACCAAATAATAGCCAGTCTACAAGCTCACAACACATCACGACTTGTTGCAAGCTTGCATGTCGGCCATTTTGGGCAAATGCATCCCCCAGAATAATGACTCAGGGGTTCAAGTGGTTAATGTTATATATATGTGTAGACATTAGTGTACTTGAGGATACCTTTTAATGCTCAGGGAGGTGGACGGAAGATGGGTCAGCCAAGAAGCTGGAGCCGGAAAGAAGCTCTGAGCTGGAATGCAGGAAATATATAGAGAGAGAAGTTAAGTCAACCATATAAAACATAAACAGTTAAACTTTCCTCGTCCAAAAAGAAAAA
Source organism: Gymnoscopelus braueri (assembly GCF_963280865.1). NCBI lineage: Eukaryota > Metazoa > Chordata > Actinopteri > Myctophiformes > Myctophidae > Gymnoscopelus > Gymnoscopelus braueri. The sequence goes on from NC_137606.1 coordinate 26,529,898, forward strand.
CCCTCATAAAATGGGGTCGTGGTATTCTGACTTATATTTGGAGACCTGACATGTTCCTGATATGAGGTTTCTGTACGATCTTGGCCCTTGGCAAGAGGATCTGACACAAATGTTTCACGGGCAATCTCACAATATCTACAAAAGTGTAAGCTTTTGCTGAAATTCTCAGTAAAGCCTCCAATGCAATGTGAACCCAAGTTATCACCTGCAATGGCACACAGAGTTCCCTTGTAATTCTTACCATCAGGCATGGTGATGCCACTTGTCTCAAGATCTTTTAGATCTTTTATCAAAGAGCTAAACACTAGCTCGTGGGCCTCGATGCCAAAATCCTTAAAGTCCTTTCCCTTACATAGCAACACCAGTTGCATGTTCTCAATATTTGACCTATTGTGGGGTAAAATGTTAGCAAGGGTGGCATATACTGCTAGGACTTTGTGTTTTGTTTTCCCTGACCCAAGTGGATTTACAACCTCAAAGGCATCCTGATAGAGAATTATGCCTAATGAGGAGTTGTGTAGCTGAAACAACTGGTTATTTTCAATGACTTTGCCATCCCAAACATCTCTGAGCACATACTCTGAGTTGACATTAGTGTTTGATTGCCAGTGTTCCAACACAGTAGGCAATAGAGATGTAACAGTGTCTTTGATGGGGATGTATTGTGCAAAACACTCCTTGCCAGACTTATTCTGGCCCAGATAAATGGGCATTGGCTCTACATAATTGAAATTAGTCTTGAAGACAGTTTTTCTTCTCTGATCAATTTTCAATGTTTGGGTATTATATTTTCTGAAAAGAACTTCAGATTTAAGGGTATCAATTATATTATCTACAGTATGTCAGGTTCTGCAATTCCAATATTTACAAGTTTTTCCTTGAGTTTGAAAAGGAGATGTGACTGACTGATGTCATGCAGCTGTTGATAGTCCTCTATGATAGACTGAATCACAGAGGCAGGAATAAGACATTTGGCTTGCAACTTCAGATAAAACATAGCTAAATGTCTGAATATCATCTTGCTCACTTAAATGTATATCTTTGACTACAAAGGTATTCTCAGCTTAGAAAGGAACACAATGGGCCATAATAATAACAGGAAAGGAGCCAGCCTACTGCAAGTCTGCCAACCATTGCAATACTAGCAAGCTAACATCATAACACAAAAGAATAGACTGATTAACTTAAGTTAAATAAGTTGCCTACAGCCTATATTTGTAAGATGTTTTTTAATTAAGTTAAACAAATGATCATATGACCACAAACACACTTTAGACAGGTTTGAAACAACACCTGCTAGCTGCTAGCAACAAGCTACACAACAAGCTACACAACTAACTTTGCCCACTTTGGCAATCAGACTTATAATGAAACCAACTTTAACATCAATATTTAAATAAACATGTAGACAAATTAATACTTTAATGGACACTTGACAAATTAGGGAGATAATTGTAATATACCTGTTACCTCCTTGGCTGTATTCCACATGTAGTGAAGTGCTGCTTTGCTCTCCAGTTGAAGTTGTGCTGTCCAAAAGTCAAGCTCAGGAATAGCCAGTCAGGTCTTGACACTGAATAATGTGTGAGCAGTTTGACTAACAAAATAACATTATTATTATTATAATCAAAACAGACCGACAATCATCAGTAAGATGTTGATGCAGTGTGACTGAATTTGAACAGAGACAAAGTGGGTGTGTTTCCACAGCTTGGCAGAAAATACTGCATTCTACTGTTAAATTACAGTTTCTACTGTTGTTAGTAAAATAACAGCATAAACTGTTAATATACAGGAAAGGGATGACTATTTAACATTATTGTACTGCTAAATTACGGTTTCTACTGTTATTAGTTAAATAACAGAATAACTGTTAATATACAGGAAAGGGATGACAATTTAACAGTATTTTACAATTTTGTGAAAAACAGTAAAGATACTGTTGAAAATCCACCGTAAATTTACAGTGATTGGTTACAGTGTGTGTGTGTGTGTGTGTGTGTGTGTGTGTGTGTGTGTGTGTGTGTGTGTGTGTGTGTGTGTGTGTGTGTGTGTGTGTGTGTGCACATTATGTACACATGTTTGTGTCTGGGTATGATAGTGTTTATGTGTGCATGATGTTAATGCATCAACATTTGTGTGCTTACTGTTGTGTATCCTGGGTGTATTGAGTATGTGTGTGTGTGCGAGTGTGTGCGAGTGTGTGTGTGTGTGTGTGTGTGTGTGTGTGTGTGTGTGTGTGTGTGTGTGTGTGTGTGTGTGTGTGTGTGTGTGTGTGTGCGTGCGTGCGTGCGTGCGTGCGTGCGTGCGTGCGTGTGTGTGTGCATGCGTGTGTGCGTGCGTGCGTGCCTGTGTGTGCACGTGTGTGTGTGTGTGTGTGTGTGTGTGTGTGTGTGTGCATGCGTGTGTGCGTGCGTGCCTGTGTGTGCGTGTTTGTGTGTGAGAGAGGGAGCTCTGAGGGGAAATTCCTCTCTCAGGGCTGGGAGTCCTTCCTGTCGTAGAGCTGTGTTTGTACAGCCTGGCTTAGCCGGGATATCCTACCCTGCCCATGTCTGAGAGAGAGAGAGAGAGATGGAGGGAGGGGATGGCAGTGGAGAGTGAAGGGCATGGGCAGGGATGGGGGCAAGATATACACCCAAAGATCTGGAGTGTTAATTTAACTCAAATACAGGGTCCATTTGGTTAATTAACCACTCGAACCCCAGCATCTACGTATATTCTGGGGGGAACCGCTTGTACATCGGCTAATTAGCAAAGACATTTGGTGTAGACAGAAAAAGGTGGTCCAAGTACAGAGCCAACTCAGGTCCAGTTTACTAAGTCTAGAGGGTTTAAGTGTAACACTATGGATATTACTGTGTGATTCTACGACAGCATTTGCCTGGTTAGATTCAGATTCAGATTCACTTTTATTGTCACTTAGATGCACATGGTACATACATGTGAAAAACTTACACTCGGAAGCTCCAATAATAAAACAATAAAACATGATAAAACAACCTAAAAAACAACTCATAAGCAATAAATAAACAACCACAGGCAAATCAGCTTAAGGAAAGAGTACAGTTATTGCACATTTCATTTTACACTGTCGTTTAACAGCCTGATGGCCTGTGGGAAGAAACTGTTCCTCAGCCTGCTGGTACGAGCTGAGAGGATCTTGTATACCTTTACCCTTCTTGATTTTAGCGGGGGAAATATTCTCGATGTTCACTCCCAGGTACTTAAAGGTGTCCACCCTCTCCACCTGCTGAGCCATTGATGTTTACTGGTTGGAGCTCGTCCTTCTGCTTCCTGTAGTCCACCACAATCTCCTTGGTTTAGGCTGGTGTGAGACGTGTAACGGACAGCACCAGGCAATCAGACAGCTCACAGCCAGAGGCTATGATTAAAGACTCTGCTTAATTTCCTCGCTGTTTTGATGTCTTGGGTATTTGGGGGGGGGAGGGGGCATGTCCCCAGGCTGCACCCTCCCAGGCCCAGACATAATATGAGCAGCACTGTCACGGCAGACATCATCACATGAGATCTATGTGGCGTGGCGATCTTGTTGTTTCTTTAGGAGGCAGCATGAAGCCCCAGTCCGTGACCCGAACCCACAGACCCATCAGCCTCAGATGTTGTTGAGAGAACAATCTGATTTACGTGGGGGGAATTGGGGCAATAGTTGCGCAAGTGGAGATTCTTGAAATTCCATAGATGTGGAGACGAAATCTCAGAACAGTTTCTTGCTATACATCCGCTGATCCTCCTGACCACAGCAGTATTTCGGTTGAGCGGTTTGACAGATGTACTTAATAATTTTTTCTGTAATTTATATGTGGGCCCGGCCCGTAGAGAGAAATGGCGGACGGCACGGTGGCTCGGCGGTTAACTGTTGCCTCAGAGCAAGTACGGTCCTGGGTTCAAACCCGACTGGGGCCTTTCTATGTGGAGTTTGCATGTTCTTCCAGTGTTCACGTGGGTTTCCTCTGGGTTGCTGCGGTTTTCTCAAAAACCAAAAGACGTGCATCTTAACGTCAGGACATACCCTGTTGGTGCCCTTGAGCAAGGAATTGACGCAATAGAGGAGAGAAAGGATTGCTCTGCTCAGTGGCTGCTCACTGCTCCTAATAGTTTAGGACAGGTCCTTCCTGAAGACTGACTTGAACAGTTTGTTACTAATATTAGGCTGGACACACACGCACGCACGCGCACACGCACACGCACACGCACACGCACACGCACACGCACACGCACACACACACACACACACACAGCTTTCTCACCAGATAATTCTACATAGGGGAACTGGGAATTGGCATAGCAACTAAATTGGGAAAAATAATCAAAATAATAATCAAAATTATGAAAAAAAGAAAAGAAAAACTTGTGGGGACATTTGGTTTTCCCAAGTATAATGAGGCCCTAACTAACACACACACACACACACACACACACACACACACACACACACACACACACACACACACACACACACACACACACACACACACACACACATCTTTCCCACCACGTCATTGTCCGGCTCTGTCATCATCCCTTTAGCTGTTCTCGACACAAATGGCACAAATGTTCCTGGGATGTTGTTGCTTTTTTTTTTTTCAGTAAAGAGATAAAAATATCACATCATTGTTGACAGCGATCTTATCAGACTGGGCTTAGCGTTGTTTACTGTTTGGTTTCCCTGTGCGTCGGTGTTGTTTTGTCCTGAGCAGCCTAGTATCTGTTCTCCCTCCCTCTGTAACGGTAGCCAGACGTTCTGGGTGGAGACCTGAGAAAGGACAATGTGTCTTCATCAACATGTTTAGAGTTCATCTTGCTGTGTGTGATTGCAAGCAAGTTGCTATGATTCCATTTATGTGTGTGTGCGTGCGTGCGTCCGTGCGTGTGTGCATGTGTGTGTTTTGGAAATATTGTCAGGAAGGACTTTGGAGATTTCATGCATGTGTAATCTGAATCTTATCTAAAGTATTGGTGTGGTTTTGATCTGTAACCATGGCTAGTTCAATCCCCCTCCCACATCCTCCACCTTAATAACAGAGTGGGGCGCATATCCACCCTTCCTGCAACGTGTGACTCACCTGGTGGTGTGGATACTAAGTGGGTGTGAGAGAACAAAAGCAAAAAGAAAGGCTCTGGACCTCCCATGAGTCTTAAGCTGCTGCCGCTGCCACAATGGTAGCTCACTGAGGGTGGAGGTAGAAATGAGGACAGGGAAGGAAAGAGAGATCGGGCGGAAAGGTCGAGTGAAGAGTAAGAGTGAAAAAGGGAGCTAGTAGGGAGGGAGTGAGGGAGGGGTGATAAGAAAGATGATAAGGGTAAGAGGGATCTCAATTCTGGGAGCAGGCCAAACAGTGAGGTAATGCTGCGTGAGCGTTTTGTAGTAGTGGACAGAGCATCATATCCAATCTAATAGTCAGCCTGGTCCAAACATTGGTCTCTGGCATGAGCTCCAACTGACCTTGGTGTGGGTTCAAGGAGTGCATAGAGAATACACAGCTTGGTTTCTCCTGAAACCCATTTTTTTAACCCATTAACTCATTCACTGCCACTGACGTAAAAAACGTAATTTGTCCCGTTTACCAATCCTGCCACTGACGTAAAAAACGTAATTATTTTTTTTTCAAATTTGACCCAAAGACCAAGGAGATATGATTGTTTAAAGATCTACACTCCCATCCACTTCCTTGTTAACTTAAAACTTAAAAAATCTGTATCTCGGCTCCTGAGTACTTTTTTTTTTAAATGAAAAATCTCTGGCAGTGGGCAAACGCGGCCAGCAATAATTGTGGCAGTGAATGAGTTAAGACCTGAGGCGATTCTTAAAAACAGTTTTTTGAAAAAAAAATCTAAAAAAAAGTTTCACGATTTTTCAAAAATAGCAGATCTACAAGCTCATAGCGCGGCACTCGGTGCCGCGCTATGAGCTTGTATATCTGCTATTTTTGAATAGCCAAAGACATCTAAAGTGACACAGATGCGTTCCAGGTATCAATGGGTTAAAATAAAATCTCATTGTTGGGACATGGAAATTAAACTCTTGAGAAAGCTTGAAGGACCATACCGGTGGTCTGGCATGTTTAGCCTATTGACTGTGTATCACGGTATACTTGACATTACTGCCGACCATTTTCCAAAACAAATCGTGGCTTGTTTGATTGTTGAGGAAAGCCACTGGATTCCACTGATTTCAGTACGGTAGGAAAATGAACATGAAGGGACTTCAAGCTTGCGTGAGATACAGTAGTTAATACTACACATTAAATATCATTTTTACTTTTATGTTACATTATCAGTCAGTTTACCACATTTTAAAGCTAGCTGAAAATAATCCCTGGATAAAATTAAAACATCCATTATAGCGCAATGATGTTAACAAAAATTAACTCTGTTATTCAAGTAAGTTTGAATGCAAATGCAAAATCTAACAAAGCACCATTATCAGGAAAATTATCTATGTTTATGTACAGTAAATAGCCAAATCTATAAATAGACAGTGACATGTATTGGCACCGTTATAGTCGTAATCCAGGTGTCCTGTCCATGAAGCCAGTGGGTTACTATTACCTCCCATCGTATGCGTGCTTTCTTAGAAAGAAAAGTGGATGGAATGAGGCACGGCTGATGACAGTATAGGCAGGTGCCGTTTTATAACGGCAGAGGGGCTCGCCATTAGTCCAGGGGCCAATCCAGATGTTGGTACCACCCAAAGTGACCATACATCTTTTTTTTGTCTTCCTACATGTTTGTAGTTTATATTTTGGTAGTATGAGCCTGCTTATCTTGTAGCTTTAATGACAGTTACCACTCTGTAAACAAACCTACCTCCATATAAAACCTTGATGTCTGTATGTCACGTCATGTTAGCTCCGGGCACACAGACAGACACGGACAGAAACACTGAACAACCCTCTTAGAAGTATGATTTCTGTATCATTTATTATTCTTGACAATATTTTTGGAAACCAACGGTCTTACAAACAGTGACTATAGTCTCCGTTTGTATCCGTTAGTTGTTGTGCATGAGCTCAAATAAAAGTCGTAAATTGTGAATTACATGAAATTCCTCTTCCCACCTATCTTTTCTTATAACCTCCCTTTTTTGTTGCCATATTTACTTTAAATTCACATTTTGTTTGTGGCTTCTCCTCGCTCAGACGTCTTCATCTATCTTCCTTCTCCTTCTTCCTCCCACAGTTCCCACAGCTATTTTTTCACCTCTCATGTCATCCTTCCATCGTCTCTAGTTAATCTCTCTCAATCCCTTTGTCTTGGTCCTTCTGTCCTCATAATTACCCACCACTCACCTCTTCTACCCATCATAGTTTTTGCCATGTAGTTTATGCTTCCGTGCCAATTTTCACCACAAGCTGTATTTTATACTGTTTTCTTTCCCACCCCACAACCTGTCATTGTCTCGTGTACTTCATGTCTCCTCTCTGTGCCTTTGACTGAGGACCTCCTTCCATATTTACCTCCCACACCTCATGCACACATCAACCCCCCCCAACCTCCTTCCCTCCACTCATCCCCTCTGCGGTGGACTCTCAGAGCGGAGGCGTGACTACACATCCATGTCACCCTTTAGGAGAAGCCTACCCACAATGCTCAGCAGAGGGTGATTTGCATGGCAGGCGCTGGTGTGTTTCATGGAAGGAGGAAGCAAGCGAAGGGCATAGAGAAGAGAGAGAGAGAGAGAGTTTTAGGGAAGAGAGTTGGTCTGAATTATTCATCGCCACTGTACAGGAAACACAGAAGGAACAAAAGCGGCACTAAAGAAACACCTGTCGTCTGTTATCTCTCCTGAGTGTGACATCTGTGTAATCTCAAAGACCTTAGTCTCTATTGTTGTTTACTCTAGCTCCCAGATAAGAATGGACATGCCAAGGACATAGGGGTAGATGTTTAAAAATTAGGAGTAAGGCACAGTGGTACACGCAGTACCTTTAACCACTTTAACCACTTGAACCCCAGCATTTTTATTCGCTTCCTTCTGGAAGTTTCTTATTCTGCTATTTCTATGGCATGTGGGTGGGTGGATGTTGTTTTGGTTGTTCATGTGGTGTAAAAAATATATGTTGTCTATTTCCTGCAATGCTGTACTCTTTGTTGATTGTATTATTATGTTGTTTCTCAGTCAGGCTGATATAGATTTTTCTCTTTGCTGTGTGTTATAATTAAAATAATATAAAATAGAAAAATCGCTTCTATAAACAAGTGTCTCTGAATTCCTGCTTGTATTTTCTTCACAGAAATCCTTCTCTCTGGTGTTGGACGCTTTGGACTACGACAACGAGACGTCAGAATCTGGTAAAGCTGCTGTGTGTGTGTGTGTGTGTGTGTGTGTGTGTGTGTGTGTGTGTGTGTGTGTGTGTGTGTGTGTGTGTGTGTGTGTGTGTGTGTGTGTGTGTGTGTGTGTGTGTGCGCACGTTTGTGTGTGTGTGTTGTGTGTGTGTGTGCGTGCATGCATGGCTGACTCTCTGTGCATGCATAGACAGGAATGTCGAAGAGAGACTAAATTGTGCTTGAGAATTCCATATTTTCCCACAGAGAGAGAGAGAGAGAGGGAGGGAGGGAGCGAGAGGGAGGGAGAGCGAGAGAGAGAGAGAGAGAGAGAGAGAGGCAGGAAGAAGTCTGTCTGCGTCTGTTTATCCTGTGTCTGCATATGACCATGAGTCACTTTATCACTTTATCTGAGTTTCGTGAATAAGCATCTATACCATTAGAGAGGCTCAGAGGTTCAAACATTGTATTCTAAAATGTGTGGTTCTGCATGCTAATCAGCAATCATGTTAATGCAGTGTGTGTGTGTGTGTGTGTGTGTGTGTGTGTGTGTGTGTGTGTGTGTGTGTGTGTGCGTGCGTGCGTGCGTGCGTGCGTGCGTGCGTGCGTGCGTGCGTGCGTGCGTGCGTGCGTGCGTGCGTGCGTGCGTGCGTGCGTGCGTGCGTGCGTGCGTGCGTGCGTGCGTGCGTGCGTGCGTGCGTGTGTGTTTGTTTGCATGCGAGGTTAAAGGGTCTCTCATCCAGACCCTTTAATTTCCTGCTCTTCCCCTTGTTGTTCCTGCTCATAATCAGAAGCTCCGTGACAGGTGGAATGTGAGCTGCATTCTATAAAAAAAGACATCAATACTATGCTTGCGCATCCCCCCCCCCACACACACACACACACACACACACACACACACACACACACACACACACACACACACACACACACACACACACACACACACACTGATGCTCTCGTCCCTTCCTCATTCCTGTAATTCCCTTCCCTTTCTTCTCTTTCATCCTATCATCCCTCTATCATTCCTCTACTTTCCTTGCTAACCAGTGGAAGGAGAGCAGTCCAAAAGATGACTGGAGAGATAATGACTAACTGGGAACCAAACCAGAGGTCCACAGCCTCTCCTCTCCTAGCTAGTTCCCTGTTTCCTGTCCCCTTCATCTCTCCTTCTCTATGTCCTCCAGGACTGTTCTTAATGTCTTCTTTTCATTTTCTGTGGTTCTCTCCCTCAGCTCATGAGACAGTCCCTGGGCCTAAAGCCTTTCACTAGGCCCAGCTTAGCTCAACCCAAACACCGGCATCCTGGACCAGTCGTGACTGGACTTACCGGGCCTGGTTCCTAATCAGAGAGGATTACAGAACCCCAATGTAGCTTTTGTAACAAAGAAATTGAGAGAGAGAGAGAGAGAGAGAGAGAGAGAGAGAGAGCACGAGAGAGATAGTCCTTGGAAACAGCCAGCTGCTTTGAATATCTATGACCTTCAGCAAGTATATTTCAAAAACTGATTTATCTGATCTGAATGTCTAGAAATATGAGATCCTTTTTAAATTCAATAATGAGGTCACTCAGTACCTAATATCCATCTCCTGTCTTTTTGCTTTTCTTCTTGATTTTGGTCCTGACTCCCTACACAGTAAAATCCCTACTGTTAATTTACATATTACACTTTTGTACATATTACACATTTGTACACTCTCTGAGTTACAGTGCACTTAGGCTAAGCCCAAGGGCACCAAGGAAGGAGGAAGCTGGAATATGAATGGAGTCAACTGGCGATGGATCCCAGCTGCAGGAACGCTACGCAGTGGAAATCAAGCACAGGTTCCAAGCACGGCAGGAGAAAGAGGAGGTGAGCATAACAGCAGGCAACCAAAGCTTCACCGAAGCAAACCAACGAGCAGCTGAGACATGCCTCCAGCAAGTTGCCAAAGTAAGGCGGAAGGAGAGGTGCCTAGACCCTAGAATCACCAGAGCCAGGGAAGAGCTGAGAGCAGCACACAGGGACTATAAGGAGTATAAGTGGAAGAAGCAGGAGCTACTGTATACCAAGTTTATGCAACACTGGAACAACAGGAGCTGAACCAAAAGATCACGGACAACCAGAAGCATGGAAAGAGCTGGAAGCTCATCAATGACATCTCTGGCAGAAGCTTTTCTCAGACTGCCAAGATCTAGGGAGAAAGTGCAGAAGAACGAGTTGAAAGCTATAGCCGGATTCGAGCCAAGATTCAGACCTACGATGGTGACACTAAAGAGTTTGAGATCCTTGTAGGCGTCCTACAGGGTGACACCCCCTTCCTCTTTATTGTAGTGATGGACCATGCCCTGAGACTATCAGTGGCAGGGGGGAGACTCTGGGGTTCACGCTGGTCCCAAGGAAGACTAGGCACAGAGTACATCCCATGACGATTACCGACTATGCAGATGACATTGCCCTAGTCTCGGAATACAGCAGAGAAAGAGAACTACCACTGGAAGTAGAAATGGAGTGCAGGAAGATCGGCCTGAAGCTCGGATGTCAAGAAAACAAAAGTATTGGCATTTAACACAGAGGAGGAAACCATGGCCCCTGCCGATGGGACGGTGCTTGAGGTAGTTGCGGGGTTCAAATATCTCGGCGCCTGGACTGCTTCAATGGAACAGGATCTCAAGGGAGAAGACCTCAAGACTAGGCGACTGTTCGTAGCTACTGAGTCAGTACTGCTGTATGGGGCCGAGACATGGACGCTCACAGCACAGCAGGAAAAGCATGGCACTTGGTGTCACAACATCAGAAATGTGGACCTCTACGGGGGGCCTCCCACGGGTGACAGACAAGGTCAGAGAGAGAAGGATGAGGCTGGCTGGCCACTGCGAACTGGAGTTGGCTTGTCTGCACTCTTGCATCACATCGTTCACCCCAGAATAGAGATGTTTCAAGTGGTTAAAATGTGCAGAGGTGTTTTAGCTACATTCATTTAGCAGCTTTTGATCACAACAGCCTTAAGATGGCTAATAGGGCATAGCAGTGGCGGCCATTTTGTGGTGCCACAGATTGAAAATCGCAAAAATGAGTATTTATTAAATATAGTATATCATATAATTAAATATTAAAATATCTTTTTACACAGAATCAAATGTTTTATGGTCCTGATTCACCAGGAGCCTGGATGGCTTGGGTCCAGGCTTAAAATAATTATTTATATAAATATTTTATGAAATCTCTATGGGAAAAATGTATGGGTTTTCTAACTGTGGCACCACAATATGCCACAGATAGAACTGTGGCACTGTTATGCCCTATACTGCGAGAGGAAAGTTAAATCAAATGTTATTGAATTTAGTATCCAGGTTGTTTTCCCCATAAACCACAAATTATAATGGGGCCACTAATTAGAATTAATGTGTTTATACCAATTGACATTTATAAATCAATTTTGACTGAAGCCAAACCACAGAAGGTGGTTTTAGCAAAGCTTTTAAAACAAACAGTGAAAAAGAATGGCCTGAATTTCCCATGTGCACTGTGAATATAGAGCAATTATTGATCTGTGGGCTGAGGTGATCTGGTGAAGTCAGAAGGGTGCTTGTTTTCTCCTGACATGTTTAATCAGCCTCTGACTGACAAAAAATAAACACTTCACTCCATAATACCAAGCTGTGGGAGAGTCTTCCAGAGGCCAAGGAGATGTAAGAGTTCTCACAACCTCCAGACACGTTCTGCTGGCCCACACTAGCCTGTGTGTGAACGCAATTCTGGTGTGTTCGTCTGATGACTTTTTGTAAGCCTATCTGTGTTGCTGAGTGCTTGTCATTAACGTTCCCCATGCTTGAGCTTTTCCCTCTCTCTCTCTCTCTCTCTCTCTCTCTCTCTCTCTCTCTCTCTCTCTCCAATACAGCAATGAAGTGAAGCAGTTGAAGTGATATTTCAAACATTGACAAAAAATGTGAAATAAATGAACAAATTCTATAAAATATCATCAATCATATCAACAATTTAATCAAAAGGGTGGCTAGCTCACAGTATTTATATTTGCTCCTAATAGAATATGTAAATAAAGAGAAAGTCTTCATCATAATGTTTGGTAGATGGAAATCTCTGGCTCTGGAAATGACTTTCTGTTTATATATACAGTATGTCGCTTGATTGACAGTGGTGGCAGATTCTATGCTCTCTCTCTCTCTCTCTATCTCTCTACATTGCTTTGCCATCTTATCTAACCACATTACAGAGGAAATCATAGACTCTTACACCCCTTGCCTGTGCAGTTCTGCTGATAGGTAATGTGGTCCATTTCTACTCAGCCCTAGCCTATCCTATTTGTGCTGTCCTGGCAGAGGAACCCACTTCTGGTGATGACATTAGCCTTTGAGTCTTTCCGAGTAATAGAATAATGAATAACCCACAAGCTGCAGCAATTGTCGTGCGCTCAGGAGTGGCCTGGAACACAAGCTGCGGCTAAAGCCAGCAGCTAACAGACAAGGAGCCGATGGGGGGGGTAACAGCACGCATCAGTGTCCATTCTGCCCCCCCCCCCACCCTCTCCCCCCCCTCTCTCTCTCTCTCTCTCTCTCTCTCTCTCTCTCTCTCTCCCCTTTCGCCCTTCCATTCTCTTTGACGTGCGCACACAAAACACACACACATGCCCTCGCCAATATATGCCCCTGTTTTCATTCTTTCAAACTGTGATGATCTCATCTCTCCATCAGGAGGTTTGTTGTGTGTGTGTGTGTGTGTGTGTGTGTGTGTGTGTGTGTGTGTGTGTGTGTGTGTGTGTGTGTGTGTGTGTGTGTGTGTGTGTGTGTGTGTGTGTGTGTGTGTGTGTGTGTGTGTGTGTGTGTGTGTGTGTGTGCATGTGCGCGTGCTAATAGCTCCCTCCCTTCCTCACTGTTTCTCTCTCTCATACAGAATACACCCTCCACCCTCTCTCATGCTCCCTCTCTCCACTTCTCTATTTGCCTGCAACAAGGCTACCCTGTATGCATGGCTATCTACACATCTCTCCCTCCATCTCCCCATCGCTTAAATACACACGCATGCACGCATCAACACATACACACACGCGCACACACACACACACACACACACACACACACACACGCACGTGCGCACACACACACACACACACACACACACACACACAGCCCTTTTCTCTTTCTTTCTTTCTTTCTCTCTCCCTCTCACTCTCACTCTTACACACTCGCGCGCACACTCACACATGCACACAGACTCAAGCACACATTCTCTGTGCTTTGTGTGCGTTAATACCCTGTTGGAGAGGATTATAAGTGAGTTGGAGATGACAGCCCCTCTGGGAAATCCCCCTAGGGGTCAGGAGCCCCCCAGCAGTCAGCCCGGCCATGACCCAGCACTGGCCCCCCAGTACAATATACTGCTGGCCCTCTCTATACCGTGTCCCATAGGTTGTTCTCTTTGAAACACTCTTTTGTCTGCACACACACACTAACGCATACTCTCAAAGACTCTTTGTCCAGATCTGTACCCCTCTTTAGCTTTGCTCCTTTGCTACCCTATACATGTTGGGTCGCCCCTTTTTTTACCAGATTCAAACCTGAGGTGCGCTGGTAGCTGTCTGAATGGTGCATCCACTACATTACCATAATGTCCTCGCTTCCATTTCCTTCCCGGGTGGGGAGTGGGACCTGTGTAGCTTGTCCTTCCCCCTCTCTGCCCTCGGTGTCGGGGGGGGGGGGGGGGGGGCTGTCCAAAAACATGTCCAAACAGTCTGTGCTCAGTCTCACATGCACTTAGAGGTTTTATTCGCAGTCCTCTCAATATTGTCACTGTGTCCACTCACGTGTGCACGCACACACACACACACACACACACACACACACACACACACACACACACACACACACACACACACACACACACACATACACAAAAAAAATCAGGAGACCACGAGGTAAATGCAATTTTCCCATAGAAAGGAGGTGTCATTCACTGCCGACATTTTCCCTTTTCTCCTTTGTTCATATAGTGTTTTGTATTGTATGTTGATGATATGTATTATTGTGTTATTTTTGTATACTATGTTGATGTATTGAATACATAGGACCACAATTGAAACAAGTCCCCAGGAGGTTTTTGTGTTATCCTTTTTGCCTAAATGTCTGACTGTACCTCGTGCTGTTTACATTTTGGACTAATAAAGTATTCAATCAAAACACACACACACACACACACACACACACACACACACACACACACACACACACACACACACACACACACACACACACACACACACGCTCCTGGCTGTGTGTCCACGTTTTCTTGAGCAAGATACTGAACCTGGTGAATGTAATGCACACTGTAAAGCTCTTTAGTGAAAGGTGCTGTGTAAATGCACCATTTACCAATAAGGTAAATTAGGTTAGCTTATTGCACCGTATTACACTGATCCTAGCTGCCCTTCACTGGCTGCGGGTGAGTTTCAGAGTTGATTTTTAAGATTTTACTGATGAATTTTAAAGCCTTGCAAAGCCTGGCTCCCAGCTACATGTTAGATATGATGGTCCCGTATGAGCCGGTGCGTAGCCTCAGATCCTCAGGTAGGGCTCTTTTGGTTGTTCCCAAGACTCGCCTCGTCACCATGGGTGATCAGGCTTTTGCGGCCCGGGCAGGCGGGCACCTAGGCTCTGGAATGCCCTACCTGAGGATTTAAGGCTATATCAAAGTCATTGTCATCTTTTAAATGACATCTGAAAACTAGCTTCTCAATTTGTGGTCATTTCAATAATATTGAAAGTTATTTTACCATCAAATTTCAATTGACTTTTGTTGTTTATCCCCATGGATGTTTTTGATTGAATACTTTATTAGTCAGAAATGTATACAGCACGAGGTACAGTCAGACATTCTGGCTAAAAGGATAACACAAAAAAGTCCTGAGGACTTCCATTGTGGTCTTGTGTATTTTATCTTGGTGTTGTAAGGAACTTTGTAACACTATTTTTGAAGTGCTTCATAAATAAAGTTTATTATTATTATTTAATGATATTGCACAATAATATTTGATCAAAATCTCTTTATATCTTTCTTTCCCTGTCCCATAGATCAACTGATAGAACGTGTTCTCCTCTCCTCAATGCTGAATCCTAGTGAGGAGTGGCAGACGTACCGTCACCATGGCCGCATTCTGAGCCTGGAGTACCGGCTACGCTTCCGCTGCGACTTCAACTACTATGGACCCTTCTGCAACAAGTTCTGCAGGTCGCGCGATGACTTCTTTGGGCACTTTGGCTGTGATCCCAATGGTTCTAAGGTCTGCAAGGAGGGCTGGACTGGTCCAGAGTGCGGTGCAGGTGAGATAACGTGATAATGTATTTCAAAAATGAATTCAGGCAGTTTTTGCTTCATTTTGTAGTGATGAGAAACTGAGGACAGAGAGGTGGAGTGAAGAGGGACACACAACACAGGACACCACCCTGAACTGAACCACGAGATGTTGTGATCATGTGGTTGACGCATCTGGTCAGCTACCGGTGTGCCCCCTTAATTTATATGAGGTTATGTGGTAATGACCTGTTCTCCTGTTCTCTGATTCTCCATGAATTGAGTACGTGAGAATCCCATTTGAAACAAGCTATTGCAGCTTTCCTGGGCAATCCATTTTAGTTGACCTTGTATTGTAAACTGTACTTCCATGTGCTTTTTCTCTGCAAACTTCTAAATAAAGTATTCAATCAATCAAAACTACTCTGCTTAATTAACATAGATCTACATGTAGATCAGATGAGTGTATAGGTCACAATAACCACTTCCACCGGTACATGAGTAGACTGTAACTAACAACACTGTTACTGAGAAGTTCCCCAATGACTCTCTCAGTTTCTGAAGCCTAATTTATGGCAGGCTAACATGCTCACAACGCGTCGCGGATGCAACGCACTGTGTGCTTGTAGGAGTGCTATTTTCGAGCTTAAATCAGGATTTACAAATCACTTTGCTGAACTCACTCTTTCACCCCTGGCCGTTGCCACGGTGATGGCGTGTTGCGAAGGTGAGACTAAATGAGGAAAGCTTGAGAGGAAACCTTGGAAACCGTGAAGGACGTACGGGCCGCTGCGCTGGCATCCTGTAGCCATTCCCAATCCCGCCCTTGTCTCACTTCCTGTCAAGCCCATCTGACTTCCTCCTCAGCAGGTTGGTGATTGGACCGGGGAGACACAGGAAGTGTGACAAATGAGCAGGGGGTCCCTCCTTACTCCTACTCAGCCTAATCCTCTGAGTGAGAGAGTGTACACAATCACGAGTCAAATTTGACAAAAACCTGAGGACTAGTTGAGTTGCAATACCTTCTCTTATATTATGGGTTATGAATAACATGAGGTGTTATTAATTAAGTAAATAACATTTTCCCCACTCCAGTGATCACGATTGCCATACAACGTCAGTAATATGAATATTATAAAGCCAGAAGAAGACTTGCTGTTCATAGAGCTAGAAGCCAGATTAGTGACAACTTCAGTATTTGAGTGTTGAGTTCTGTTTTGTGACCACAGTGACCCTACAAACCACACATTTGATCCACTTTACACCAACTAAGTTATGTAATGCATGTGGTTAGCTTGGTTCCCAGCATCTACAGTACCATGCATGATGACTTACAGTAATTGTTCCTGCTATAGTGAGTTTGTAAGTTTATACTGTAGTTTTACATGGTTGCCGACTGATCGTTATTATTGTGTGTGTGTGTGTGCGTGTGCGTGTGCGTGTGCGTGCGTGCGTTCGTGCGTGTGTGTGTGTCTGCATTTGTGTGTTCACAGCGGTGTGCAGACAAGGTTGTCACGAAGTCCATGGGTCCTGTACTATGCCTGCAGAATGCAAGTGAGTCACTTTGACACGTTGACACTTTGACCATGTGATGACAGAGCCAAATTAATCACCATAGCAGTGGTTTTCACTTTTTGTGGACAAGGCACACCAACGGGCAAGTCAAAATCTCAAGGACACCTGAATTCATGCCAAAAATTGTCGATCTGCCATGTTCACTATCGTTTTTAATTTCCGGGGGTAAAATGTTTAATTTTATATTTTCACCCTACAATGACATGCCCAAAATAGGGAATTAAATATATTTCTTTAGAGTATAGTACTTGCCTCTGTATTAGGAGATGAGTACACACAAAGTACTGATATTGTATTAGTAAATAATATAAAAAATGCATAACCTTTCGTATAGTTTGCAATAATAGTGTGTGGTTGTCACAGAATCCCAACTCACACCTGGACTTGTGTCACGGCACACCATTGTGTCTCGGCCATAGACTGTAAAAAAGAAATGGACAAAGTTACGCCCATAGACTCTACACACCGTAAATGAAGCCTATTTTTCAACGATTTCAAATCCGCCGCCTTTCTATATCCAGTTCGAATATGCAAATAAGAAACCGGAAATTAATGAATGCCATTGGTTGTGTAGCTTGTCAATCAAATCATCACAAGGTAGTCACGCCCCTTCTACAGCATACCCTACTTTATCATCAATTTTAAAATAAATGGGACCATCATTTACCAAAACGCATATCATGGTGATTGAAAGAAGACTTTAAACTAGTGACTGGAAGCATATAGTATTTATGACAATGTTTATTAAGGTAATAAAATCAAGTGTAAAGTTCTGCAAAAACCCATCCACTTGAATGGTGCCTAATTCTTTCTGACACCAGCAGGGGTGAAACAGCGAGACTACAGGCCATTCATATGAACTGTCACTTCCTATACAGCCTCAATTTACAACTCAGAAGCTGGCCCCTTGGTCTCGGCACACCATTTGGGAGCCATTGCACTATAATATCACAACGAATATGACTTCCTGTCCCTCTCTCTCTCTCTCTCCATGGCCAGGTGTCACTATGGCTGGCAGGGTCCTCTGTGTGACCACTGTGTGACTTTTCCTGGATGTGTATACGGGAGCTGCAATGACCCCTGGCAGTGTGTGTGCGATGTCAACTGGGGCGGGCTGTTATGTGATAAAGGTAAACTCAACATGATTATTTGTTTTTCACCCCCACTAGCTAACTCCCCCCCCAGGCCTCTAAAGCCTGAGTTAATACTTAAATGTGGTGGAAAAAGTACTCAATTGCTTTACTTGAGTAAAAGTACCAATACTGCAATGTAGTAGAAGTACTCCGTTACAAGTAAAAGTCCGGAATTCAAAATTTACTTGAGTAAAAGTGCTGGCATCAAAATGTACTTACAGTACCAAAAGTAAAAGTACTAAAATATTTGAAAATAGCAGATCTACAAGCTCACAACGCGTCGCGATGCGACGCGTTGTGAGCTTGTAGATCGGCTATTTTCAAATAGCCTAGATATAAAATAAGGCTAAAGTGGTTAATGTATGTTTTATAATATAAAAATATATATCTGAAAAGTAACTAGTAGCTAAAGTTTTCAAATAATTGTAGTGGAGTAAAAGTACAATATTTGCCTCTGAGATGTAGTGGAGTAGAAGTAAAAGTATTGGAAATTAGAAATACTCAAGTAAAGTACAAATACCTCAAAATTGTACTTAAGTACAGTACTTAAGTAAATGTATTTAGTTACTTTCCACCACTGTGCGGGTGCCATGCAGCTAAGTATACAGTAAACCAGGCTTAAGAATGGCAATGTTGGTCCCAACATCCGTCTGTCCATCCCCTACTTTACTCATCTAAGTACGCATGCGCGCATGCTTGCGTGCGTGTGCGGTGTGCGGGTCATTGTTTGTTTGTATATTCGTTCATTAGGTGTGGTTCTTCACACCCCTCACCAGTCAGAGCCTACTGATCCTCTCTATAAGATAAGTCACACAGATCCCTTGGGGGCTCCTCCATTACTTCTGTGGGACTGTTCATTCAGCCTTTCCCACAATGTTGCAAGAGGGATATTTACTCCACTCTTCACCCAGCGTCCCCCCTCCCTCTCCCTCTGCCCCGGTGTGGGAGCTGGGATCTCGGAGCCACACGAGGGCCCACGGGTGGTGCTTTGTGAAGGGAGGAAAGGCGATAGCCTTGGGTAAAGTGAATGTGAGCTGGGCTGGGTTGGGTGCTGCTTAAACTAGGTGGGGTCCTGAGCTGTGTCTCTCCATTCAGCAGCGCTCTGTAAAGCTGTGGTGACACAAAGGAGTCTGTGGACACGTACAGGATCATTAGAGAAAGCAAGGCTTTAATCAGCTCCAACACCAGAGACAACAGGCCCTGCAGCTACAGTACTTACACATTGGGCCGACCTGGATTCACGTTGTGCACGCACGCACGCACGCGTGCGCGCGCACACACACACACACACAGACACGCACTTGCACGCACGCACGCGCACACACACTCACACACACGGACACACGCTCACACTCACACTCACACACACACACACACACACACACACACACACACACACACACACACACACACACACACACACACACTGTACACACACTGTACACACACAAACACATACATACGCACAAAAGCCATGAGGACATGTTAGTGTAATATTGTTTTCAAAGATGTTACCTCGCTGTGTTTAGAAACCTATATCAGGATGGAATGTGTGTGTGTGTGTGTGTGTGTGTGTGTGTGTGTGTGTGTGTGTTGGGGGGGGGGTATCACATCACTGTAAATATTGAAATGGCTCCATTTCAACTTCTTTTTTTTTTTACTTTAAATTTTTATCCCGCGATTTTTGTAACCCATTTTTTTCACCCGGTGCCAATTTCCTAAGTGAT
The DNA here is from genome assembly GCF_963280865.1 of Gymnoscopelus braueri. Classification (NCBI taxonomy): domain Eukaryota; kingdom Metazoa; phylum Chordata; class Actinopteri; order Myctophiformes; family Myctophidae; genus Gymnoscopelus; species Gymnoscopelus braueri. Next base: position 26,549,905 of record NC_137606.1, read on the forward strand.
CCTGGGCACTACACCAGCCCTACACCAGTATTACACCTGTCACCCCACAGTAGGGAGGCCAGGGCCGAGCTCATGCTTCCTTCAGGCATGAGAGCCAACTGACCTTCTTGTCACCTGACAGGGGGGAGTTTCCCTGGTTGGACGTAGCGCATGGAAGGAACACGTTATTCCAACCAGTTCCCTTCCCCTCCATCAGGCGCCCCGGCTGTCATGGGGGAGGCGGTATAGTGACCAGGATTACTACATGTTTTTGTGAGGGTTTTAACTACCCTAGGAGACACGGGGAGAACATGCAAACTCCACACAGAGTAGGCCCTTTCGCCAACCCCACCTAGGGTATGGGCGCTGATGACGCGGAGGAGAAGACACGCCCCCAGTGCCCACAGCGTCCCCCGGCGGGAATCGAACCCAGGACCTTCTAGCTGTGAGGCGACAGCGCTACCGACTGCGCCACCGTGCTCCATTTCAACTTCATTACCTTATTATGTGTGTGTCTGTCTCAGATCTGAACTACTGTGGTACCCACCATCCCTGTAAGAATGGAGGTACTTGTTCCAACACAGAGCCAAATGAGTACCAATGTGAGTGCCAAGATGGCTTCCTGGGCCGCAACTGTGATATTGGTGAGTGCAGAATCACCATCAGAAAAACACAGAGATGTCCAGTGAGAAATGTACTCAAACAATTTAAAATGTTGAGAATAGTTTTATACTGTACTGTAATTTTTCATAGCACATTTTACCACATTCTTTCCCAAACTCTCTGTAACTTTCACTCTGCCTTGTTCTTTATCCTAATCTTCCGTCTGTGTCTTCTCCTTGTCTCTCTCCATCAGTGGAGCATGCGTGTCTCTCGTCCCCCTGTGTGAACGGGGCCACCTGTGTGGAGAACCCAACAGGGTTCAGTTGCATCTGCACCGACGGCTGGACCGGACACACCTGTGCAGATGGTAAATGTCATGCGTGCACGTACACACGCACACAAGCACACACAAACACATGAGTTCATGTATCGGCTGGTGTAAGATTGCCCCTTGATTGGTTGTTATTGGATTAAAGCCAGTAAGTGATTCCGATCAATCCACCAGAGGAAGCTAATTTACACAGAACACAAACAACATTAACAGCAATCAGAGTCCCCACCTCCTCCTTCCCTCCCCCTCTCTCTCTCTCTCTCTCTCTCTCTCTCTCTCTCTCTCTCTCTCTCTCTCTCTCTCTCTCTCTCTCTCTCTCTCTCTCTCTCTCTCTCTCCTGACAATGTATGCAACTATGAATGTCACTGAGATTTAGTGACATTTAGTGGGGTTTTTTTCTCCGGTGTGTGTGTGTGTGTGTGTGTGTGTGTGTGTGTGTGTGTGTGTGTGTGTGTGTGTGTGTGTGTGTGTGTGTGTGTGTGTGTGTGTGTGTGTGTGTGTGGGTGGGTGGGTGGGTGGGTGGGTGTGTGTGTGGTGGGATTGTGGATGGGTGATGGAACCATACACTTCCTAAGTAGCTCAGTTCAGCTGGGCAGTAGGATAGGGTATTTTATGGGTTAATATCAATTCTTAATCTGTTATAATTTCAACCCTGTATCCTACATTCTAGTTTACAGGAGCCCACACAACTTTTTGAATTTGACAATTTTTATGATTTTCTTTCTTTCTTTTTTATGTATTTATTTGAGGCTTTTTAGCGACAGTAGTCTGAAAGGAAATGAGGAGAGAGATGGGGAGTGACACGCAGCAAACTCGAACCCGCGACACGCTGTCAGGCTACATTATAGCCGTTAGGATCCCGGACGCCAGCGCCAGTTTTTTGGGCGGCGTAGCCGCCCCTATAAGTGGGGTTGGGACACCTCATTAGCTGTATTATGATTGGCTCATTAGTACACCCCTAGCTGTACTCTGATTGGCTGACTCTATTGGCTGACTCTATTCAGCACTGTGATTGGCTAGCGAGACACATGATGACATTAATAACCTATAAATAGGATTATGCACTTAAAAAAATCCATTTTTTTTAAGTGATCTTCCATCACTATGATGACCACTGTGATGACACCACACCGCCCACTTCACACTGGGTGTGATTTTGTGGTAGAACAGGTAGAACTGCCATACCTGTCTGCCTCCGCATTCAGTGTGAGACTATACTGTGTGTGTGTGTGTGTGTGTGTGTGTGTGTGTGTGTGTGTGTGTGTGTGTGTGTGTGTGTGTGTGTGTGTGTGTGTGTGTGTGTGTGTGTGTGTGTGTGTGTGTGTGTGTGTGTGTGTGTGTGTGTGTGTGTGGTTGTCGGACTCAGTGCGAACTGAGAGACGGAGCCTGAGAGCGGCTGAGCGCAAATGGAGAAATGGCAACCTCCCGGAGGACCTTTTACCTTCCAATCTCTCCTTTCTACTTCTACTCCTCCTCTCTATCTGCTGCTAAAGCTGCTTTCTTCTGCACTAAAATTCAGGCTTCTGCTTCCAACCCTAAAAAACTCTTTGAAACTTTCTCCTCTCTCCTGCAACCACCACCCCCTCCTCCCTCCCCATCCCTCCTCCCTGACGATTTTGCCAACTTCTTTGACAAGAAGGTGAACGATATCCGATCCTCCTTCTCTCCCCCCCCCCGGCTGTTTCCCTGTGCACTACCCACACCCTCCCTCTCTACCTTCATTTACTCCTCTTCCCTCCCCCTCCCCCTCTCTATCTCACTTTTCTCCCCTCTCCCCTAACGAGATCCTTCTCCTTGTTACCTCTAGTCGCCCCACCTCATGCTCCCTGGACCCGGTCCCATCCACTCTGCTGCAGTCCACTGCACCGGAACTTCTTCCCTTCTTGACCCACCTCATCCACATCTCTGACATCTGGTTGCTTTCCCTCTGCTTTCAAGACTGCCAGAGTCACCCCCCTCCTGAAGAAACCGACACTTGACCCCTCTGAGATCAAGAACTACAGACCGGTTTCCCTTCTATCCTTCCTATCTAAAACTCTTGAACGTGTTGTCTTCAAACAACTGTCCTCGTACCTCCACCAGAACAACCTCCTGGACTCCCACCAGTCTGGGTTCAAAGTGGGTCACTCGACCGAGACTGCCCTCCTGGCAGTGACGGAGTTGCTCCATGCCGCTAGAGCGAACTCTCTCTCCTCCGTCCTGATACTCCTGGACCTGTCCGCCGCATTTGACACGGTGAACCATCAGATCCTCCTCTCCACCCTTGAGGGGATGGGTGTCTCAGGCTCTGCACTCTCCCTGTTTGCATCCTACCTGACGGGTCGCTCCTACCAGGCGATGCTGAGAGGATCTGTGTCAGAACCACACAGGCTCACTACTGGAGTTCCCCAAGGCTCGGTTCTGGGTCCTCTTCTTTTATCTCTCTACACTACATCTCTTGGTGCTGTCATCCACTCCCATGACTTTTCCTACCACTGCTATGCCGATGACACCCAGCTGATCCTGTCATTCCCCCCCCTCCGACACACAAGTGGAGGCACGCATTGCTGCTTGTCTGGCTGACATCTCGGAGTGGATGTCAACGCACCACCTGAAGCTCAACCTGGACAAGACAGAGTTGATGTTCCTCCCGGGGAAGGGCTGTCCGCACCGAGACATCTTCCTCACGGAGAAGGCAGCCCAAGTGCTCATCCAGGCTCTTGTCATCTCTCGCCTTGATTACTGCAACTCCCTCCTTGCTCCCCACTGATGTCAGGACAGCAGAGTCACTGCCCATCTTTCGCTGCAGGCTGAAAACCCACCTCTTCAGGAAACACTACCCTTCCCCCTCGCCTTGCCTACTTGTTGTTAACTAGTTGTACGAACTCTTGTTTTATTGTTTTATTGGATCTTGTTTATTACACTTATTTGTTTTAGCTCTTGCTCATTTGATTTTCCTATTTTGTCTCATCTGTTTATGAAAGTCGGTAGCTGATATATTGCACTTTTACTTTAGCGCTAGGTATACTCTTGTTTTAGAAGAGAATGCACTTAGTACTTCTGGTGATTAGTAGTTTCGTTCCCTACCTATGTTGAATGCACTTATTGTAAGTCGCTTTGGAGAAAAGCGTCTGCTAAATGACTGTAATGTAATGTAATGTAGATAAAGTCTTGCTGGATTACATCAAACAACTGCCATACCTGTCTGCCTCCGCATTCAGTGTGAGACTATATTGTGTGTGTGTGCATGTGTGTGTGTGTGTGTGTGTGTGTGTGTGTGTGTGTGTGTGTGTGTGTGTGTGTGTGTGTGTGTGGACACACACACACACACACACACACACACACACACACACACAGACAAACACACACACACACAAACACACATATGCATGCACACATAATACGTTGGGCTGTAGTATGTGTGTGTGTTTTGGATGATGCAGGCAGGAGTATGTCAAAGCTCTGTGTATAAACATGCACTGTTCCACATCCTCTGCTTTCAGTCCCATACTTGTAAATGTCTGTAGACAGGCAGGTTGGTACACCAAGCATTACAAACTTGACACAAAACGTCTTTCATGAGCGTGTAAGACAGAGGGGAGAGGCTTCGACGGTGTTTCGAGAGTGTGACAATTGTGACAAGGCTGGTCAGACATTCCAGACAAAACTCAGTTAGACTGGTATTGTTGAATATTTGCCACCACCATATCTAACAGACTGCACAGCAGCCTAACCTCCCCCCCCCCCCCCCCCCCTCTCTTTCTGTCTCTGTCGCAAGAGATTCAAGGGAATACAGTGAGTGACGTGTGTGGCTTGTAGGGAATGATGACCATAACCACAACATATCTGTGTCTTCAGGCTAGCTTTATTTACATAAAGGATATTAATTAAAGGCTTCTTTGTTTGTTGTGAATTCTCCTCACAAGGCTTCGGGTGAGTCGCTACTAGCGCGACTACAGAGAGCTTGAATGGGTTATTATTGTGCCGGGTTGGGATTGGGGTCAGGAGGATGGAAAATGTTTTTTTCTGTAGGGTTAGGTAAATGAGAAAAGGTTATGAGAGAGTTGAGCCGCTGAGTAGCAGACATGTATACGTAACACAGAGCCATGCATGGGAAAATGTATTATGCCACTACTGTACAAATATGTTGTGTTAGTTCTGCATGGTGAATTCTCCAAGCTGTTTCTCTGCCAGATTGTTTCCCTGGCTCTCTCTCTGCAAATCCTTTTTAACATTCTCTCATGTTTACCTGGTGTGGCAGCTGTCTTTTTCTATACATGCACCTGTATATAGAGTGCTACAGTTCGTAGTCCTAAAGCCTAGATGACATTTTGCAACCACCGGATTTCCAATGTTTTTTTTAACATAGGGTTTTTGATTTATGAATAAAATAAGGAACAGATGCCTCATGCCTCATAAATTACGCCTGTTAATATTTCAACCATAGATTTTAAGCTGTTATGTGTTTCACTAATATAAATTGCTTGTGTGCTTCAAACATCTTTAGAAGAAGTAGTGTTGATTTGATTATCTTGCTGAGCAAAACATGTGACTAAGCTTGGCTACAGAGATTATCTTCTTAATTCATCCGAAATGCGATGCAAAAATTCCATTGGTAACTTTCATGTTAGCCTAAGAAAATAGCATCCCTGTAACATTCCATCATCCTTTGCTTTCTCTCTTGCTTTGACTTCATTCTCTTCCACCCACCTGTCAGTGTATCCGTCTCTCTATCCCTGTCCGTCTGTCTACCCTCCCCCTCTCTCTGTGAAACCCATGAGGTGTGAACTATGGCCAGATGATTTTATATATCAGTGTTTGCACAGGAACCAGGGCAGGAGAATAGGGAATGAAAACACAGTCCACGAAAGCATCCGCATACCAATGCAACAGTTAGGATCACACATACACCTCTGTACACACTACACGCACACACACTCGCACGCACACACGTGTGTGTGCACACACACACACACACACACACACACACACACACACACACACACACACACACACACACACACACACACACACACACACACACACACACACACACACACACACACGCATGTATACAAGAATTCATATATCTCATTGACATTCATGAAGTACAGTTCTATTTCACAGACCAGTAGGTCGTCATGTATTAATATTCTGTCTCTCTAACCAGCGGTGAGACAGTGTGATCTGAGCCCGTGTGGGCGTGGGGCAACATGCCAGGAGTCTTCTGAGGGGTTCCGATGTCTCTGTCCCCGTGGATGGAGTGGCAGGACCTGCCAACTGGGTCAGTACGGCAGTCTCACAGACGAAGAAGCTACACAATGACCACCCAGCTAGCATGCATGCATGTACAACCGTGGCAGATGTTCAGACTGGCAGCCCAAATCACATGTTTGGTCTATCCAGAAGGCCAATCTTGATAAACAGCAATCTGGAATCTGAAAAAAGCACATGGAAATGTATTTTACGACGGATTGTGAGCATGTAGATCTGATATTTATGGCGAGCGACGCAGTCTTGGGCGAGTACGTTGGACATACTCACACCTGTGGCATTGTTACCAAAACAATCAATGCAGATCGGACCTTCAATCCCAAAGATTTCAGAAACAAATCTGATTTACCTGCAGTCTGAACAAAGCCCATGTGACCTGTGATAATTTAACTCTGAGAGTGTACAAATGGAATGCTTGTGTTGGTTCACTCATCAATGCATTCTCAAACAGTAAAATCCTCAGTGTTACTTTAACTTACACTTCCATTTGGGTCCACTTCTACAGTAAATTCCTCAGTGTTACTTTAACTTCCACGTCCATTTGGGTCCATTTCTACACTAAATTAACACTGAGGATGTTAAAGTAATACTAGGTAACGTTTTCAACAAAACTAAAGTTAAATTGTATATCTTTTGCGAGTGGCAAAAGTTTCACAACACCCACTCCGTGAATTTCACCCCCGGAAGCCTTTTATTTATATATTTTCTATTGAACGTGTACGGGGGGGACTTTCCCGGGAAAATGACGTTCCTGGCCAACGTCATGACGTCGTGGCCGACGTCCTCAGGAACTACCGCAACGGTTTCCTGTTTGGCCAGGAACTACCGCGCTATTAACAAAAAGGAACCTCACGCTAATTTTAAGATAATGTAGGATTGGAAGATCGAAAAAGAACAGAAAAAGAAAGCACAGCTCATGGTAACTAATGCTCCACTGGCTAAGAGAAACGATCCGTAGATAGTATAAAACAATTAAAAGATCGCTTTTTGAAACGCTTCCGGCTTCCGGTGAAAACGAATGGAATTCTGGGTAATCGAGGACTAGGGAAATTGTATGCAGTGACGGTAGTGACCAGCAGAGGTTGCTAAAAATCGTTATTTGTGATTCTGCATTGTACAACTTTAACTTACTGTGCACTGTGGATGAATTCTCTTGGTGCATTGTCATCTTTCTCTGGGATTCATGCGCTCACACTGATGAGAATTTCCCCAAGGGGAGCTGCTATAGTTATGATAGATTACACAGAAGGGGGAATATCATATTGAATCAGGTCATATAGACACACAAGCACATGTGCACACATACACACACATACAAAGAGGCTTGGGGCTCTTACAATGAAAGCGAAGACATATTTCAGTGTGACAGGCTCGCCTGTGTTATAGTGATATGTCACTCTGATACCTGATAATCCCTCACAGTCCCACCTTACCATGCAACACACACACACACACACACACACACACACACACACACACACACACACACACACACACACACACACACACACACACACACACACACACACACACACACACACACACACACACACACACACACACACACACACACACGCACACATTGATAAAACTATAGTTATAGACTCACCCTGTAGGCAGAGCATCAGGAGAGGTCCATGGGGTGCCAGGCAATTATACTTTCCATCAGTCTCATTCTTTTTTTCTTTTTTTTATTAGACTAATTCCCTCCTTACATTTCTTCCTGTGGATCAGTAAGCATTCACCCAGCAGCATCCCCAGGCTCTTCACATAGAAACCCCCCACCTCCCCCTTCTGCTCCCCCCTCTCATTCCCCGACTCCACTGGTGTTAAATGCTGATAGGACTTTCACAGGCCGTAACAGGTTTAGATTACCTACAATTGAATGACTTCCTCTTCCTTTTTATTCTTCCACTGTCACGTTCTTATTCGTCTCCTCTGGTATCGGAGGCAGTCCCCCTGGGGCGATGCTACTGTATTCTATACATTCTGAGAATTACAGTGGGTGAGATAAGGAAACACAGACCCACCCGTATATTAAGCTGTATTGCTTAAAAACCTTTTAAAATATAAAATAATATTTTGTTCCCTTTTTGGTTGTTGTTGGCGTATTTGTCAAGTACATTTGCACATACCTGAGATTCTTCCTCTGCATTTACCCATCCTAACTATTAATGCCGCATTCATGTCAGTGGATGCCATTAATACGGCACCCGGGGAGCAGTTAAGGGGTTAAGTGTCTTGCTCAGAGACACTTTGTCACATACATACCTTGACTCACCCTTGGGTGAATCAAGGGTTGAACCGGCAACCTTCCGATACTCAGATGGCCTTTCTCTACCCAATCAGTGGGTGGAAACAGAAAAACAGCAATTTACACATTAGGCTTTCAGCAGATGCTGTTATGCAGAGCATCTGCTTAAATAGTAAGATCAGTGTAAGATTAAAGTGTAAGGTCAGTGTAAATGGTCAAACAAAAGGGTACATTTATATTCATACACATAACAATGGCTTTGCTATGAAAGACAAGGTCAATGGAAGCAGAGGTGTCCAAATGCTTTCAGCAGGTGGTTGTATTTGGTAATCCCTATTTTGGGCATGTTGTTAAAAAAAAACAATAAAAAAAAAAATCAAACATTTTCAAACATTTTGAAAATAATACTAATAATATTTTCGTAATTCGGATTGCTTAGTGGTTAACTAGTTGACTCTGTTTTTTCTGAATGAAAAATGAATGTCTGTTTAGTAGTTATAGAGATATGATCTCATTCATTTAGAAATATTATTTACCAATTTCCTTTTCTCTCTTTAGACACCAATGAGTGTGAAAGGGGCATATGTGTTCATGCCCGTACTTGCCGCAACCTAATTGGTGGATACCTGTGTGACTGCCTTCCTGGTTGGGTGGGGACTAACTGCGACATCAGTGAGTATGGCTGGAGAGGAGAGGAGAGGAGAGGAGAGGAGAGGAGAGGAGAGGAGAGGAGAGGAGAGTGGATGTGTATAAAGATCAAGATAAACCTCAATAAAGTATTTAATAAGCATTTTCCCCACGGTTGAAAGCCCATGTACAGTAAATCATTTTATAAGGTTAACCCATCAATCATAATAGACAGGGTATCACAGAAGGTGCTGACATTGTTCATGGCATCAAGGGAAGTGCTGTCGGCCGTCATTTCTTATGTGTGCTGTGTACTGAAGCCTTGTTACCAAATAATTGTACTTTTTCTCAACGAGCTACAGTATGGTATATCATAGATCATCCCTGTATCTCTGTATTGTTTATTACACTGTAATATATTTACTTAATACATATGTATACTTGTTACTAATATTGTATACAGTACTAGATGTTAGTTATTAATTCATTAATAAAAAGTGTTTTGTTTCTCTATGGACTCCAGGGAACAGCAGCTGCCAGGGCTTGTGTCTGAATGGAGGACTGTGTGAGGTGAGGGTCCTGATCAGGTCTACTTTCTGTCTCATTTGCCGCTCATTGTTGTCATCTGTCTGAGCGTCTGTCACATCCTTTATCTTTTGTAATGTTTGTCTCTTACTCTTTACCAACCACTATGATAACCTAAGCAGTCACTTTGTATGATACATACAGCACATTTGTCAATATAGAAGCAGTGAGAAACACTTCAAGACCAAATAATACAAATTAAACTCTGTTAAAGGCCCGTAATGAGAAGCTGTTGAGCCCCTCTCCAAGAATTAATCCTTTATTCATTATTTCCTCACCAGATGTGATCATTTGTTATTTTTTTTAGTTTTTTTTTTTTTTTTTACCAAAATGATTAAATATATTTGGTAGCATTGAGGGTTTGCCTTCTTATCATCACTATCATCATACTTATCTACTCTATATCTTTTTACTTTTATCTATTGTACTTTGTTCACTTCATGTACATGACCTTGTCATATTGTTACTTAACAGTTTATGTTATCCCACTCAGGACTTGGTTTCAGGATCTAGATGTCTATGCCTGCCTGGTTCCTCTGGTAAATACTGCCAGACTGGCCGCAGTCCTTGTGACAGTTCCCCGTGCCTGCATGGAGGACAATGTGTTGAGCAGGATGGACAAACTGCCACCTGCAGCTGTCCAGCAGGATACTCAGGAAGGTTTTGTGAGGTTGGTGTATTCAATGGAATTTTACTCTACTAGGCTAAATACTCTACTGGCTAATTGGTTATTATGACAGTGGGGTTAACAGAAGTAAAGAAAGATGAAGAAAATGAAGGCAAAAACACTGAGCACTGAAGCAATGAATAAAACAGATTGTAAACAATGTAGGGAGAAAGTAATAATGGCTCACTGGCAGCCACTCAAATGGTTCTGATTGTTTCCACGTTCCCTTATTCCAGATAGTGTTGGATCTGTGCAATCCCAACCCCTGCCACCAGGGGGTTCCCTGTCATACCACAGAGGGCAGGTATGTATGTGCCTGCCCTGAGGGTTACCACGGTAACGAGTGCATTAGCCCCAAGGAGCCCTGCATTGGACCACACTGTGCAGGTGAGTGTGTGCATTTGTGCATGTTATTTTACTCTTTTCGCCTCTGAATGATAACTTCTAACGCCTGCATGTTTCCCTCCAGGCGCCATATCGGACATAACGCGTGGAGGAATCAGCTTTTACATGGTGTTGGTGGGGGTGTCAGCGTTAGTAACAGTGTGCGGCTGTGCAGCCTGTGCCTTCATCCTCTCCAGCCTCCATCGTCGACGCAAGAAGCAACAAGGCGGTCCTCGGGAAGAGGGCATCAACAACCAGAGGGAGTTTGTCACCCTCATCAGAAACGTGGACCGTCCAGTGCCCGTCCTGCCTCCTGTCGCTCCACACACACACACCCCGGCCCCCGCCTCACGTTGCTACGAGGAGATAGAACTCACCTTGCCTCCTTCCCCGGCACCTTCGCACCCCTCCCCGGCGTTAAAATCAGCTCACGCCCCAAAACTGGACATCTCAAACCTCGAAAGGGAGAAGCTGAACCGATTCCATTACGTGGACAACCAGGAACTGGAGGTCTGATCTTTGAAACATTGAACTCTGTGACTTCTGGGGAGATTTTTTTATTTTTTATTTTATTTTGCATCCTTTGCAATCTTGTTCACTGGGCCCCTTACCCCAGCCCCTGGTGTTGTGTCATTACTGCATCACCTTCTGGTGGAGGGATGATGCTAATCCTGCTCTGACTCCTTCTGGGATTGACCCTGTGATCTTCATGAGCTCAGATGGCCATCGGCAGACCCCCTGATGGTTACAAGGATGCTAAGCAGTGGGGCTGAACGTCTTAAATGCGTCATCATCTTTGGGCCGCTTTCATGGACTGAAATTGACAGCTGTAAATTAGCAGCGAGCAGTTAATTTTCACTATAAGGCTCAGTGTGTCCCTTGTACAATTAATGTATTTAAAAAGAAAATACTTGCCTTGAGTTGTACCACTGTGTGTATGAGATGTTCTGAGTTCTTCAGTTCTGCCTCCAAGTCCATTTCCTAAGAGTCCCTGACCTGTAACTGCTGGAAGTTGTTGCTTCGAACTCCTATAGTTGTGACTGGCACTCTTCATTGTTCTCAGAGAGAGAGAGCGAGCAATGTATGGAGTACTTATTTAACACTTAAGGGCTGTCCACACCAAGCACTATAACTGTAACATTAACTATATTGTTCACTTGTGTCGTCATTATAGTTGTGGTGTGGACTCTGCCATCCACTTGACTTAGTTAGTTTAAAACTAGCTATCGTGGTTGGTGTGGATGGCCCTCTACCTGTCCCTCTGTCTGAGTGTATACAGTACATGTGTAAACGTGGTATATGTGACCAAGTTTTGTGTGTGTGTGTGTGTGTGTGTGTGTGTGTGTGTGTGTGTGTGTGTGTGTGTGCGTGTGCGTGTAAGGGTACAGAAGAAGGAGAGATCCAGTTTTGACTGAATCCATGGATTCAATAGTGTCCTTGGAAAAAGGAAAAATAAGGTTAAAATTATTTACTTGTTAAAAGAAAGCATACAAAGAGATTACACTTATTGTGGAAAACTGATTTAAAATATATATACACTGTTGCCTGTGCTGTTTCTGTAACACTACAGTTGTCAAAGTTGTATGATTTTTTTTCATACCTTTGTAAAATAGCTTTGTTGTATATAAATATATTGTACATATTGATAATGCCGTTTTGTACTGTGGTTTGGTCTGAGAATGTTGCTGTTTTACTTTGCTCCCATTGTTCTATCTTTCCATTTGGAACTGCCAGCAGCTGCTGATTGTAATAAAAGTGCATTTACCAACTTAATCTGTGTGTGCTTTTAGGTTTCTATGACAAGATCATGTTGCTCTCATTATGAGAGGCCAGAGGGAGGATATTCTATCATGGTCCATGTGGCTCTTATGCTTAAATTATTCTTTGTGAGCGGTGCGTCGCGTTGTGAGCCTTTACAGTATATGGTTGTGAGCTTGTAGATCGGCTATTTTCAGCTTGCAACACTGCCACACAACAAAGTAATCAGCCTTCAGGCGCTATGACTGGGTCAGTGGGTCACTATGTATGCTCAAGATCTCTTGCACCCATCACCCCCACCCCCCACACCGTCATTTCTTATGTGTGCTGTGTACTGAAGCCTTGTTACCAAATAATTGTACTTTTTCTCAACGAGCTACAGTATGGTATATCATAGATCATCCCTGTATCTCTGTATTGTTTATTACACTGTAATATATTTACTTAATACATATGTATACTTGTTACTAATATTGTATACAGTACTAGATGTTAGTTATTAATTCATTAATAAAAAGTGTTTTGTTTCTCTATGGACTCCAGGGAACAGCAGCTGCCAGGGCTTGTGTCTGAATGGAGGACTGTGTGAGGTGAGGGTCCTGATCAGGTCTACTTTCTGTCTCATTTGCCGCTCATTGTTGTCATCTGTCTGAGCGTCTGTCACATCCTTTATCTTTTGTAATGTTTGTCTCTTACTCTTTACCAACCACTATGATAACCTAAGCAGTCACTTTGTATGATACATACAGCACATTTGTCAATATAGAAGCAGTGAGAAACACTTCAAGACCAAATAATACAAATTAAACTCTGTTAAAGGCCCGTAATGAGAAGCTGTTGAGCCCCTCTCCAAGAATTAATCCTTTATTCATTATTTCCTCACCAGATGTGATCATTTGTTATTTTATTTTTTTTTTTTTTTTTTTTTTACCAAAATGATTAAATATATTTGGTAGCATTGAGGGTTTGCCTTCTTATCATCACTATCATCATACTTATCTACTCTATATCTTTTTACTTTTATCTATTGTACTTTGTTCACTTCATGTACATGACCTTGTCATATTGTTACTTAACAGTTTATGTTATCCCACTCAGGACTTGGTTTCAGGATCTAGATGTCTATGCCTGCCTGGTTCCTCTGGTAAATACTGCCAGACTGGCCGCAGTCCTTGTGACAGTTCCCCGTGCCTGCATGGAGGACAATGTGTTGAGCAGGATGGACAAACTGCCACCTGCAGCTGTCCAGCAGGATACTCAGGAAGGTTTTGTGAGGTTGGTGTATTCAATGGAATTTTACTCTACTAGGCTAAATACTCTACTGGCTAATTGGTTATTATGACAGTGGGGTTAACAGAAGTAAAGAAAGATGAAGAAAATGAAGGCAAAAACACTGAGCACTGAAGCAATGAATAAAACAGATTGTAAACAATGTAGGGAGAAAGTAATAATGGCTCACTGGCAGCCACTCAAATGGTTCTGATTGTTTCCACGTTCCCTTATTCCAGATAGTGTTGGATCTGTGCAATCCCAACCCCTGCCACCAGGGGGTTCCCTGTCATACCACAGAGGGCAGGTATGTATGTGCCTGCCCTGAGGGTTACCACGGTAACGAGTGCATTAGCCCCAAGGAGCCCTGCATTGGACCACACTGTGCAGGTGAGTGTGTGCATTTGTGCATGTTATTTTACTCTTTTCGCCTCTGAATGATAACTTCTAACGCCTGCATGTTTCCCTCCAGGCGCCATATCGGACATAACGCGTGGAGGAATCAGCTTTTACATGGTGTTGGTGGGGGTGTCAGCGTTAGTAACAGTGTGCGGCTGTGCAGCCTGTGCCTTCATCCTCTCCAGCCTCCATCGTCGACGCAAGAAGCAACAAGGCGGTCCTCGGGAAGAGGGCATCAACAACCAGAGGGAGTTTGTCACCCTCATCAGAAACGTGGACCGTCCAGTGCCCGTCCTGCCTCCTGTCGCTCCACACACACACACCCCGGCCCCCGCCTCACGTTGCTACGAGGAGATAGAACTCACCTTGCCTCCTTCCCCGGCACCTTCGCACCCCTCCCCGGCGTTAAAATCAGCTCACGCCCCAAAACTGGACATCTCAAACCTCGAAAGGGAGAAGCTGAACCGATTCCATTACGTGGACAACCAGGAACTGGAGGTCTGATCTTTGAAACATTGAACTCTGTGACTTCTGGGGAGATTTTTTTATTTTTTATTTTATTTTGCATCCTTTGCAATCTTGTTCACTGGGCCCCTTACCCCAGCCCCTGGTGTTGTGTCATTACTGCATCACCTTCTGGTGGAGGGATGATGCTAATCCTGCTCTGACTCCTTCTGGGATTGACCCTGTGATCTTCATGAGCTCAGATGGCCATCGGCAGACCCCCTGATGGTTACAAGGATGCTAAGCAGTGGGGCTGAACGTCTTAAATGCGTCATCATCTTTGGGCCGCTTTCATGGACTGAAATTGACAGCTGTAAATTAGCAGCGAGCAGTTAATTTTCACTATAAGGCTCAGTGTGTCCCTTGTACAATTAATGTATTTAAAAAGAAAATACTTGCCTTGAGTTGTACCACTGTGTGTATGAGATGTTCTGAGTTCTTCAGTTCTGCCTCCAAGTCCATTTCCTAAGAGTCCCTGACCTGTAACTGCTGGAAGTTGTTGCTTCGAACTCCTATAGTTGTGACTGGCACTCTTCATTGTTCTCAGAGAGAGAGAGCGAGCAATGTATGGAGTACTTATTTAACACTTAAGGGCTGTCCACACCAAGCACTATAACTGTAACATTAACTATATTGTTCACTTGTGTCGTCATTATAGTTGTGGTGTGGACTCTGCCATCCACTTGACTTAGTTAGTTTAAAACTAGCTATCGTGGTTGGTGTGGATGGCCCTCTACCTGTCCCTCTGTCTGAGTGTATACAGTACATGTGTAAACGTGGTATATGTGACCAAGTTTTGTGTGTGTGTGTGTGTGTGTGTGTGTGTGTGTGTGTGTGTGTGTGTGTGTGTGTGTGTGTGTGTGTGTGTGCGTGTGCGTGTAAGGGTACAGAAGAAGGAGAGATCCAGTTTTGACTGAATCCATGGATTCAATAGTGTCCTTGGAAAAAGGAAAAATAAGGTTAAAATTATTTACTTGTTAAAAGAAAGCATACAAAGAGATTACACTTATTGTGGAAAACTGATTTAAAATATATATACACTGTTGCCTGTGCTGTTTCTGTAACACTACAGTTGTCAAAGTTGTATGATTTTTTTTCATACCTTTGTAAAATAGCTTTGTTGTATATAAATATATTGTACATATTGATAATGCCGTTTTGTACTGTGGTTTGGTCTGAGAATGTTGCTGTTTTACTTTGCTCCCATTGTTCTATCTTTCCATTTGGAACTGCCAGCAGCTGCTGATTGTAATAAAAGTGCATTTACCAACTTAATCTGTGTGTGCTTTTAGGTTTCTATGACAAGATCATGTTGCTCTCATTATGAGAGGCCAGAGGGAGGATATTCTATCATGGTCCATGTGGCTCTTATGCTTAAATTATTCTTTGTGAGCGGTGCGTCGCGTTGTGAGCCTTTACAGTATATGGTTGTGAGCTTGTAGATCGGCTATTTTCAGCTTGCAACACTGCCACACAACAAAGTAATCAGCCTTCAGGCGCTATGACTGGGTCAGTGGGTCACTATGTATGCTCAAGATCTCTTGCACCCATCACCCCCACCCCCCACACACTCACTAGAAAGTGGGGACAAATGGAAAAACACCCGGCTGACCCTGACATCCCTAATGAAAGGCTGTTTATGAGGCAGTTGTCTGCCTTGAGTCTTAAGGAATTAGCCTGTAAAACCATTTGTGTATCTGTGCATGTCGGTGATGTTAAAAGGTTAGATTCACAACAAAATGATAAACGGCATGCAAAACAAAGGGAGCTTGTGAGTGAGTGCAATAGAAAGTGAGTGAGAGGTCACGGCAAGTGAGAGTTAACGGGAGAATGGATATGACGTATGTGACCTTTGGCCTGTTCAGACAGGCGACAGGCTGGAAATGAACTGGGGCTTCCCGTTCCCACCCTGGTCTGGAGGAAATGTAGGAAACAGAACACACACGCACACACACACACACACACACACACACACACACACACACACACACACACACACACACACACACACACACACACACACACACACACACACACACACACACACACACACAGTATTGTATGTATAGGACCTTCGGTACACCTGCTGTGCGCCTCAGGATGTAGGACCCCAGCCCACCCATTAGAAAGTTTACATCCAGCAGAGAGGTCATAGTTCTTTATTCTAACAGATTTTTTGTCGCTCATTAATCAATCATAACATTTTAAGCTCATGTTCTATGTGGCCAAAATTAAAGCTCTTTGTGGTACATCACAGTCAAAGATGTTGGCACTGATCCAAGTTTTGCATGTAGGTTTACCCCTTCAGCCTCTTTTAATGATTGTGGTCAAGATTAGACTCACAGAGTGTGGATTTTATGTTTCTGTCATAGGAGTCAGGAGACATTACAGCCGGTGACCAAAGGGCAAAATGTAGGGTATATGCTATGTCCAATCAGAATCAATATTCAAAAGGTGTTTGACCTAATGATGAGACCAATTTATTTTTGACATGTTTAAAATTCTCCAATACAATAGCTATGTGTTTGTTTAAACTAGAGGAGGGGTTCTCAAGGGTTCGCAAAAATATACTACATATCGTATAAGTATGTGTGTGTGTGTGTGTGTGTGTGTGTGTGTGTGTGTGTGTGTGTGTGTGTGTGTGTGTGTGTGTGTGTGTGTGTGTGTGTGTGTGTGTGTGTGTGTGTGTGTGTGTGTGTGTGTGTGTGTGTGTGTGTGTGTGTGTGCGTTACACACTAGAGGTTCAGGCCGCAGAGTACAAGTTGTGCCCATCAGTCCTTGTCCCTTTTATGCCCATATATGGAGATCCACAATGTCATCAGAATATGCCCATATATGGGCATACTGATATAAGGAGATCTCTGTAATCTGTCGGTCCTTGATCTCAGATGTCATCAGTATATGCCCCTTTTCTGCCTATATATGGAGCTGACTGATTTGTTTGCGCCTGATGCCAAGATGACACATTGAGGTTAGACAACACACTCCATATTTGAGCGTAGTTGCATTGGGAACTCCTTACATGGTTATAGCTGAGTCATGGTGACATGAGCATGACATCATCACTCATCATGATTTACACAGGGATCTCATTTTAAATAAGCCAAGTGCTTTTATGAGCGATCCAGTTTAGAGGACCTTGTATTGTGAATTGTACTTTCATGTACTTTTACCATGTCTTTCTAAATAAAGTATTCAATCAATCAATCATCAGAGATCCCCCCGCCAGGTCCTCCCTTAAGCCATTTTTGGGCGGTGAAACCGCCCCTATATGTGAGGTTTGGACAGGGGGTCCCATTGCACCCCCCCAACCCTGCGCTGTGATTGGCCACCATTGTACCCCCCTAACCCTGCACCGTGATTGGCCAATCACAGTCTATTCAGGACTGTGATTGGCTAGTGAAACATGACACATGTGCATAGCCCTATAAATAGGACTATGCACTTAAAAGAAAACACATTTATGTTTTTTTTAAGTTAGGGGTGTACAATGGTTGGTCCACAATATTACTTTTCTTCCATCACTTCCATCCACCACTGTGATGACCACTGTGACCACACCGCCCACTTCACACTGGGTGTGATTTTTTATTTAAAATAGGACATGCACACGCATAACACACACACACACACACACACACACACACACACACACACACACACACACACACACACACACACACACACACACACACACACACACACACACACACACACACACACACAAACTAACCATGTATTGGTAACATGTGTGTAAGAATGTACTATTAATATCAACTTTTTTTTAAATGTGTTTTTTTGTAAAAGTGTTTGCCCTTTAAAGTTGTGTCCAAGATCGTTGTCAACTCTGGTGTCTGTTGAAGCATTGAATATATATATATTATTATTTTTTAATTAAAAAAGGGTTTTGTCCCTATTCTCAAGAATGGGTGATATATATATATATGATTATTTTAAATCACCTTTTTAAACTGCAATTATTAATTAATACATCTATTCATATTGGGCAAAGATGTACATGGAAGGGGATCAGTGCTCTGCTCCAAAAAGGTTGAGAACCTGGACTAGAGAGCGTTGCTATCTTCATTTTGAAATGTGAACCCATTACAAGGGCACATCTAATATCTTAGAGCGCCATCTTTTGGTTGGTTAATGTAAAAAAAAAGGGTAATTTTGATATAGTTTGATATTTTGTTTTTCACTGATTGATTGGCCGCCCATCCCAACTACCTTGACGTAAAGTTAGTCCAGCTGGCCAATATTGTCAATACTATTCTGCATTCTACATAAATAAATGTTGAAATATATATAGGCTAGAACAGGGCTGCCAATATTGGACTGTCAGAATCCAGGAGATTTTGGGAGGAAACTTTTTTAACACAGTAGATGTAATTTCCTGTGTTTTTAGTGAATTTTGTGAGTTTGATACTTTTATCAGGCTTGCTTTACTAGCATTGGAAAATTATGGGTACAATTTAATCCATTAAAACGCTAAAAGTAGGCCTACAGAAATTGAATTTCTACAGAATTTCAAATACCAGTTGTAATTCATCATCACGTCTCTTTACCAATCATAAAAGAAGATGCGTTGTGCTGTGGATCTATTCTTTTTGGCAACCGACACCGTCGTACTACGGACTATAAATTACTATGTACCGGTATCAGTGTTGCCAGATTCTGCGAGAGATATAAGCAACCAGGTAAGATTGTACAATTTATTTATTTTTATATATTTTTACTTTTGATATTGACTCTGCATATTCTTGTATATTTCTCTGAACTTGAAATAAACAAAACGGTGAAAAAAAAAAAGTAACCGAGGAAATCATCCAGAACCCAGAAATCATCCAGAAAAAAATAAATAAATAAGCAACCAGGTCTATGAAAACAAGCCAAAAAGAAGTAATCTCTCAAGAACAGATTCAGAGCTTCGCTACTGAAATGCAAAAGTGAAAAACGCTGGGGGCGGTGTTTTTCCTTTTTTTTAAAACCTGGGATCCCAGATTGAAAAGCGACTATGAGGCCACACGATATGCATTGGCTATTTGAAAATAGCCGATCTACAAGCTCACAACTCTACTTGAGCTTGTAGATCTGCCATTTTCAAAAACATTCTTGGAAAAAAGTGGGAAAATACAATCTTTTTTGAAACATTTTAACAACACAAATCTGGGTCCCCTCCCGACACAAGATATTTGCATATGGGGGTCCGTGGACAAATACATATTAATTTGGGGGTCCTTGATTTGAAAATGTTTGAGAAGTTGAACCACTGGTTTAAGCAATATTAATAGTAAACAATTCCAAAAAAGCAACTACACTTTAGAAAATAGCCCCCCCCCCCAAAAAAAAAACAACCCCACAACCGCCAATATTTACAAGCAACTTTGGAGAAAAACAAGCCCAACGTCACTTATAATAAGCAGACCTGGCAACACTGAGCGGTATCTATAATGCTGTATGCTAGCGCCCCCAGCCGTCTGCTATCGTTACGACAGACTGGAAGGAGGAGGTGTGGTGTGTGAGTGAATGTCTGGCTGCCGTCGCTTTGAACCAGCGGAATAAACCCAAGTCTGTGTTGGTGGTCCATTAAACAGGTACACATTGGAATGCAGGAACCAAAACCGTACACACCACGCGGTTTAATTGTATTTTGTACATTATTGCACACGTTAAAAAGCCTGCAGCAACGACTGGCTCCATGCGACCCGACTACCTACCCGGGGCCCTGCATGTGTTGAGGCCGTCACGAACATTAGCTTAGCCGCTAATGGCTAACCATGAAAACATGGCTAGTTTGTGCTTTTGTGTTTAATGGCAAGGAGATGCACATTGGTCTAAACCTAATGAATGTATATCTCTTCCGATTACCATTGGATGGACGTTCTAATGCATGGATAAAAAGCGTGAATAAGACCAGGAGATGTCCATGCAGTAAGCCCAAAAAAGCGTCTACGGCTATTTGAAAATAGCAGATCTATAAGCTCACAACGCGTTGTGGTAAAAAAAAGAGTGGTCATTTTGGAACATTATTTAAACAACACAAACCTTGTATGGGGAGGGGAATCCCTGGCATAAAATATTTTCAGATTGGAAGGGTCTGTGCTGTGGACAAATGCATATTAATTTGGGGGTCCTTGACATGAAAATGTTTAAGAACCACAAGTTTCAACAAGACCGACCCAAATAAGGAACTACACTTAAGAAACAAGCCCACGAAAAACGCAACTACCAATAAACAAGCAACTTTGCAGATAAAGAAGCCCAATGTCGCTTAAAATAACTGGACATGGCAACACTGTTGTCCATGATGCTTGCTCAAGCTATGTTGGCTGCTAACTGAACTAGCAATCAGAAGCATTTCACTGTTAGAATGCATGAAACACGTTCATGTGTATGACATCTTTGTCAGCATCCATGTTCGGCTGTGTCACAGTTTTGATTGATTGATTGATGTACTTTATTTAGTAAGACATGAGAACAATAGTACATGGAAGTACAAATTCACAATACAAGGTCTACTAAACTGGAAGGCTCATAAAGCACTAAGCTTGTTTAAAATGAAATCCCCACGCACACAAATCATGATGACATATAATAATATAATAGACTGACAGATATACACACTACTATACAGAACGTCATACAATCAGCTTACAGGTTACTGGTAAAAAAAAAAAGGAAAAAGTGTGTGTGGGGGGGGGGGGGAGGTTAGGTTAGGCTATTTTGTTCAAACTGTAAAAAAAAAAAAATAGTCTGTTTTACAATGTGAGGACCTCCACATTTTGCAACATAATCTGGCTCACCAAGAATGTATCTGAACGTCGAGGTTATTCATTCTTTGCATTAAACAAGTACCTTTTTAAACTAAATTTGAATGTATTGTGCCTGGCAGCAACAAAATGCAGACCCAGGATGGAGGTTGTGTCCATCATGTAAACAACCCCTTTCACAACTGTTCTAATCTGTCTCTCCAATTTCCTACTCTATCCTCTCTCTCTTTTGTTTTTCCCCATCCTCTTGTCTCTACAGCAGCCGTGCCCCGCCGCGCCCCAACCCCCAGCGGAGCTGTCATGTGGCAGGAGGCCCGCAAACATGAGCGCAAGCTCCGTGGCATGATGGTAGACTACAAACGCCGCGGGGAACGCCGGAGGGAATACTACGAGAAGATAGTAAGAGACATGCCGTGCATTCTCTGTTGTCACACATGATGGCAATTTTTTTTTTTTTTACCTTAGTCTGCCTATCTTGAGGCTGTCTGTTATCATATTTGTTTTCTTCCACTGGGTGCTCATAATATGTTCTCTCCCATTGCTTAGAAAAAAGATCCAGCACAGTTTCTACAGGTTCATGGCCGGGCCTATAAAATCAGTCTGGATCCCGCTGTAGCGCTGGCTGCAGAGAGTCCCATCAACATGTAAGATCACATGCTTCCTTGTAGAGATGTACCGATGCAATTTTTTCCTTACCGATACCCATAACTTGCGTATCGGTTGATACCGAGTACCGATCCGATACCAGTATGTGTGATTTAACAAAGAATCTAGGACAGTGGCTCTCAAAGTGGGATCCAGGGACTCTGGGTTCCTTGAGGGGGTTACAAATGGATCCTTACAGGTCTGTAACTCTGAGAGTGTACAAATAAGTGTACATTTGGTTCCATTTCTACACACTCAAGAGTTATTGGTGTCCTTGAAATTAAAAGGTTTGAGAACCACTGATCTAGGATTGAATAAAAATTCCATTAATAATTGTTAAAGTGCAGCCATGAGTTTATAAAATAATCATGTAAATAGTACAGTAATGTAAATAGTACAGTAAGAGTATAAAACAGTAGTGCAACATCAACTGAATCTTTCAAAATACTAAATAATTGAAGACTGTAAATGACATATCATCATGTGATAAATTACATATATGAATGGCATAGACCAGTGATATTCAACTGGCGGACCGCGGGCCAAATCCGGCCCCAGCGGAGCTTTCTTGTGGCCCCTGGAACATGTTCTTTTTACATGTTCCAATGTTAAATTAAATGTAAATATTTATTATGTGGTTGGTTGTACAGGATGACCATTTTGAATGTTTTTCTTAACCGTTTACTGAAGCTTGTTAATGGTTATCAACCATTAACAGATAAGAATAAAATGTAGGCTACTATTTAGAATGGAGGAATATTAGTGATTTGGGACACTCAGGGTCCCAAATTAACAGTACTGCAGTTGCAGTCAAGACACTGCTACAGGAACCCAAATGCGGGTAAATGTAAGTCACCCCATAAGAAAATCACTTGGGTCAAATTATTAAAGTAGCTCACTTCATATGTATTTAAGCATCTGGCAAAAGTAAAGGTATTGGGGTGCCTGCTGGCCTACCGGTCCAGGCACATACCACAAAGGCTGGTAATCCAGTCTTACAGTGTGTTGCGGGTTTGACTCCTGATCCCGACGGCATTTGCTGTGTGTCACCCCCCCATCTCTCTCCCTATTTCCTGTCAGCCTACTGTCCTCTTAAATAAAGGCAGAAAAAGCCCCAGAAATATTTTTAAAAAGTATAAAGACCTTTTCATGGTACAAAGAAACAA
Organism: Gymnoscopelus braueri; assembly: GCF_963280865.1. Classification (NCBI taxonomy): domain Eukaryota; kingdom Metazoa; phylum Chordata; class Actinopteri; order Myctophiformes; family Myctophidae; genus Gymnoscopelus; species Gymnoscopelus braueri. Next base: position 26,573,102 of record NC_137606.1, read on the forward strand.
AACGACGGAAATGTTGTCTACGTCCATGCTTCGAACTACTTTCAGAATAATGTAGCTTTCAAGTAAGGCAAAAGCTTTCAAGGCAATTATGATTATTCACTACAAACCACAACAGAGGTTTTTGAGTGCAGTGCATCCATCACAAACCATCCATCTGTAACGAGTTCCTCATCCACTTCAAATACATCATAAGACCTTGTGCTCTTATCACCCGGGTACTCAAAACAAACAAACAAAATGAAATATCCTTTCATTCATACGAACATGTAAACACTTCACCTGGTCCCCAATACTCTTTTTACAAAGATGTTTCCATGCCAGGGACCCGTGCACAGAACATACTGAAATATCTACTTATTTTCTTAATATCAAAATCTAAGCCTGTGCACTATAAAGGACTGACACAGAAATGTTCCTATCAAACATCAACATGCATGGATGCAGTATGAAACAGGCCCTAATAAGTTACCATAATGGACATAATGTGTCCATTATTGTGTCCTATCGCACCTATAGCACACAACAAGCGGTTAAACGTTTTTTTTTGTCACGGTCTTGTGGCCCATGACTTCAAGTAATTTTACGATTGTGGCCCCCTGCCTAATCTAGTTGAATATCCCTGGCATAGACTGACATACTCACTGATACCAGCATTTTAGGCAGTATCGGCAGCTTTTCCGATACTGGTATTGATATTGGAACAACTCTACTTGTAAATATATTATTCAGGGCTGGTGTCCTCTTTACTGATCAGTTCCTGCCTGTTTATTTTAAGGATGCCGTGGCAGGGAGATGCCAACAACATGATTGATAGGTTTGATGTACGGGCTCATCTGGACTACATCCCCACCTACACCCCTCCACTTCTGAGCACTGTGTAAGTAGGACTTAAACAGGTTCACAATCACAAATCACATCTTCAACGGTAGCTAGGCTCTAGAATTGAGGAAGCAGCCAAATATTAAAAGTGTCAATCCTTATTGATGATCTTTGTTTTATGTAGCTCCCCAGAGCAGGAGTCAGAGGAGAGGAAATGCAACTATGAACGCTACAGAGGTTTAGTTCAGAATGACTTTGCCAACAGTGAGTATTTATTCAGTAACTCCTGCATCACAAGATACAAAACCGGTAAAGTTTTAGTATTTTTATCCTAAATAAGTTTAGAGAAAACAGAATCCCCGCAATACTCCAAAAACACAATAAAGAGGCTTTTAGGTTCATGGCAAAATTTTAATATGAAGAGAAAGCAGCCAGCACTCGATAATGTCCTTTCAATGTTTTATTGGCAACATCGGTACGCACAAAGGACTTGTTTCGACTTGTGCAGTGAACACTGGAAGGCTGCACAAGTCGAAACGCATCCTTTGCTGTGAGGCCAATAAAACATTGAAAAGGACATTATTGAGTGCTGGCTGCTTTCTCTTCATCCTAATTACTAGAATTTCACAGACAAGATTGGTAATGAGCAGCATCAATCGTAAAAAATAAGTTGCTCCATAATGCAACATTTACAAGGCTTATTAACTGCATCATTTTCGGGGATGTGTATGTTCCTCTTGTTGCTATGATGCTAGCCTGTCTTTGGTACTACCCTTCTGCTGTTGTGCTATGGTCTTTAACTCCCCACTGTCCCCCTTGCAGTCTCTGAGGAGCAGTGTTTGTACCAGATCTACTTAGATGAGCTCTATGGTGGCCTGCCAAGACCAAATGAAGATGAGAAAAAAAAGTGAGTACCAAATCACCACCCGATGTAAAACACCCTTGATGGCCATCTCAACTATGCATTTAACCATAGTAGGTTCCTTGATCTGTTTAACCACTTGTGTGAGGTATAGCTAATTGTCTCTAATCTAATGTTACAGACTGGCTGAAAAGAAAGCCACCATTGGATACACCTATGAGGACAGCACTGTGACGGAACCTGAACCCCAGTCGGATAAAGATGAGGAAAATTCTGAGAACAGTGAATCGGAAGAGGACGAGGGCATCCCAGATATTGGTTCGATAATGTTCTTTTTTCATATAGCCAAAACAGGGTTGCACGGAGATGTGTTTAAAATAAAATACATTTGCATGACCTGTGTCATGCAGAAAGAGAACACAAAAATATAGAACTTGTATGTTCTTAGATATCTACTCAAGGCTGCTGCTATTTTATGGGAATGGTATAAGTTATCATTTGTAAATTTAAATAATTTGTAATATTATGCATCATGATTATTATCAGTTTGCGAGAGTTCTTTCAGGCTGAGCTGAATGGTTCCGAACTCCGAAGCTTCATTCAGTTTCATGCAATTGACCTGTATTTAAGTTCATGACTGATGAAATGGTGTCAAATAAATATTCTATTTGTACCAATAAATTAACCTGATAGTGTTTCCCGAATCCCTATATGGATTCAGCAGCACCCCGCCACTGATCAAATATGACCACCACTGCTGCATTTTAATCTATCTACTAATTCAAGAAACCTGTGTGTTTGCCTGTCCATAACTCGGGCGCTGTCTGACCGAACGGCCTCATACTTGGTGTGTTTGTCCCAAATGACTGGAGGAGGTGTAGTGTCGAGTAGCAATGCAATCAAATCGATTTGATACAACGGATTCCGAGAACCAAAAAAACATGAATGGCTGTTTTTGTATGTTGGTGGGCCTTTCTTTTATTATATTTTTTTCAATTTATCTCAATTTAGTCATTCTGCCAATTCCCACTTCCCCTTGTACTGTAGTCCCATGTCGCTGCTGAACACTACTGGTTGGTTTGTTAGGGAGGGTGTAGATGAGCACATGCCCTCTCTGATACTCATGAAGTTGCCAGACGCCTCCTTTTCACTTGACAGTGAGGGCTTTCTCTTAGAGGATCTAACGCACATGGAGGGATCACGCTATTCTTCCCTGTTCAGACCCCCACTGAACAGGTGCCCTGGCCAACCTGTAGTAGTCGTCACTAGTGCAATGCCTGGGATTGCCCAGCACTATGGTGGGGCTTCGAACCCCTGGTCTCCAGTGTTATACATGACCGCTACCCCTGCACTACCTCTGCCTACTACCACTGCCTCTGAATTATACATTTTTAAACAAAAGTAAGCTCACATTGTTAAATGTTTAATTCACACATTACTAAAACTAGGGCGATGCCCGATGGGAACGCATGCCCCCCGGTTATGCAATACATGTTGTACCTGACGTCAGAGTACTTAGGGCAGTACCCATTATCATACAGTAGTACTTGGAGGCTAGTCTATGATGTCATGCGTTTGGAATGCATGCCCCTTCGGTTATGCATTACTTGTACCCATTGTCAGAGTACTTGGTACAGTATCCATTAGCATAGTATTTGGAGGTCAGTGTCACGTCAGTACTACAATGTCATATTAGGTTGTATTCGGCTCAACCTTAGTTCTCTTGCTACTGTAGAATGTATTTATCTCCCATGCCTGAAAAGTTCAGTATATTAAGTCAGGGATTTAGATGTGAATTGAAATTGATGAAGTGTATTGCTGTATATGATTTGTCTGTCTAGATGTGGAGGTGGATGTGGATGAACTGAACCAAGAACAGGAATTGGATCTGAACAAAATTGCAACCCCATACGGAATGGCTGAAGGAGACTTTGTCAGGTAAGATTTCTACCATTGTTTGTCCCTCTTCAAAGGCAAAGGCTGAAGATACAATTAAGAACAGTTATTGATATGTGGATTGTGAAAAGATTATAATAAATTCCTTTAACGCTGTGAAGAAGGTATTTGTTATGTAACCAATACATAAACACCTTAGGTCAGCTAACCTAGGCTAGCAGGCGAGTAGCCGTCTTAAACTGTAATGTTTGTGACCATAACTGCAAAGTCAGATTTAGCACCTGAATAGATTCTTTAAAATGCCTATATTAAGAAGGGGAAAAAACGTGAAAATGGCCAAGTGTGTACAGAACGGTACTCTAAAATGTCATTAGTATAATCATCAACATTTAACAGTAACTTAACATTATAAACTTATCCGTTTATCAGGATGTTGAGGAAAGACAAGGAGGAAGTGGAAGCCATCAAACATGCCAAGGCTCTGGAGGCAGAGAAGGCCATGTATTCTGTAAGATACTTGTGTGTGTGTGCGTGTTTACTGTTTACTGTTTGTGCTTTTATTTGGTTGTTGGCACCATCACTAACATGTTTTATTATCTCAGGGCCGCCGCTCTCGAAGACAGAGGAGGGAGTTCAGGGAGAAGAGACTGAAGGGTAGACAGATCAGTCCACCCAGGTAATTTGATGCTGTCATATATACAGTATATTTCTCGTTTTGTGAATCCATCCGGTAACCCTGTAATGAACCATACCTATCCTCTGTTTGCTGTCCTGCATTACAGCTATGCTAGGAGAGACAGCCCAACGTATGACCCCTACAAACGGTGAGTTTTAAAAAACGTTTACATTTCCACTTCGACCGTCTTAGGTTTCATTTTGGTAATCAAACAGTCACGTTCTAATTTCATGACCCTGCGTCTGCCCTGTCGCTAACATGGTTGATGTCTTCTTCCAATTTTTATCAGGCCAGAATCGGAGTCCAGTTCTGAATCCCGGTCCCGGTCTCGTTCTCCGGGTCCCGAGAAGATCACCTTCATCACTAGCTTTGGCGGCAGCGATGAAGAGGCTGCCGCAGCCACTCAAGCCGCCGCTCCGCAATCTGGCCACGGGCCCACCAACTCGCAGCACCCCGCAGGTCATAGCAGGGGCTCCCGGTCGGTAACTTTCCCCTTCCTGGCTTCTCATTGTTTTTTTTCTTTCTCCTGACCAGTTATGTTATTGCCTGTTGAAATGACTGCAGGTGTTTGGACCAAAAAGTATTTTGATTGACTTTTTTGTGACGCGGAGCATTAGTTTTGGTTTATTTTGAAGTTACTTCACCATATAAGCATTTTCTTTAGTTGTGTGTCGTCAAATATCAATATCAGCATGATGTCACTTTTAAGAAGGAAATCTCATTGTAGAGGGTGAAAATCTAGTGTTATATTTGAATGCTTTGATGCACATTAGTTATTGAGCATGTCCAACCATGAGATCATATATGTGAGTAAGGCCCTGAATTTGAGCTTTTTATTTAATGCTTCATCATTACTGCCAAAAGTGTCCGCAGCCTCTCCACTACTCAAAGTAGCCTATAGCAAAGAAGCAATTGGCCGACTAAGAAATGCGCTGTTAGCCTTTTCGAGGCCAGTGCACTGTGATTGTGTTGATCCTAAAGTTCTCTCTCTCTCTCTGTCTGTCCAGGAGACGAAGGTCCTCCTCCAGCCGCTCGCCCTCCTCTTCCTCCTCCTCATCCCGTTCCTCCTCCCGCTCGTCCTCCCGCTCTCGCCGTGCTCGCCGGGGACGGGGAGGGAGGGATGGGCGACGTTCTCGTACCCGCTCTCGGTCGAGGCGGCGATCCAACTCTCGCTCCCGTGGAAGAGGGGGCAATGGAGCGGGCGGATCTTGGCGGAGACACGACCGGACGCGATCTCGTTCAAATGACCGAGAGCGAGACCGAGACAGGGACAGAGACAGGAGACGCCACGTTGCACGCAGACGGACAAGGTGAGGCTGGTTGATTTGTTGTAGCACTGTAACATTTATTTCGTAGCACACATTGCAATGAGCCTAAATCCTGTTCTTCCATCAGGTCTCGTTCTCGCTCACGGCAGGGGGCCAGTTCTAGGAGGGAGGGGCGGAGCTCTGGAGGTCATCGGCGAGGGGCCAGCGGTAGCCCCAGTCCCTCACAGTCCCCCAGTCGCACCAACCACAGCCCATCGCCGTCACACAGAGGAGCCCAGCCCTCGACCCCTGCCCTCTCTGACAAGCTAAGAAAGTAAGAAGACGATCCAGACATTCAAGCTGAAACAAGCAAATGCTCTCAAATATGCTGAACTACACTTAATGCACACAAATATGCTAAACTACACTTAAAGGACGACTTCACCCATTTTCAGCCTATCTTCATATAATAGATCCTCACTAATGCTCCTGATAAAATTGTGTCATTTTGTTCTACTCAGTCTGTCTCATAGGAGGGCTGTGGACACTTCAGAAACCCGTCTACCAGTGACATCATCGTTAGGAAGGATTTTTTCCCCTTCATTATTTCAATGTTATTATTTTTATTAACGAGGGAACAATGGCTTCCATTATAGCATGCTAACTTTCCAGGAATAGAAAGCCTGTAGTTTCTATTATCTTGGATTCCCCATCGATGATGTCACTGGTAGACTGGTTTCTGAACTGTCACAGTCCTCCTCTGAGACACAGACTGAATAGACAAAAATTGTGCCATATTATCATGAGCATTAGTGAGGACCAATTATATGAAGACTGGTTGAAAATGGGTGAAGTCGTCCTTTAAGCCCTGTTAATAGTATTATAGGTCTGGTGATGTAATTTCAGAAATGTTTGTGCTGTCTAATCTTAACAAATTAGCTCATAAATTTCCTCCCGAACTAGAAATGAGATCTCCTCGCATGTGTAGTGTCTAATTTAACTTATTATTGGCACTGCCTTATTTACCAAACGACTCATAGCAACCAACCTTCACTGTGGGTTGTGTAGAGAGTTAAAATGGCATAAGTCTTCAGTTAATCTGTCATTTTGAGGTGTAATGGATTTATTCCAAATGGATCGTGCACTGAAATAACTGGCGTCAAAAAAAATTGTTTGGGACATTGTCCTGTAATACTAATGTTGTCCAAACTGGGATTTAGTACGCCATTTCTGTTTAGATTTTACTGTAGGTTGGAGACCTTCTTACTGACATGTCTTCTCTCCTTTCTCCTCTCTCTTCCTCTAGGCCTGATACTCCGGGTGGTAAAGAGACGGGAGCTGCCAAAGTCAGTAAGAATTTGATTTAGCTGGGTTTCTCTCCCTCACCCCCTGACAGGCTGACATGGTTGTCCAGCAGACTGGGATGTAGCAGCCATTGTTGTCCAATGTCCACAGAGAATGAAATTCACCAAATGTCTTTTTCAATGTGGAAGGACTTTACAACAGTCAGACCCAGTCATCTGTTTTGACATTGTCAGCACATTGTCTCCCATCTTCTGTTTTTATTGAGCAGAATCTGTGAATTAGACCAATGACTCTGACTAATTATGCCCAGACTCTGTTATGTAACCTTAATGGACGACTCTTAGGGATGTTACTGTTACATGTATGTGTCTGTGTGTGTGTGTGTCTGTACCCTTCTGCTTTTGCGCATGTAGGTGTGTGCATGCGAGTGACCGGTGTTTGTTTTGTAGTCTCACAGATTCAAAGATCATATTGCTTCTTCCAAATCTGGTTTATTTCACCTTTTCAGTATTCCGACCTTTGTAGTTTTAACACATTTCACAGTGTGCCCATAAGTATGATTAATTTCTTCCCATATGACCATAATTCCTTCCCTTTATGACCATATTTCAACCTATCCTGATAGGATATTGCTTATCTGCACTGGATAAGTGGTTGTATTTTAAATGGCTAGTAAGTGAAACTTAATTTATATTTATATTGAAGGTAGTCACATAAAGAAATGCACTGTCAAATTTGTGGCGTAGTTCTCGAGCAATTCATTCGAGCAAGGTCATTGTTGTGGAAGAGGGGAGAATCGCTGTAGTTTCTGGTGATTTTTATTTGTAGCTTCGCTGATAAGAGAGCTTTGATGCTGGACAAATCACCACGTATTGCTTATTCCTTTGGCTGTAGCTACTCTGTCCTGTTGTAGCGTGTGTTGAAAGTCAGGTGGTGTGCTATGGACAATGGTGTCTGAGCTTGTCTGAACAAGCAGCAGAGCCTTCTCTATGTGGAACAACACATTCTAGCTTGTTCGCCAGTGCTATGCAATCATTTAATCTGCCACATAAATATCAAACGGATTCATTTATTTGTATACATACATTTGAGGACTAAAGAAAGTATACATACATTTGAGGACTAAAGTAGAAATATCAAACGGGCAAGTAGAGTGTAACTGAATGTGTCTTTCCAGGCTAGCCGTACAGTGTTAGGACTTAGTTACTCTTGCATGAGCAGTTGGATTCCTGCCTGGCCAGGTGTGTGCAGCTGAGCCCTGGGTGTGTCAGTGAGTGACAAAGTGCCACTGGCCATTTTCTGAGCTTTCTGAATGCACTGGACCTGAACTTGTTTTGTTTTTTTCAAAAACCCCTCAAGCCTCCTTCCTTAATGACCCTGACAGCGTTCATACATGCACTGTATAGATTAGAAATGCCAGGTTCATGTAACTGGATCCTATCCTGCTTCTAAACTGCCCCACAGCAGCTGCAAACGAAGTCTGCGGGCACCGAGTTTGCCTCACTCCTGTGCATGTGTGTCCACACACACACACACACACACACACACACACACACACACACACACACACACACACACACACTGTTCCCTCAGTCAGATCAAATCATAGCTAAAGATGGCGCACAACGAAAAGTACATGTCATTTTCTATATGTGACTGACATCTTCCACCTGTTAATGTATATATGGAGGATGGTAATAGTATAGCTGCACTGTACCCGTGGTGACACACACACACACACACACACACACACGCACACGCCTGGCTGTATGAGTGTGTACTAATACAGTTGTGTCAACCACAGCCCAAGATGACCCCTCAGGAAAAGCTGAAGATACGTATGCAGAAGGCTCTCAACAAGCAGTGTGAGTGAGAGGAACGAGGACATGCACACGTGCACCTTATTTTAGAACGTACTGTGCACACTTACACCAGGACACATACCCTACCGCAATCCCACACATATACTCAATCTTTGTCATGTTGTTGCGGTACACATACCCAGGCCTGCCGACAGGATTTATGGGCGGGGGGGGAAAACTTCTGAAAATAAGGCCCCCCATGACAACAACAAACCCCCACCCCCCCTTCTGTTATTTGCGAAGTTGTACACAGAGCTTTTTTCCCATTACAACATAAAAACATTACAATGAGCTGTAACATGTCCTTGTGTGCCTTGCTGCAAACCTACACAACTCCCATATTTTCATAGTGTAGCGACCCCGTAAATGACCCGGCCGCAACAGCTCCGCCAAGCGAGCTAGCTCTATTGGCACAGCTTTTTGCCTGCCTGCTCTGCCAAGTGGGAGAACGAGGTGCGATCCCAGCTCGATTCACCAAATGCTACAATATTATTTGGCTTCTATCTTTTCAACATTTCATATAACTTTGACATCAGTGGAATGATGCAGGACAGTGGCAAATATGCCATATCCTACTCCCAAGTAGTGCCACTCTAATACAAAGTGTAAACATTAAAGTATGCAAGACATAATATGTGGGCATTTTGAGGATCATATACTATACAAATGGTACCAAACGGGTAGGCTATGCATAATAATTTAAAGCAGTAATGAGGCACAGCTATTTCCCAAATATTACAATTTCAGCTCCTCAAACGAAATAACATATTTTAATAAGTGGCCGGCTGAATGGATAGAGACCCCGCCTGGGAGGCAGGAGGTCCCAGGTTGGGTTCCTGGCCCCGGCTAGGTGTTGAGGTGTCCCTGAGCAAGACACCCCTAACTGCTCCCTCCCAGTCAATTATACCCGTTGGAGATCAAGACCACTACATTGCGCACCAAGCCACCCGTGGGGAGTCGAGGACCCCACCTCCACTGGGATTCCTCTGTCTTGGGGGGGGGGGGGGGGGGACAACTGTACCCTTAATTTCCGCCCTGTCGACAGGCCGTTACATACCATCCCACACATACTCACACTTTATCATGTTTTTGCAGTACAAGACTATGCTACTACAACCATCATGGCATCACTTCCCCTCTAACTGTTCCCTAGAGCACAGATCAACTTTTGAATTGTTCATTTGAAATAGAGTACTGAAGTCCTGACGTCAAACTCATGCCCCCGGGGACACAGAAGTGTGTTTTTCTATCGCATCGTATAAGAACTGTCTGCCGATTTTGTTAGGGAGTCAGCTCTGCATCATTTATATTGATAGTCTGTTTGGAGAAAATTGAATTAATAATGCGCGGTACCTGGAAGAAGCGTTAAAAACTACATTAGGAAATCACATGATTCACTGTCCCCACTGAAGCACATCACTCGTTCAAAAACATTCCTGGATTCTTAAGATTTCATGACTTATCAGTGGGTGTTATTATTTAGTTTGTTTGAAAACTGACAATGCTACTCCTACAGAAAGTAAAGTCCAAAGCAATACAATGTGACACTGATTATTATAAGCGACAGCCATGTGTGTAATGGGAGATGTAGTTGTTAGTGAGGCATTTTTAAGCCTGAGAATTGTATTCGATTTGTAGGTGGCCTTTGCTTTTTGTATAAATTGATACTTTTTTGCTGTCAGTTGATGCTTCATAACCTAACCATATGAGTAAAATCGTCTCACTCTTTTATTTTTGTAACAGTTATTATATGATGTGATAAAAGAGGTATGGGATTTGGAATAGGAAAAACACTTCCGTGACCCGGGGGGTGCGTTTTTTGATGGCAGACTTCCGTACCCCTATACTGTATTTATACTTTTTGTGACTCTTGATGCGTGTAGCCAAGGCGGATAAGAAAGCAGCCCAAGTGAAGGTCCAGCTGCAGGAAAACAAGCGGCAGGTAGGTGTACGACAACACACAAGACACACGTCATGCATGCATGCACTGGTGTGTGCATAAGATAATCCTCTTGTCCACTGTTTTCTCATTTCTGTGTGTGTTTTACAGGAGAGAGAGGGAGAACTACGAGCCATGGCACGCAAGATCCGCATGAAGTAAGCCTGTGTGTCGTGCATGCATCGGTTTGTTTCTGTATGTGTATGCCATGCATTCATGTTTTGTGTACATTCACTGCAATTGTCCAAATTGACCACTCTGTGACCAGGGAGCGTGAGCGGCGTGAGAAAGAGAGGGATGAGTGGGAGCGACAATATGGACGGCAGAGTCACTCGCCCTCTCCGTCTAAATATGGTGAGAAAGTAGTTCTACCAGCAGCCACATGGATCCAATCTTTCATTTCGTTACACTAAAGAGTCTGGTTAACTAAACCTTAATGCTGCTGCTGTGTGCCATTTTGCAATTTTTCAACATATGCAAAACCAAATGTGATTTGCCAGACCTCTAATGTCAGGAATTGTTTAAGTCTCATTTGTAGTTTTGACAGTTTTATGGCAATTTTTTAGCATGCTATTGTGTTGATGATCACTCTGTGCCCTCTGCCCCTCAGGCCGAGACTACAGCTCATCCAGAAGGTATGTGAGAAGCCACAAGAATGCCAAAGGCCTCAATAAAGCAGAATGAATTATTTTGTTTTTGCCAGTGGCGCACTTCGACTATTGAAGCCAGGCCTTCAGTAGATACAAGTGCTGTTAGAATAATGGATCTATAGATTAATCAGATTTATTGTATGATGAGTAAAAAACATTTCACTCGTATCTGAGTCATAAACATAATTTGAGTCCCCGAATTGCTTTTAATCTATCTTTCTTATGATTAATTTATTTTTGTCTCACACTAATTGTATGCACTTTCAAATGCGTGTTCTGTCTTGCATATATTTGCATGTTGTCTTTAGACATATATTTGCATGTAGTCTTTAGAGTCTGTTAACCTTTAGCTCTCTGTCTATCTTTGTTTGCAGGAGATCCCGGTCCCGATCAAGAAGCCCATACTACAGATACTAAGATGACCAGTGAGATCCAACATTCTCAAAGCTTGGAAGTTCCAGCCCCTCACTGTACTTTAGACGGAGATGAACTCACTAAGAATTAAAATGAATTCTATGGAACTGAAGATCCTGTGAAATTGTACATTCTGTAGAACTGTAACTGGAGTTTTGTATTTGTACAGTAAATTAGATCAATCCAAGCTGCGCTCAATATTATTGGTTTTGTTAATATTCTTTCTCTCCATAATAACATTTGATACTCAATTGTTCTCTCCAATCAAGCAAATGCTTACTGCATTATGAGAACTTTACTTAATAACTGAAACTGCTAATTTCTCTTTGATAACCATTCATTCTACTGGATTGTAATTGGACTATTTTTTTCATGACAAGTACTGTATAAACCTAGTGTTAATTTAAAATGAGATGTTCCTCCAAATCTGGCTGGAAATGCCAAATAATCTTTGGCGGCAGTTGCCGGACTGATGGACATTTCATTCCCTCAAATTTTCTCCGCATGTCCCTGGTTCTCTCCATACAAACATACTGCTCAATTGTTTTCTGGTCTCACCTCTGTATCTTCATGTTTACTGTCTCATTTAAAACATGAATTCAGTGGGAGTGAGTCTTTCCTTAAGCCCATATTCCTCATGCAATAGGCATCACATTTCCCCCACTTGAGCAGGAACCTCAGCATCCACATGTTGATGCAAAGGATACCCTTTAAGGTACCATGTGGACCATGTCAACTTGATGTGGAAACTAACCATGTGTGCAATTTCTAAATGGATTATTTATAACGGATTCTCACACTATCATTATGCAACTTGGACGGCATTAAGTCGACAGTTCCTACTTCCGTAGGTGTGCTTGCCTTGTTTTCAAAGGGCTGCCCTCAGCATTTGGGTCTTCTGCCCCATCATCAAAATATGAGTAAGTGCTGAGGGAACATGGGACATCAATTGGGATCGGAAAAGATAATGTAGGGCTGTGGGAACATGGGGCCTAATTTGGATGGAAGAATAATTCAGGTGCTGAGGAAACGTAGGGCTGACCCAGGTTAATCTGGACACTTGTTAATACCTATTCAAAACATGTCATTTTTGCCAGTGCCACTATTTACCATTTTGTCTTACTACTTTGCAGCTACCCACATTACTCTATTAATTGACATGCATTTCTTTACACTAATAAGAAATGAGCATCTGAAGTCTTACAACTGAATGCATAATTATACGTTTTTATACCCTTACCTTCATCAATTAAATCGTAAAGTGACCTTTTGCTTTATTCTGACTTAAACAGACTCTTATGCTGAATTGCAAATAAAAAAAACATGAACACAAAACTGATGTTATAAATTTTTACATCTAGAATTGTAAACAGGCTTTCAGCCATATCTTCTCAGTGGTGATAAATGTTATAATTGGAACAGCGTTAATCACAGGGTGGCGCCAAACCTCTCAACTAAACGAACATGAATGCCACACTTTCTGCAATATCTTTACTTTTCTGCAAATTTGCACAAACATTTGAATTCTGCATTTGTGTCAATCTATTGCAATACATTTGTATTTGTTTATATTTTTTTTGATTAGGTAGCCTTTTTGATTAGGTAGCCTATATCACCTATTGTAGTACGTTTACATGTTATTTATATTTCCATAGCAGTATTTACATACTGTACTTCACTACTTTTCTGCCCTGTCCTATGCTTGGTAGGCATTCAAGTTATATGTTGCCTAAGTATTGTACTTTGTGTGGGTGTATTTTGGGAAGTGCTTTGTGTGTTTAAAGTTTAGAAGTGTGCTTTTAGTAAAAGTAAAAACATCAAAACAAGTTACCAATCAATGTGTGTGACAAAATGAAAATGAACGCGATTCGTAATATTCCAGTGACACTCAAAGCAGGTGATCTTTTGTCTGTAAAACAAGGCGCAGGCAACATAGTATGTTCTATATGCATATTGTGTCAACCAGCAATTCGAAGTCAAGCGGCGTGATGATGAGACACGTGAATAGCGAAACTCCATAGTTGAAGTCTAGAGTCCTGATAAGGACGGTCTATTCTAGAGTCTAGACCAGTGGTGGAAAAAGTGCTCACATTTTTTACTTTAAGTAAAAGTATAAATTCTGCAATGTAGAAATACCATGTTACAAATAAAAGTCCAGAATTCTAAAGTGCAAAAGTATTGGTAGCCTATCAAAATGTACATAAAGTACCAAAAGTAGAAAGTACTCATTATGCAGAATGTCCCATTTCGCAAGTTTTCAAATGCATAAAAATATTTTGAAAATAGCAGATCTACAAGCTCACAATGCGTTGCATCGCTATTTTCAACTGGCCAAAATCTATATAGGGCTGAAGTGGTTAATGTATGTTTTGTTATAATAATACAAATCTACAAAGTAACTAGTAACTAAAGTTTTCAAATAATTGTAGTGGAGTAAAAGTACAATATTTGTCTCTGAGATGTAGTGGAGTAGAAGTAAAAATACTGAAAATTGGAAATACTCCAGTAAAGTAAAAAAAAATACCTCAAAATTGTACTTAAGTACTTGAGTAAACGTAGGCTACTTTACTTTGTTTACACCACTGGTCTAGTCTAGACAAGATAGCTGATAGCCTATTTTCTCTAGTGTTCTTTGAAGAAGCTGTGAGCTAGATCCAGCAATCTGTCTTGAATCAAACTTTAGTTGAATAAAACAGGGTTTTAGAGAATAGCTACCAAACTGATCTCTGTACATTTAAGGCACGATTGGTTGACTGCAGATAAGCAGCTAGTGGCTAAAACTGGTTGTCTCCACATCCAATCACAGCATGACTGATGTGCCTCCAGGATATGGGGTGATGAAGACACCATACACAATCTTGAGCGCTGGTACCATAGGCTGGTACTGGTAGGCCTATGAAAAGTTCTCAAATTGTTATTGTATACTATGTTTTGCACTCTGTGTGTGTGTGTGTGTGTGTGTGTGTGTGTGTGTGTGTGTGTGTGTGTGTGTGTGTGTGTGTGTGTGTGTGTGACCAGCTAATCTCCAGCACCGTTGGCTTGGTCGCTGTGCTCACACACTCCCTGGATGCCAGAGCAGAACCTCTGCCCCAAATTTTTCACATGGGCCTGTTATAGCGCCACCAGGAGGACGATTTTTTTTTACAATACTCCTACAGATTTTGTCCAAACATCACGGAAATCAGTGCACCTCTGTAGTCATTAAACTAAATGTTCAAATCAGCCTCATGGTGGCGCTATAACAGGCCAATTCACGTTATACAACTAGATTCTGACAAGTCCTGTCAGAATCCAGGAGATTTTGGAGGTTTTTTTGGGGGGGGGCGTGGCCACTAGCCATGCCCCCCCCCCCCAAAGACACACCCTAGCACCCTTACACAACCCAAACACCAATATAAAAAAAATACAGACAAGACTTTGAATTGAAAGTAAAATTACTTTTTAATTAGTCAACATTGCAAAATAAACATTATACACTTTCACTGGAAAGGATTTACAACAAAGCTTACAGTGTTTGTTATTAACTGTTCCACAGAAGTAACAGACTCTGACTGCATTACAATGATCAAAAACAGAGTCAACAGTAACAAAATAAACATTACAACATTTGTTTTGCAATCATTACCAGTTGTCTAAGGTGGACTGAGAGGCTATTCAGGCTAACATAAACTTTAGAAGTGCAGTCACAGTTTTGATCAATTAACGGTGTGTGTGTGTGTGTGTGTGTGTGTGTGTGTGTGTGTGTGTGTGTGTGTGTGCGTGTGCGTGTGCGTGTGTGTGTGTGTGTGTGTGTGCGTGTGCGTGTGCGTGTGTGTGCAAATGTAAAACATGAAATGTAATTGCAAAATGCAAACTTTATCCAAATCACACAAAAGTCAAAAAATATTGTACAACATGCAATGTACAAACATCATGCAAAAGTAGCACATTTGTGCTAAAAACATCACTGCAAACAAAGTGCATTCTACACCAGTGGTCCTCAAACCTTTTTATGTCAAGGACCCCCTAATGAAAATATTTAGTGCCAGGTACACAATACAAGATTTGTGCAGTTAAAATGTTTCATACACATTCAAAATTCGTCACATTATTCCATGATTTCTTTTTTAAATAGCAGATTTCACTGGGGACCCCCTCCTCAAGGACCCCCGCCCTACACAGAAGTTGAACCACTGCCCTACAACCAGTGGCAGTGGTTCTCAACCTTTTTTCAGGCCATGACCCCCAAAATAATCATATTTGAACTGGGGACCCCCCACTCTGACTGGAACTTGGAATTGTTGCAGTTGAGGCATTACATTTATAAAATAGCAGATCTACAAGCTCTCAACGCCTCGCAGCTTGTAGAAAGGCTATTTTCTAAATGTTTGTGTCTTTCTTATATTATTTGACAATTGTTGAATTGGACAATATTTGACCAGTTTTTATAGTATAGTTTGTTGATTACTTTTGAAGCATGAATTTTTGGGGGGTTTCTTTAGGTATTAAAAAGGTCTTAAAAGTCCTTAAATTGTCAATTCACTGTCATCTGGGGACCAGTGGTGGAAAAAGTACTCAAATTATTTACTTAAGTAAAAGTACCAATACTGCAATATAAAAATACTCTGGTACAAGTAAAAATCAAAAATCAAAAATTTACTTGAGTAAAAGTACAAAAGTATTGGCATAAAAATGTACTTAAAGTACCAAAAGTAAAAGTACAAAAATATTTGAAAATAGCCGATCTACAAGCTCACAACGCGTCGCATCGCGACGCGTTGTGAGCTTGTAGATCGGCTATTTTCAAATAGCCATATGTATAAAATAGGGCTAAAGTGGTTAATGTATGTTTCATAATATCGTAATTTATATCTGAAAAGTAACAAGTAACTAAAGTTTTCAAATAATTGTAGTGGAGTAAAAGCACAATATTTGCCTCTGAGATGTAGTGGAGTAGAAGTAAAAGTATTGGAAATTGGAAATACTCAAGTAAAGTATAAATAACTCAAGACTGTACTTAAGTACAGTACTTGAGTAAATGTACTTTGTTACTTTCCACCACTGCTGGGGACCTTCCCCTCTCAAAAATCATGTGGGGACCCCCCTGGGGGTCCCGACCCCCAGTTTGTGAACCACTGCCCTACACAGGGCGTCTGTGAGTGGGCGGGGTCGAGGTTGGAGGCGTGACGCAGACATTTGGCCTCGCCCCCTCCCCCTCGCTGCGGGGTACAGCATGAACTTGAACACTTTCTGACTGCTATCCTTCCTTCACTGACTGCACGCTGCGAGTCCTAACGACGTCCCCGGTAGTGCGCTAGAGTAAATCACTCACGTCCTAATCGTTTGATTACGGCCGATTGAAATAAAGTAATTAGACAGGTGTCGATCAGTCCCAAACAAAGTGCTTTTTGGATACACCGGTCTCACACAGACCCGGTGCAACGAGACAGAAATGTCCAGACGCAAACTTGGAAGTCGACCACAGCACCTGAGTGTGATTCAAGGTAAGTCCGTCCGTGTGACGATATTATTAACGCATCCAAACAGGCTGGGTCCTTTTTTTTTTGGTGTACGAAAGTCTCGATTAAATTCAATTAATAGTTTTGCGCACACGGTTTGGTGGATGTATATTGAAAATACGGGCTACAATAACGATTTAATAGAGATTGTTAAGAAAATGTATTTAATTACTTTGGCTATTTTTGTAGTTATTTAGTTTGCTTATATTGTGTAAAGTCGGTTTTTATTGTCTTAGCATAAGGCAAGGCAAAAAAACTAATTTGTTCAGGCTACACCTTGATCAAGTTACTTTGTTGGTCTACTTTGTCTTTATTGTCTGGGACAATTTCCTCATTGCTTCATTCTTAGAATATGAGACAGACCTTTTGCATAAGACT
This sequence comes from Gymnoscopelus braueri, assembly GCF_963280865.1. Lineage (NCBI taxonomy): Eukaryota > Metazoa > Chordata > Actinopteri > Myctophiformes > Myctophidae > Gymnoscopelus > Gymnoscopelus braueri. Next base: position 26,590,648 of record NC_137606.1, read on the forward strand.
GGTTAGAGTGTCCAGTCTATAGCAACTGATAGATTGGACACTAAAACTGAATTATGAAAATAGCAAATACAGGCATGGGCCCATATTGCTGTTTACCATATTGATTGATTGATTGAATACTTTATTAACAGTTTGCACACAAAAAAAGCACATTAAGTACAGTTCTATACAAAGTCTGCTAAAAGGATTAAACCCCAAGAAAGCAATTGTTTCCATTGGGGTCCATGTGTTTTCAATTCATCGAAACATTTAATGACAGACAAACATACAATTCTATGCAAAAACATCATATAAACGTAGTAAGTAGTAATCACATGCTTTTGAATCCTATTGAGATTGATCAGTTTAACACTCGGATTGGTGCCAGGAAAGGACAGCGTTGTTTACATAGAAATTCGCCCGTCTAAAAAACAAGAGACATAGTTCTGCTTTTTGTACTGATCTCTCCAACGGAGACCAGTATTTGACCACAGGCCCATATACAGACTCTGCTTGCTGTATGTGCAACAACCGCGCCTTGCATGTCTGCACAAACAGCAGCAGCCCTGAAACAGGAAAGGTGACATTTTTGACTAACCACCGGCAAGAGATCCACCTTTCAACTGTACTGTCTGTACCTGTCCTGTACGTACCTCAGCCGGCCGAGCCTGGGCAGGTGTATTCAGGCCAGGTATCAAGGTGTGCCCCTCACCGTTGGGCAATAATGTTATTATGAGTCAGTGGTTCTCAACCTGTGGGTCGGGACCCCCACATGATGTTTTTTTGGGGGTCCCCAAATGACGGTGAAGTGACAATTTAAGGACTTAAGACCTTTTTAATACCTAAAGAAAAAAGAAAAAAAACATTACTTTGTTGATATTAAGTAATCAACAAACTAGGCTACTTTAAAAACTTGTCAAACATTGGCCGAATTGTCAAATAGTATAAGAAAGAGGCAGAAATTGTGAAAACAGCCGATCTACGGCCTGAAAAGGTTGAGAACCACTGTTATGAGTCACCCCCACCGCCCCACCCCCTCCTCATCCCTCCAAACTGACAAAGATCTCACTGACCTGAGGCCTGTAGTAGCTGTGAGATTGTTTTGCAAAATGGACAACATTATCTTTCTAGGCTGTAGTTGTTTGCTTTAGTCTGAGAATGGATTATTCTCGTGTTTGAGGCCATAGATTCGGAGACATGACACATGGCACCCAGGAGAGTTTACTTTTGAATATATATCCTCTTATTGTTCACATTTTGACTGATGCTTTTAACTCTAACATGTATTAACTGTTGTTGTTGTAGGGACACGCGTCATGAAAGTGAAAAGTACAGGGTGTTGTGCTCGTCTTAAGCATCATCTCAAAGTCAATATGATTGTGAACCACTTCCTATTGACAAACGTTCTATGGGAGCCAGGTAGTGTAAGCTGTGTCTAATTGTGTGTGAAACATGGATAAAGATTCAAGGCGAAAGCTGTGGTTCTCACTGTTGCATTTTTAAAACAAGATGCTTAATTTCCATTACATAACAAAAATGACTGTAGGCCTACTAGTACTAACTGTAGGTAATGTTGAATACACCTGATCTCTTCTGGGTTAGCAACAGGAAGTGGGCAGTGTTGGCTAGCCAGATTGGCTTCATTGCTTTAGAGAGCGGGGGCGGCTTGTAAGTGAAACTAGCTGTTTGATAAAGCAGGACAGTATCTTGTGCTACTGAATAGGTATGCAACAGTTAAACGAACTAATACTTTTTTTATGAAAAATAAATAAAATATTGATTAATATTGTATCCCTATTTTGGGCATGTCATCGTAGGCCAAAAAATAAATTAAAAAAATATATAAAAAAAAATACAACACGTCGCGTTGCAAGACACCATTGTGCGACAAAGTCTAAAATAATGCTGAGCTCAATAAAGTGGTTGTCGATTCATTGATGTATGGAACATTTAAAAAAATATTAAAACTGCGCTTCTCGATTAATCGAACAAGTAATCAATAGAATAATTGCTAAGAAAATAATCGATAGTTGCAGCTCTGCTACTGAACAATAACTATGTCTTTATATGAAAAAGCACACACGCATGCATGAGAATCTTTGGGGACAGGTGCATTGGAAAAAAACACTGGGAAATTGGTGGATCCCACTACTGTGACATTCAAGCTTACAGCTAGAACTTTATTTAGCAGACAACATTTTGATCCACCAAGGAGCTTCTTTGGGTTTTCATTTATAAACCATTTGTACAACTGTATTGCTTGCCAGAAATAACAAATCTTCAACAACAAAAAACATGATGCATCCAATTAGCATTTGATTGACACATTGTTATGGAGTATGACACTTGACAAGCAATTACAATACAGATTGTTAGGACTTCAGCAATATAAACGGAAAACGATACATAATACAAAATCACATGATGGCTAACAATTTAGGTAAATATTATCACAGACAAAATATACTACATTACATTACATACAGTATACTACAACATATCGTTGCTGAAACCATGTACATCTCCATATTTCAACTTTTCATGTTTATGGTAAATGAATGCCATACTTTATCATACAAAGAGTGTTGCACCGACTATTTTCACTATTTTATTGAAATTTTTTTAAATCATTAAAAAAGAAAGGTTTTGGACATACAAGGTGTCCACCCGACCGCAACGATATGCTACTGAACAATGTCTTGATGTCCTTTTGTATTTTGTATAGAATTGTGATTACAATAGTAGCTGCGAGGACAAAGTTGAGATGGCCAGGAAAATGTTCACTTCTCACAATAGTATTTGATCACCCCTCTCTCCGGGCAGAAACCTCATATCTCCATATTTGAATTATTTATGTTTTTTTTCGTAAATTAATGCCCCACTTCATTATACAAGAGTGTCGCACAAAAGTAGTGATAGTAGCCGATCTATAAGCTCACAACACCTCGCAATGCGAGCCGTTGTGAGCTTGTACATCGGCTATTGTCACTATTTTATTACAAAAAAATAAGAAAGGAATGCTTTTGGACATATGAGGTTTCCACCTGACGGTGACGATATCATCAGTAATGTTACTATTAGTGTAAGCTCACCCTCGCCTTTCCCCTCTTTTCATGTTCACAGATGACCCTGCAGAGGACACAGAGGAGAAGCCTGCCCCAGTGGTCAGAGTGCGCAATGAGGGCCGTGACCTCCTGACCTGTGGGCAGTGCAGCCAGGCCTTCCCTCTTGCCCACATTCTGGCGTTCATCCAGCACAAACAGGGAGGTTGCCACGCTCGTAACCAGGCCCCTGACGCCAGCACCCCTCCCTCACCTGCCGGCCGGGCACAACAGCATCTCAGCCACGCTCCGTTAGGGGCAGGTTTTGTTCAGTTGAAGAAAGGGACCGGCAGGGACAGGTCCTGGGAGGTGGAGACAAAGGTGAAGGTGGAGCCTGATAAAACAGGTGGGTGATTGAACAAGGCAGGTTGCTAATTAGTGGTGACTCTGTTTTTTTGTTTTGTTTTTATTTTTTTTAACCCCTCCCCACCCCCCACCCCCTCGACCCCATCCCTACTAACAACTGCTCCCTTCCCTCCCTCCCAGTCCAACTCATTAGTTAGGCGTTGCCATTAGCAGGCATGCGTGAGTTAGCGTCGCACAAGCTAATTGTGTGGAAACGAAGTGTTCTGTGGGCCCTTAAGGGTCCCTGAGGGTTCCATGCTGAGCACCTGAGCTCCGTAGCTCCTTTCCATCTCCCTGACTGTGTGTCTCTTAGGTGGAGTGGCCAGGTAAACACACAACCCTCCCCCCTTCTCTCTCTTTCATCACATTGTAACTGCACCCTGGACAACAGGAGGTCACAATATGGCCTCATATGTGTTTTAAAGTGAACTTAAAGAAAGCCCCATTCAAGCATCGGGTTTAATTTTGTGTGGGAAGTGGTCTGAACCTACAGTATGTGAGGTCTACCAATGTGTGAGTGTTGCACTCCTCTCAAGTGACACACGAATAGAGGACATTGCATCATGTACAGCTCTATCCCCTCTGCTGTATCTTCCACTGTTCTGCCCTGGGCCATGCCAAATGAACCCCTGGGATTCCGTTTGAAGAAGGCAGGGAGACTGTGTTATCAACATCATCATCTCTTTTTTTTTCTATTTCATTATTCTGCTGATACCGCTTTCATCTTACTCTTGACATTTTCCTCCTCGATCTTGGGTATGTTGTGAACTCTGTCTCCTCTCTCATTCTCTCAGCGTGTGTCATAAGTTGAATCTTCTCTGCACTGCTGTTGACTCTAGAGGTTCACAATGATGCCTCTCTGGAAGGTCTTCTTTGTTTTTGTATTTTTCTCATTACGTCTTGTAGGTGTCACTTGGGTTTCTTATCCACTTTAACCCTGGCATCCCTGTTATATTAAAAAGGATAATTATAATTATAATAATAATAATTCAAACAATTCAAAACATTTTCTAATGGGAAAATGGCCGGGCTACAAGATCACAGCGTGTCACATCGTTGAGCTTGTAGGTCAGTCATTTTCGGTATTTGTTGTATGATGAAGGATCAGAAGAATTAAGGAAGAGAAGCAATAGGACAGAGGAGAGTGTGGGCACTGTGGATACTGTCAATAAATATTACATGTCATGGCTGAGGTCAAGCCAATCAAAGAAAAAACAGTTGAAGAAGTTATAACAACATTCCTTTGGGGAACAAAATCGATGTCCAATTGTGAATACCTCATACAAGAGTAAATCAATGTGGTATAGTGTGTTGACTTAAATGGTCATGGTTATTTGAAGGTCATGCTCTAAATTGAGGTTGAAAACGGAGATGGAAGGAAGAAATTACATTTAGAATGTTTTTAGTTGAGCAAGGTCTTGTCAAATGCTTGTGAAGGTGTGACTTTGCACACCCTTCACACGTTTTGAAACCTTCTCCTTGTGTCTCGTGCTCTCTCATGTAGTACTTCCTTCCTTTGTGTAACGTTCAGGGGACTGCTGCCTGCATCGTTTCCTTCTGTCCACAACCTTTCATGTTTTTTTCTGTTTCACTATCTGTTCATCTCTCTCTCTCTCTTTTACTCCTTCCTCTCTGCATTTCTCTGCACATATGAGTTCGGTTATTGGTGCCCACAGGTTTATAGTAGCAGACCTACCATGCACTACTCAAGAGTCACTTGTTTTTTGAATAATGCAAAACAATTTAATTTAGGATTAAACTTTTATAAACAAATCCGGGTTAAATGTGTTTGAATTATTCCTGAGGATCGTATACATCTGACATTCTATATCCGACTGTCATGCTATATTTGATCTATTTCTAATATTGTGAGATTGTTTTTTAGGAGGCATGTGGAAATATTTAGAATGGTCACAGAATAACATGTATTGGGGTTATAGTAGGATGTAGAGGCAGACCTTTTTTGGCGAAAAGACTGATTTAATTATTAAGAGGACATTACATTTAGCTTATTACAGCCTTTCTATTTGGTACATCATACTGTATGTGTCCAGTAGTGCAGTTGGCGGCTCAAACACTGTGATGTTCATCTATCTTACTGTGGGAGGGAGATCGAGCATCTCGGATGAAGGAAAGCTTCTGAAATGACTGAGAGTGAAAGAGCAGTTATTGCACAACAAATAGAGTGTGTGTGTGTGTGTGTGTGTGTGTGTGTGTGTGTGTGTGTGTGTGTGTGTGTGTGTGTGTGTGTGTGTGTGTTGGAGAGAGGAGGATGGGGGTAGTGCATGATGGATTATGGAGGAGCCATGTGCATCTGTCTCATTCCTTTTTATTTATTCTCCTTGTTTGTTTTTTCTCATCTCCAACATCATTCTTCCCCCCATCTTCAACGCACTCTTTCGCTGTGCCCTCTTTCAATTTCTGTATGCCCCCCCCCTCCTCCTTCTTTTCTCCTCCCTCTGTCTCCCTAGGGACAAGAGATTCTGCCTGCTGCTCGTTAGTGCTCCCAGCCAATCTGCATTTTTAATTAGTAGTTATTGCTTCTGCTTAATATTCAAGTGCTACCCTGGGCCAAATGGGAATCCTTACAAAAAAAAAAAAGAGAGCGAGAGGGGAGAGAGAGACGGAGGGAGAGAGAGAGAGGGAAGGGAGGAACGAAAGAGAAACCAACTGGGTATTGTGTTTCACTCCAGGACCCCGAGACAAAAGCCCCCCCTCAGGGAAAGATTTGGAGGGTTTGGGGGCGGAGGGGTGGGGAGAACTGAGGTTGGAGGATGGGTCTGAAGTACAATCCAAAGGGGTGACATATTTTCGCGGTGTCTATCAGCCAGCCCCCTGTACTACATTATTATCTTTTTATCTCATTTTCTTTTTTTCTTTTTTATCTCCCGAGTCCTGATCTACCTCTCGTTTCTTTGCTCTCACACTTCACCCCATTTATTTTTTCCCCCTCTTTTTTTTTTAAGAGCTTGAACTTTTCTTCTGTTTCTCCTCAGGCTAGGTTAAAGGACACAAACACCACAACTCCTCTCCAGACAGAGAGAGAGAGGGAGGGAGGGAGGGAAAGAGAAAGAAACAGTTGCTCTCTTTTTCATCTTCTCTCTCCAAACCCCCCTCCAGTAAAATGCAGAAGGATTTGACTTGAGGAAACATGAAAGAGGCTTATAACAGAGTCGGCTTTGAACCTCTCCTATAAAAAAAAAGAAAGGGGGGAAAAAACTGTTTCCCTCACAATTTTAGGGATCTTCTCTCCAATTTTGATTTATGCAGAAGGCCTCATTTGTCAAGCAGGCTGAGTCAGTGGCTGATTTGCATAAAGCCTTCGTTTTCTCCGTTCTGCTAATTAGCAATTTGCAGCTTAATTGGAGAGTGGCTCTTGGTGAGGAGACAAAGCTATCCATGTATCCATACAGAAATATGTCCATATGTATTTGACGACCCAGCTCCCCTTGCTTGCTAGTCTTTGGCTTCCTGGAGCTTCTGTCTCTGTTTTCTGCATTTTGATCTCTAGCTGGGTCCTTTACCCTTCACTTTCTTCCACCACCTCTTAAACAGTTGAATCCCAAGTGTTAATTTTTCTCTGAAAGTGTACACTTTAAGAGTCAAATTAACACTATGCATTTTATTGTGTTCAGGCTTTCCTCTGAATTTTCATTTTATTTCAGTTGAATTCATTTTGAGAACACTAATCTTGTGTTCAATTCTACCTCCATTGTCTTTTGGAATGTCAGGTCTTTTCTAACATTTATTCACTTAATATTTCAAATGCTGACTGAGATATACTGTTAAACACTATAAAGGTCAAGATAATGTCTTATGTTCTAAACTTACTTTTGCGTGTCTATCTCTCATGTTTTGCAGCAGCCTACGAGCCCACCTATTTCACCTGCCAACAGTGTGAGGGTGTGTTCCCGTCTGCCTGGACGCTCTTGCAGCATGCTCAGCACACTCACTCCTTCAGCATCTACCAGGAGGATGAGGAGGACGGGGAAGAAAAGAGACGAGGAATGGGAATCCTTAAACGCCACAAACCCGCCGCCACTCTGGACCCACGCCACCTCAGCCAAGCCCTGGCCTCTGCCTTCCAGCCATCCGCCCTGCGTCTCCATCTCCCCCGTAAGACTCAAACCTCCACCCCTTCCTCACACGCTAACATGCAGCCTCTCAACTTCTCGGTGCGGCTCAGGGAGCTGGCGGAGGTTAGCGGTACCACCACCACAGGTGGCTTGGTGCTATCTCCGTCCTCCTCTCCGCCAGCGGCGTCACCCTTCCCGCAATCGGGGGCCCTCCGGATAGACTTCCCCTGTGAGCTGTGCGGCCAGGGCTTCCTGTCCCTGCGCAGCCTTTCCGCCCACCGCAGGACCCATGCCTGCGAGAGGCCCTACCACTGCGGCGTGTGCGACCAAGCCTTCTCTCAGAGCGGCCAGCTGGCCCGCCACATGAGGAGCCACCGAAGGGAGGCTGGGGTCGTGGGCATGGGCGGATATGAGCCACTGGATTTGGGCATGGGAGCAATGGAGGAGGATGCAGCGAGGCAGGGGATGAAGGGTAGGTTCCTTGTGCAGGCGTCTGGGACCATGGGAGAGGGGGATATCAGTGGTGGAGTAGAAGTGAGGACCCACTGTCCCTCTGAGCTGGACCTGAGCCTGCCCAAACAGATCTCCACAGGCTCGGGTCTGATGCTCTTGACCTCCCAGCTCAGACCTCCGGAAAGGAACCTGCTCATGCTGTTGCAGCGGCAGAGGGAAGGAGGGGAGGTCGGAGAGGAGGAGACGGAGGGACCGGGCGAGCCGCAGCACACCTCTCCCTGTGCCAGCCCCTCTGAGGGGTCCTTGGAGAGCGGGGAGACGGGGGGCAGTGGGGAGAGTGGCATCGCCAGTGGGAACTGTACCCCTAAGCGACCTGAGCCGGGTGACATGAGAGTTAGGGGAGTCGGAGAGTGGGAGAGTGAGAGGGCAGAGGTCATAGAGAGAGAGAAAGGGTGGAGCTCAAGTACTGCCAGTGAGGTTGTGCAGGAGTGGCAGTGGGAGAACGAGCGTAGGAGCAGCGGGGGAGGGGGAAGCAGCGGAGGAAATGGCAACAATAATAATACCACCAACAACAACAACAACAACAACGGTGGCGTTCCAGGAAGGAAGAAGAAAAATGAAGCCTGCGAGTACTGCGGGAAGCAGTTCCGCAACAGCAGCAACCTAACGGTGCACAGACGCAGCCACACAGGCGAGCGTCCGTACCGCTGCGGCCTCTGCAGCTACGCCTGCGCGCAGAGCTCCAAGCTAACGCGCCACATGAAGACGCATGGCGCCCGCGGGGCTAGGGCCCCCTTTCTGTGCCAGCTGTGCAGCGTGCCGTTCACCGTCTATGCCACCCTGGAGAAACACCTGAAGAAGGTTCACGGTCTGAGCCACGCCAGTGTGGGAACGTACGCGCATGCTAGCGCCATCGGTGCTGTGAAGGTGGAGGAGGAGGACCAAGTGGTGGTGAAGACAGAGGAGGAGGAGACCGGTTTGGATCGGGCGGAGATGGAAAGCAAGATGGAAAGTGACGTAAACCAGAGAATGGAAGCGGAGGCGGGGCAGAACGGACAGCAATACAAGGAGAGCAGTGGAAGTCCAGCCATGGTGGAGACACGTGTTGGGGAGTTCCAATCTGATGGCGCTGCAGACATCAGTGTGGCAATAACTGCTGCTCCCTAAGACCCCTGCTCATTCCTGTGCACACTGAAATTGACATTCAATTGTTCAAGACCACTGCCAGCAATTTGACTGATTCATGCAAATGGGATCATTTTGCTCCACAACCCAACAGGCAATCGATAGAAAATGTTTAATGCAATCTTGCTTAAAGAAAAAACTGCAGAACTACAAAAGGTATAGCAGGCAGCCTGTCATCACTGTTCCTTCTGCTTGCTTTGACGTACATGTGCAGTAGAACCCATTAATTCTGTTCACAAAAGTATGCAAAGCCGCTGGTAGAAACTAAGTGCCTACTTTAGACCACAGAGCAAAACTAGAGCATGTCATTTGGTAGGGGGATTAACAGAACTGTTGAACAGGAAGTAAGCCACCACAGTCCACGCAAACAGGAAAGCACTGTGTTCTGACTACGAAACACAAATAAATGAACCAGTTACCACTTTGGTGACAAGCCAGCCACAGGTGATGTGATCACACATGGGTCTTAATTATCTAATGATACATAAAACACAAATGGGGTTTTGTTCCGTTTAAAATAACAGAAGATCAAGAGAAGATTTTTTTTCCTTTTTCTTCATGATACTGAAACCAGTTGCACCAGCAGAGAAAAGTCATGTCCTGCCACCTAACTGTTCCGCAAAGCCATGTTCCCCTGTCTGGAAGACCATTTAAAGACTAAAGATGTTTGAACAGGAGACGGGGATGAAATGAATCCAAACACTGTCTGCCTGTAGCTTCTCAGACTCCGCTTTTTAAAGGCACTCGGCTGTCACAACACTTGTCACTTAATGTAATGTTTACAGGGCTCATGAGGCCTCGCAAGTCTGCGCTCCTATCTGTGTGACAGTACGTAGCCTATGGATGTTTCTTTTTCGGTATATTTTTATAAATGTGAATGAGACGTTAAAGTCTCAGCTACTGATGGTTCATGTCTAGCTTCTATGCATAAAAAATGCAACTTGACATACATGTGAAACGGGTGTGTTTTAGTTTTCTTCTCTGCTTGTACTTATTGTGGTGGTGTTTTTTTCACATTGTTTACATTTGTAAAGTGTTGAACTGCTTGAAGCTTATGCATGTGTTGCTGCCATTTTGAAATGTTCAGTACTGTTCTTTTTTTGCTTGTGTTTGAATTAGTCCTTATTTATGCTCACTGCATGTTTAACTGAAAAGTCTATTCACTGCTGAACTACAGGGTTGAGAGATTCAGTAATGGCTAGTGATTGGTGGGAGAGTTTTATGGGTACCACCAAATGAGCACTTGTGTGAATGAGGGTGTCAACGTGTGTGCTTTTCTGTGTGTGTGTGTGTGTGTGTGTGTGTGTGTGTGTGTGTGTGTGTGTGTGTGTGTGTGTGTGTCTGTATATACAGGGAAATTCTCGGGTAACACTTTACTTGAACCCTTTGTTCTACCATTTAAAGACGAAGTGTGACATAAATATAATCATTATGGCTAATGTGCACAGGGGGTCAACATGTATCAACATTACTCCAGGAGTGCAAACTAACCACAGATAGCCAATTGTATCCCCAAGACTTCTTGTTAATGTAGCAGTAGTGGCTCAGAGCCTCTGCCTGATGACCAAAAGCCTATCTCCCCCGGTACAGGGGGAATTCCCCTTTTAGGCTAGTGAATATTATGTTGGCTTTCCACGCGGGAGACCCAGGTTTCGAATCCCGGGCGTTACATTAACATTGCAATAACAGGACATGGTTGTGAAGTGTAGTGTTACCAGATCTTTTGTGTCTACTGTGATGACTTTATAGTACCATTTATGGATTTCTATTTCCACTCATGTCAGGGAACCCCTATTTTTTTTGGACATTTTGTGTAAAAACTATAATAAGCGCTTTTGTATAAAAGGTATGGGGATAAATGTTAATGATGGATGTGGGATGAGTGGACTGTTAAGCCTCATTTTAATAGATTTTCAGGCCAACAACACATTCTTAGTTTGAAAAACAGTTATTTTCATATAGTATAGTATAAATTTGGCCAAACTGTTCATGTTTTGTACATAGATTGACAGTCCTTCTCGCTGTTGCCATTATAATTATTATGAACAGCCTGTCACCCCTTTATGCCTTCAACATGTTTTTCCAGCATTCCTGGTTTTGTCTCTTCTCCTCTTCGCCAAACACTTAACTATTGAGAGGCTCAGCTCCACTGTCTTTGTAAACTTGACACCATTTTGTAATTGACCTCGTCACGAGGAGGCTCAATAAAGAAGTGAGGCAAGACATGATTGTGTTTTGTTTGTGTATGTTTTGTGTGTATCTTGTGTACGCTGCACATTTTCTTTTGCGGAGCTCCATTTTGGATCCCACAGCTCAACATTTAAAAAGTTACTAGTCGCAGTACTGGGGTTGAAGGTTGTCTTAGCAGGGTGGCTTATTTCTCTGAGGACCGTCTGCCATCAGCTTATTAATGTTTCATGTGACTGTTGGATTGGAGACCCTCAGTCCCTGTTTACACGCTGCCCTTTGTCTACAAGAACTGTTCATAATTCCAAGAGTGTGTGTGTGTGTGTGTGTGTGTGTGTGTGTGTCAATTTATTCAGTGTGAGCTGTATGTTTTTGACAATGTTATTATGCAGATATGAAGAGGTACATGGGCTTGCAGAGATGTTATGGGACATGGGTGACTAGGATTTCTCAGGGTATAGTTTGTGTGTATGGGGGGAGGGGAAGGGGGAAGTAGGATATACATGGTTGTTTGTGGGCATGTTCCCGTGGCAGTGCCGGGGTGGTGGTGGGGGTGTCAAGGGGTTGCGGTAATTGCTGACTCCATTTTAAGGGCACAAAAAACTCTATGCCAGCATCTCTGGCCTTAACCCCACCCCCTCTAATGGAAACCAAGCTCTATGATCCTTCTAGCTCATTAACAGCGAGTCTTTTAATGAGCTTTCAACAGGGTGGGGGCAGGGCTGATGAGGAGTGTGTGTGTGTGTGTGTGTGTGTGTGGGGGGGGGGGGGACTGGGGGGCATGGCACCAGATGTACACACGCCCACTACGACCAATTACCATTGTGCTGCTGAGAATAAGGAGGAAGTGAGGAGAGAAGCCATTCACTGGCTCCTTGGGCCCAGATGACTCAGTTGATGCCCTTCTTTCCACAAAGAGCAAGAGAGAATGAAAGAGAGAGAGAGAGAGAGGTGGAGGGATGGGTACTGTACAGGTGAGCGAGTGTGGGACAGGTGAGAAGTAACCACCTCTGCTGGTCCCTCTGGATTCTCGGTCAAGTATCTGTGCTTACCTGTCTGTCGGGGGCCATTTGGTGCTCGGATACCCAATTATACAAGGTAAGGTGATACACCCGGTATACAGCACAGTAGCCCCCTGCAGCAAGTGGATGTCTGTGCAAAATGCCTTTTGTCTCCTTTATACGTGCTGGGGCCAGTCCACACACCTCTCTGAACTAGGGCACAATGGTCAGCAGGATGCACACCCAATGAAATGTATCACATCAAACCTTTTTGTCAGAATTCAAGGCATCTGTCCAGAAGCATAAGACAGAGCAGATTGAGACTTTAATCATCAGCTGACCGAGAGAGAGCGAGTGTGTGTGTTCTGACCAGAACCTGCCTCTGGGCTAGTGGTGGGCTTTTAGATCTGTTAAGCGTATCTTTATTCCACAGAGAAGGTCTTTGTTGGTCCAGGGTTGGGAGAGTTAGCTGGAAGACGCAAACATGACCGTGATATTGAAGTGAAAGAGTAAATGAATAAAATAACGTGTATAGACCGATAACTTCACTTTCAGACTGTCCATTCCAAATATGAAATAATATGTGGATGATAGCAGTAATAGCATGCCTTATAGTTATTACAATAGAGACATTGAACAATCCAATCCCCTGAATGGACTGGAAAAGCTACACAGTTTTTACACTTTCAGAGTTAGCATTAGAGTTAGAGTTAGAATTAGCATTCAGGATTTAGTGTTATAGGGGCCACCTCGTGGACATTGTAGAATTAAAACGCCAGCAGTGGCTTCAACTTCCATTAAGAGCAATCTTTGGCCATAAGTTGGTCATCCAGTCAAACTTAAAAAAAAGAAAAAGACTGCGATTACCAGAATTGCTCACAACAAAGGGAATGTAGCTGAGTGTAACGTTTAGTGTAGTATCCTTTAGGCTAAGCCTGAGGTCATAAGAGACTATTACTTTTTATATGAGAGATTGTTTCATGGTGTAAAAGCCAATTAACTCTGTTTTAATTACATTTCTCATCATATGTTGTATGAAGCTTGGCCTCCTATTGTCCCCTCTTTCCTCTCCCCATCCTTGGGGGGACACCCCCTGGCTCAGACGAGACCATGGGCAGAAGGATGAAAGGGAAGACGGATCACGAGAAGGAAAAAGATGTATCTGGGACCAGACAAACCGCAGTGCTCCCTCTCTGCTCTTTATCCTCACATGTTCCCACAATCACCACCCTCCCCTCACCACTCCCTCCTCCCGCAAAGGCCACAGAGTGAAACCCGAACCCTGGAATTATACCCCTTCACCTCTCCTCCCATCCCGCTAACCTTCCTCACAGTGAGAGTGTGAGAGGATACGGTGAGAGGCGACACAGTCCTAGGCAGCCATCCGTCAATCCACGGCTTCTCTCTCTTCTCTGCCATTCAACACCTTCACATAATGAGCACTGGGAAAGACAAGGAGAGTCCATTCTTATGGGGGTTATATAATGTCACTGAATCAGGAAGAGCTCCAGAGGAGGAGCATCAGGCTGTTTGTGGTTTGTGGAAGGAATATAAGAGAGGGTTATGACAGCAATACGGCAATGCGGTGCTAATGAGTACAAGCCAAGCAAGGTTGGTTATGTGATTAAAAAGAGGGGCATGCTGTAAGTATATAGATATCAGCTATTCTTTCAGCCTGAGGCAGGGACTGACACCAAACAAACAAATCGTCCCAGCTACAAAGAGAGAAAAATGGATGAATGAATTATTTGTCCCACAGAATCTAAACTTGGAAATGCAGGCAGAATATTTGCATTATGGACCTTGTAAGAATTCTGGGTCAAGTCAAGTTAACCTTTATTATCCCTAAGGGGAGATTTGATTGGCAGCAAAACGTCCATACTTCATGGTTGTATCTTGATGAAGACATTGTGGTGGACAGTCAGGTACAGTACACAAGAAAACAACAACAACAACAATGCAATCAAACAATGGCTGCAATACACTATCAGCATAATGTCCAATTTAATAAACCCAGTGGATGTAACTGTCTCTGCCCAAACTATGGATGGATGCGGCTGTGACACTAAGACCTAGGGTAGATCTATGCATATGTTTTACTGGGCTATAACCCAAGACCAACAGGGGCCCCCCACAAATATCTGGGCAATATCTTTCAATTAAAGGTTCACCCTGCCTGTACAGTTCACCCTGCCTGGTGTGTGTGTGTGTGTGTGTGTGTGTGTGTGTGTGTGTGTGTGTGTGTGTGTGTGTGTGTGTGTGTGTGTGTGTGTGTGTGTGTGTGTGTGTGTGTGTGTGTGTGTGTGTGTGTGTGTGTGTGTGTGTGCGCGCGCGCGTGCGTGCGTTTTGTGGATGCATATGACCCCATTGACTGTATAAACGGCTGGTATTTGATTCGGGTCCTCCTCCAATCCAAAATCAATTGCTCTTTTTGGTAACACGCTATGCATCCCATGTCTATAATGCATTATAAACACATTTATTTTCGGCATTTTATAATTGCTGGATGCTCAAAGACATTTACTTAAAGGAAGGGTAAGTGATATATATATTTTTTTTTAACAGAAAGTTTTGTATTAAAAGGTATATTCTGATAGTAATTATTGCTATATAGAGTGTTTGTTCAGTAACAGGGGTCTCCCTGTCTCTCCAGCTCTTTAATAAACAGAAAATACATCTTCAGGTAGGTGACAACATTTCAGCCAATCAGGAGAGAGTACCCATTTATCAGCTTAATTTTTTATAGTGTTCCAGTTCCAATTTGTTCAGCTCATTTCTTTGTGTCACCACTTCCAATTTTACTTGTATCCTGATTGAGTTCTTTATCCTGATTGGATAAAATTGGTATCCTGATCTGAAAATGCATTTTCTTTTTTTTTTTACTTAAATTTTTTATCCCGCGATTTTTGTAACCCATTTTTTTCACCCGGTGCCAATTTCCTAAGTGATCCTGGGCACTACACCAGCCCTACACCAGTATTACACCAGTCCCCCACAGTAGGGAGGCCAGGGCCGAGCTCATGCTTCCTTCAGGCATGAGAGCCAACTGACCTTCTTGTCACCTGACAGGGGGGAATTTCCCTGGTTGGACGTAGCGCGTGGAAGGAACACGTTATTCCAACCAGTTCCCTTCCCCTCCATCAGGCGCCCCGGCTGTCATGGGGGAGGCGGTATAGTGACCAGGATTACTACATGTTTTTGTGAGGGTATTGGAGACACGGGGAGAACATGCAAACTCTACACAGAGTAGGCCCTTTCGCCAACCCCACCTAGGGTATGGGCGCTGATGACGCGGAGGAGAAGACACGCCCCCAGCGCCCACAGCGTCCCCGGCGGGAATCGAACCCAGGACCTTCTAACTGTGAGGCGACAGCGCTACCGACTGCGCCACCGTGCCTCCTGAAAATGCATTTTCTGTTTGATTAAGAACTGGAGAGACATGGAGACTCATGTTACTGAACAAACACAATGAGTACTATCAGAATATAGAGCTATTTAACACTTATTTTGACCAAAGAAAATCACTTACCCTACCTTTAAGTAAAGTAATTACATTCCTAAAGGCGTAGGCAGAAACCTTTTGTGTTTTTGCATAGTATATAAGTATATTTTTAAAACACGCACGCACGCACGCACGCACGCATGCACGCACGCACGCACGCACGCACACACACACACACTCACTCACTCACTCACTCACTCACTCACTCACTCATACACACTCATGTTATCATGTTCTCTCTGCACCTGGTGAACTTGCTTGTTAACCTAATGCACACATACTAATTTACACATACGCACGCATGCACGCACGCACTGAGAGACACACAGGATCTGGTCAGGCAAGATTTTCAAAGTTGCATTCAAATAAGGGCAGGAGGTCAGGTTTGGCCTCTGACAGGTGAAAATTCTTTCATGTCTACACCCTGTTGTAGAAGTGCTTAAGGGCAGGTGAACCGAAACCCTCACAAAGAAAAACATTCAAGACCAGAGTCTCCAGATGTCATGGCTGTCCATTGTCATGTATATTCCACAGATCATAGTAATGCCTACTAGCTACTAGGGCTTCGGTACTCAAGTCTGTCCTCAGTCTCATGTCCGGTCTGAAGACCACATTTTGACGGTCTTAGTCTCGTCTCGTCACGTCACAGACCTGGTCTCATCTGCAATTTAATTTGGTCTTGATCTGCCTCTGTCTTGATTTGTATGTCTTACTTTCTAGGTGGTAACAATGGACGGCCGTACCTGAATGGATAGAGAGGCCGCCTGGGTATCAGAACAGTTAGGATGGGTTAAATGCAGGGGACAAATTTCATGTATGTGCAAATGTACTGTGACAAAAAGGAGAGGGGGGTCATGTTATTTATCATTATTTTATTATAACAGTCTTTTCTGTTAAATTCTCCATCAGAAGAACAATACAGATTAGTGGGCACATGGGGGAGGGGGGGGGGAACATAATGGCAATGTCAGTGGTTCGACTCTGTCTGGGGATTGGCGAGTATAAAGGCTTGGGTGAGAGGTGTCTTTCTCCCTCGGGGAAGTGGTAGGGCTGAGGGCCAGTGTCGGGGTCGTGGGATTACAGGGGTCACTGAGGTGTGGGAGTGTCGGCATTGGTTAGGGCGGGCCATTGACCTTTGTCATTGAGGTGCTGGCTGTGTCCTGGCCTCTCAGACCAAACGGACAGATAATAGAGATAGTGATGAATGGAGTTAAATGGACACCATTATACGGATATGTGTCACCATTCTTCTTGTTTGTTTAGTAGTAGTTGTCGGTTTAATCAGGCGAATGATGGAGAAACGGTTTGTGGCATAGGCTTACTGAGGGGTGTGTACAAATCTAATGAGGACAAGACCAAGTGACCCACAAAATATGTCATTTTATTTGTAATGATTAGTCAACTGAAATAAGACTAGAGAGACAAACATACCATGATGAATGTGGGGGGTTAAAATAATTGTCTGTCCACTTCAGAATAGCCGGTGTTCGGCCCGGCTAATAATAAGCCAATGCACACTACCATGTGCACAAACCAGTCGAACAGGTGTGAGGTTAAAGGAGAACTTCACCCTTCACACCTTACCTTCATATAATTGTGCTACATCTTATAATGCTCATTATAAGATGCCACCATTTCGGCCTACTCACGTCACTCTGTGTCTCATTGGTGGGCTATAGACAGATCAGAAACCAGCCTACCAGTGACGTCATCAATGGGGTTTCAAAGCTAATAGAAAATACAGCTTTTCCCTTCCTGGTAAGCTAGCATGCTGAAATAGAAGCCATTGTTCTTACATTAGTGAAAAATATATACAAAGTTTGAAATCTTGCTTGAAATTGACCAAGCCTGCCTACCGATGATGTCATTGGTAGGCAGGTTTCTGAACTGTCCACAGCACAAACAGAAATGGTGCCATATTAATGATGCAATGAGCATTTGTGGGGAGAGGACCACGTTTTATGAGTAGCTATTAAGGTTGAACAATTGGAGAAGTGATCCTTTAACAAATGTCTCTTTCAAGATGCCATATCTCCTATTTATCAATCGATAGAGATTCCACCTCATAGATTTGGGGCTTTGCAGCTTGAATTCAGTAGTTAACTGTCAACGGGCAGCAGGAGAAGGCCGCCATCTAGCGACAGCTTAGAGTTTATTATTTGGAACTGTGCAAAGCGCAGCGCATCCGTCCACAGTGTGGTTTGGTCTTGACCAATAATCATCCATTATTGATCTGTGATATACTTACAAACATAGCCTCCTAGGCAAGCGACAACCCAGACTTGAAATTAATCAGATTATATCGGATATCTGTTTGATCTTGCCTTTTACCTGCAGTAATAATATTTACCCTCTCTCCCACACAAGACCATGCACGA
The DNA here is from genome assembly GCF_963280865.1 of Gymnoscopelus braueri. Lineage (NCBI taxonomy): Eukaryota > Metazoa > Chordata > Actinopteri > Myctophiformes > Myctophidae > Gymnoscopelus > Gymnoscopelus braueri. The sequence goes on from NC_137606.1 coordinate 26,608,855, forward strand.
ACACAAACACAAACACACACCCACCCACGCACGCACACGCACGCACGCATGCACGCACGCGCGCGCGCGCGCGCACACACGCACACACACACACACACACACACACGCACACACACACACAAATAGCTGATTGTCTCCTCTCTCACCCTCAAAGAATGATGTTAAACGATAAATAAGATAGATCAAAGTGACTCACTTTGACAGATGTTGCCAAATACTCACTTCAAGTGAGTCTTTGGCACCATGTCATTACACTGATCCATGCAGGGCTTATATGACCCCGCCATCGGCGTGTGCATACTTTTCCAAGCTGGCCCGGAATCCGGATCGAAGGAGGCGCTCCAGTGTGGCCCAGGCCCACTGTGGGTGTATGCGCATAAAGTGTATTTAAGCACAGGGCTCATGATGTGAGTGAGCCAGACATCCTGCACAAACTTATTTCAGTCTCTGACTCTGAAAGTTCTGCTTCTTCTGACAATATGTCAACTCAACAGTCGAAGCCGATCGGTTCCATTGGAAACCCGGTGAAATTTGGGGACCAGGACTTCCAGACTCTACTGGATGCGTGCCTGAAGTCTGGATCGCTGTTTTGTGATCCGACGTTCGCCGCCGACCAGAGTTCCATCCACATGCCCGAGGATCCAGACCCCAACAAGGCAATAAAGTGGCTGCGACCAAAGGTACTTTTCACTGTTGTCAAATTGACCTAAATGTTCTGTTCTGTTAAATAGGCTACATAAAATATTTAGCCTATATGTAGATACAATAACGTATACAAATATAGGTACAGTAGCTATATCCTACACAAACCTGGTAACTTTTAAATAAATTAATTCATCTCTTGTTTCATTGTAGCTCCTAATAATCTCGTTCTCTCTCATCATAAGTAGGCTAAGTAGCCCACTAAAATTAAAGGGTACACACTTCACTATAAGGTGAAGCACAATATCTTTGCCTGTTGCTTATTTGTACAACAGTGACTTAACAGTTTTTAGTGCATCTTTTGTAGCCTCTATTTTGTCTGAACAACCACCATGTGAACAATGTGCTACTTTTGGACAGATGTTTGTCAGACTAATTCACACAGGAGTGCAGTGATGGAAGAAAGTACTCACATGTTTTACTTAAGTAAAAGTATCAATACTGTCTGCGATGTAGATATACTCTGTTGCAAGTAGAAGTCCCATATTCAAAATGTCAATAAAAAATAGCCTATCTACAAGCTCACATCTACACGCATTGTGCTTGTAGATGTGATGCTCTTGTAGATCTGCTATTTTCAAATGGCCTAAATATATATAGGGCTAATAATAATAAAGTAAAGGTACAATATTTTCCTCTTGAGATGTAGTAGGGTAGAAGTAAAAGCACTGAAAATTGTATTGAAAAAGAAAGTAAAAAATAC
>NC_137606.1:26615259-26667759 GCF_963280865.1 Gymnoscopelus braueri
TTATTTTTGGAACAGATCCAAGATTTGCCTATAGATAGCGCCCTCTAGCGGCAGTGATGCCAGACTTTGGTGCTCTACGGGGCAGTATGTTCCTTGTGTATTTTGACAAAATACTTTTGAGTATATGGTTTTATTTATGAGAATAAACCAAAAGAAGAGGGGAGGGGGACTGATGTAAGGCCATTGTGCCATGGTAAACAGGACCCTTTTTCTTGTTTGTGTTTCAGGTGAAGAAAGCGGAAGAAGAAGAAAGCACAAAATTGCTGAGGCTGAGGAACCCCTGGGGCTTTGTTGAATACCGTGGACCCTGGAGTGACAAGTGAGGAAGCTGCCTGTTTATGAAGTGTAGACTATGGGATCACTCTGCTTAGTAGGATGCTGATCCGGTCGGGTCTAGAGCAGAAAGGGAAATGGTGCGTGCATGTATGTGTGTGTGCAAATTACCGGGTACAGTAGGTGGGCAATAGACCGGATCAGACTAGTTCATTTGGAATAGAAACCAGGCTTTCCACAGGTATCGTGCTTGTGTGTGTGTGTGTGTGTGTGTGTGTGTGTGTGTGTGTGTGTGTGTGTGTGTGTGTGTGTGTGTGTGTGTGTGTGTGTGTGTGTGTGTGTGTGTGTGTGTGTGTGTGTGTGTGTGTGTGTGAGTGAGTGTGTGTGTCTCTGTGTGTGTGTGTGTGTGTGTGTGTGTGTGTGTGTGTGTGTGTGTGTGTGTGTGTGTGTGTGTGTGTGTGTGTGTGTGTGTGTGTGTGTGTGTGTGTGTCTGTGTGAATGTAGATCTTAAGGACTGGGACGACTTTAACAGTGTGTGTGTGTGTGTGTGTGTGTGTGTGTGTGTGTGTGTGTGTGTGTCTGTATCTGTGTCTGTGTGTGTCTGTGTGTGTGTCTGTGTCTGTGTGTCTGTGTGTCTGTGTGTGTGAACGTAGGTCTAAGGACTGGGGTGACATTGACGGTGCCGAGAAGCAAAGGATTCTGAATAAGAAAGAGGATGGAGAGTTTTGGTACGTTAGCAAGAAACGCATACCATGGAGTGTTGACACACTGATAATCCACACAGCTAATCCACACAGCTTTCGAATATCAAACTCACAGAATTTATGTTCCTACGAGTCAAGACATGTTTAGTGGAACATGTATCTGTACGTTGCAAATTCAAACAGTATTTCCTGCTGTGTGTCCTCCCTGTTATCAGGATCAGTGTAGAGGATTTCAGCAGATTGTTTGACAGTGTGGAGCTGTGCAGCGTGAACCCTGACACCCTCACAGAGGAGAAGGCTCCTGCCAGCTCCCCTGGTTCCTGGACCATCAGTGAGCATGAGGGTGTCTGGGTGCCAGGGAGCTCTGCTGGCGGCAGACGCAAATACCAGCGTGAGTATTATTATGAGAGCGTGTGTCATGTGAGGCTGTGTGCACGTACTGTATGTGTAGGCCTACTGTACATCCTTACCTGCCGTGGTGGACAGTAACTTAAGTGCGCTCTGTCCGAAATTTCAATACAGCAATGCATTGATATTTAAAAGAAAATGTACTTCGTAATTTGTACTTTTGAATCCTTGAGTACTTAAAGGGATAGTTCACCCCCAAAAAGGCTTGAATTCATGAATATATATATTTTTTTGTCGCATTCCTAAGCCAATAATTTGATGACCGGCAGCGGTTCCGGTAGGAAACACAAAGACTCTCCTTTGTGTCTCCTACCGGAACCACTGCCTACCGGTCATCAAATTATTGGCTTAGGAATGCGACAAAAACAAAAAAATATCCATGAATTCAAGTCTCCGTGGGGTGACTAATTGATAGAAAAAAAGTAATTGTTTGGGTGAACTATCCCTTTAAGGCTGATTTATTCATAGTTGTGCGCCAAAAATAGCCGATCTACAAGTCACAGCAACACGTAACACCAGCACCGCAACTAAGTATAACTGAGGCTTTACCTGAATCACTTTTGTGATGGCAGCTGTAGGAACTCAGTGTCCTTCTCTCTGTTCTTCTGTCAGGATCATACTGGAAGAACCCCCAGTTCGAGTTGGTTCTCTCAGAGCAGGACCAGCCAGAAGAGGAGGATGAGGATGATGAGGATGATGACGACGACGATGATGATGATGACGACGACAAGAAGATGACTCCAGAGGAGAAGAAGATAGCAGAGAAAGGAAAGAAGTGCACTGTGCTAGTGGAGCTCCTGCAGAAAAACAGGAGATCACAAAGCAAAGTCCACTTTCTCTATATGGCGTTCCACATCTTCAGGGTGAGGCCACACACGCGAGTGGACTTGAAAGATGCAATGCATTCTACTGTACCAGTGTAGTACCTAGTTGACTCTGAATCTCCTCTTTCTGTGCAGGTTCCCCCTGAGGTATGTACTTAATGCACACAACATCAGCATTTGGGATGCATCAGTGGCTGGCCAGATAACATCATTACAACATCCTTGGTTCAATTACTGCTGGAGACCTGTGTTGCTGTCTCCTGTATCTTTGCTTATCCTATCTAAAAAAAAAAGCATTAAGATTTGTCTTTTGTTGCTTTTGCCTGAATCAATATCATAACCATTTCGGTGTATTTATATATTCAGTTGTTCAATCTAATATCTACATACAGCTTCAGGGTACGTGTCTGGACAAAAGCTTCTTCTCCTCAACTCGCCCGGTGGGGCGCTCTGGGAAGTACCAGGCTAAGAGGTACTACACTGTGTTTTCCTCTCCCACAATATGTATTTCTTTTTGATCATTCACAATGATGAGGAAGCAGAAAAAAGTAAATGGTTATTCTTTCAATAAACATAAGAAAAATATCACATTGACATACAACATACACATACAAAAAGAAGACAAAGCCACAATACGAAAGAAAAATAAAATTAGGATTTGTTTTAAATAAAAAACGAAATAAAACAAAAATGTCTCTATTAACTATTAATTTCGATGTCCATTTTCATCTCATCATACATAACGTGAGGCATGTTAGGCCTTCATCATGTATCCAGTAGACAAACTTATCACTCCACTGACCCAGTGTCCTTTCCAAATCAGTGCTTTCTAAATATTGAATAAAGGGACCTCATTTTTCTTAAAACACGTAAACTACTCATCATCTTTCACCCCTTGTTTTATTCTATGGCTTATGCTCCCTTGAAGAAGCTAAGAAAATTTGGTTGATAACTGTGGTCATCATAATCCATACAAACAGTAAAATCAGGTTAATTTAACTCAAAGACTTTAAAAATTGACCCATACTTATGAGCCAAGAGTTTGCGGAATCATGTCTCTGAAACAGACAAGAGTAGTCTATTTATCTGACGTCAAAGTTAAGCCAGAAGTTATCATTTACATTGTTTTCCAAGCAGATCTACAGTACAATCTAACTCTATAACCAGTTAAAACACGTTAAAATTTTTCCTATGTATAATGTGCAGTCTGACAAACTGTGTTTTGTGTGTATTCACTCCATGACAGGAGTGCGTGGAGAAAGGTGCATTTGGACCCTGGCAACTACGTCATTGTGGCTTCCACCTTCCGACCCAACCAGCCCGGAGAGGTCTTCCTCCGAATCTATTCCAAGACTGGAAATGTTCTGGGGTAGGATGGAGGGGAGGTGAAGAATTGAAGGTTGCTTGCCTTGTATAAGTGTATTTTTAACTAACAGTGGTGATTCTTCTGTTCCAGGACACAAGATTTCACTTGCACGTCAAATGCATTGACAATGGTGAGTCCACTGACCTCATCTACAACCACAACACTGGTACAGTATGATAACAGACTGTGCTGAAGTCATATGGCATTGTTTGCTGTGTTTTTTCTAACAGGTCATGTCCACACCGGTCACTCCAGAGGACCACTTGAGAGTTCATACGTTTTTTGATGAGTTTGCGGGGCCGGTAAGAATTCTTTTTTCTGCCTTGGCTTTACATACCTAAAGCTGCTTTACCTTAATTAACGGGACAAATCACTACCCCTGGGCTGTGCCAGAGGAGTTCAGGCTAGCAAAATCAGCATAAGCTGCAATTCAAAATGTAACTCTTTATTATTATTTTGCTATTTGTTCTCCTATTTTAACCAGCCTTACTGGCTGGTAAGGTACACCATAACTTGTTTGCTTAGATTTATACTATAGAACATATGTTATTGTCTCCGCAAGGTGAAAGGCGTGGCCGAGACACAGATCTGTCCGATTTTTCATATTCCATCCTTATTGGCTTCTAAAGTTTGGCATCTAAAGTTTGCAGGAGTGCCTCGTTTTGAACAAAATGCCTCAAACCATGAACACAGCGTCCGATTGCTGTGAAACTTTGCACGCACATCCCACATATCAACATATTGTGACTGTGCAATAATTTCATCAACATGAATCCCTTAACTTCTGCAGTTTCCACCCTCTATAATGACTGAATTCCCAACATTGCTGGCCCACAATAACCTACCTGACCTGATGGAGCCCTGTGCTCCGAGGAGCACTTTTTCTAGTTAGAAATGTTTTATTATAAAGTCTATTCTAATAATCTGCTGTGTCTTCTGACAGGATGACAGACTGAACGCTAAAGAGTTCATGAACCTGGTCAACTCAGGTAAGGTAACTCAGGCGATTCCAACGTATCACATTTGACATGTTATCCCAAAACCAGATGAGATTATAATATGGAATTTTAAACACGGGTGCAAAAGCAGCCAATAAGCTGTCATTGTTCTTACAATGGCCACTAGATGGGAGCAAAGTAGTAACATGTCCCATCTCTGCGGGTGACCAGAGGAAGAGGCCACAATTGTCAACAACAGTCTAGACAGAACCTCATAGTTGTGGATGCAGCAAATTACGTTAAATTAAATAACAGAAGTAACTGTGACTGTACCTTTGATTTTCAGTGCTAGAGAAAGGCTACCACATCCCACTGGAACTATGCAGACAGCTCATCTTTGGGGAAGAAGTATCCTTATGCCTGATTTTCATACTCCATTGTACGATGCTGTCCGAGGCTGAAAATAGCCAATCTACAACCTCACAACACATATGACGTGTTATAGATCGCCTATTTTCAATATATGTGACAGGGTCGTACATGTATGTCGAGGTATAGGCTTTGCTCTGACTCAGTCCCCTGTCTACTTGTAGCAATAACACTACATGTATTTATATAGCATAGCGCTGAACAGGAGCATACAGTATGACACAGCTGTACCCTCTTGGCGACCGTCTTGTTTAACTTATTCCAATAACTTTATTTCAGTATGCTATTGCCTTTTTCACCTCACAGCATCTCTCTCATAGCATCTCTATCATAGCATCTCTCTCACAGCATCTCTCTCATAGCGTCTGTCTCGTAGTGTCTTCCACCATCTGTCCTAATGTCCTTTCTGAGCTGTCCTGTTGCGGCGTCCTCCTTAACTCGTCTGTCAGACTAAAGGGCGCAGCAGTCTGAGACGTGACCAAGCAGAAACCCTGATGTCCCATCTGCGCAAACTGCAGGTGACACAGTGTGTGTGTGTGTGGGTGTGTGTGTGTGTGTGTGTGTGTGTGTGTGTGTGTGTGTGTGTGTGTGTGTGTGTGTGTGTGTGTGTGTGTGTGTGTGTGTGTGTGTGTGTGTGTGTGTGTGTGCGTGCGTGCGTACGCACATGTGTGGTATAGTTATGAGAGTGCTGGGGATGGGGGTTTTCTTATGTGAAGATGCTATTAGACTCATTGTCTTTGTCTTGTTGCTTTCTCAGTCCACCTTTTTTCAGTTTGATGAGGACTCCTCTGGGTCAATGAGCCCATTTGAACTCAGCCTGGCACTTCTGGCAGTTGGTATGCACACACATGCACATTAGACACACACACACACACACACACACACACACACACACACACACACACACACACACACACACACACACAGTAAAGGCACTGTACGTCATACGCACGTACGTACTGTACGTACACACACACACACACGCGCACATGTCCCAGTGACGCATAACTCTTGCAGTGTAATTTTACATTCTATTATTTGTTTGTGTTATTTAACTTATTCTCATTTGTATTCTCTTAACTCTGTAATTGCCATTTTTAATTGCATTCAAATTTCAAAAGCGGCCCTCGTTATAGAGGTCAGGCCGCTACAAGGCCCTCACACCTACGTCGCACCGCCCATTCCGACCGATATGTCTGAGTCATGGTATCGGGGGCATTGTCCGAGTACTGTACCTGTTGTGTTTTGTGTAAAGCATTTTCAATTGCATTGTTGTTGAAATGTGCTATAGAAATAAACTTGCCTTCCCTTTCCTCTGGTAGGATAATGCAACAACAGCTGTCATTTGTTTTGAACTAATATACACAATATAACATTTATATTTGAACTAATACATTTACTCAATATAGCAGTTCTGTTAGAGCTAATATAACGATATTATAAAATGTCTCGATTAGAACTAATGACTATGACTGTACAACAATATTATAAAATGTCTCCATTAGAACTAATAACTCTGTTATTGTACCACTGGTCTCTTCCAGGACTCCAGTGCGATGATAAGGTGGTTCAGCTGCTGTCAGAGAGGTTTGGCTCTGGGGAAGTCCACCTGTCCTTCCATGGCTTTGTGGCATGTGTGGCCAGGCTGCACAAACTACATGGTAAGTTAACACACATGCACACACTGTAATTACATTCAGAAAAGATCTGTGTTGGTCATGGTCACTGTGCCTTCTGCGTGCGCGTGTGCGTCTGTTTCAACATAGTACCTTGAAACACTGGAACCATGATTGATCAATTGGAATGATGAATGGGGCAATCCACAAACATATTAGTGAAATGTAACTCCCACTTCATGGCTCATTTACTTGTTGTGTATTTATAAACTCAAGTGTATAAATACACAACAAGCATTATTACATTGACATGTACTGTATTTATTCAAGAGCTGATAATAATGATGCAGTTGAATATAGTAATTAACATGGCTCGCCAAAACGAATTAGCTCTAAAAATGACACGGCCTATCACAGATCACAGTTAATATACATATATGTATGTGTAAGTCTTGATAAATTATGTACCAGATATTAGGAGTTTGAGTTTGAATTAGGAGCTACAATATTTGCAAGTACTGTATGCAAGTTGTTGCATACAGTAGTCCTTTGATTGAATAATAGAATTAAAATGTTTCAAAGGATGTTGTTTTAATTCTAAAGTATTCATCTCTTCTCTCCCTCAGCTCTTTATGAACTGGAGACGAGTCAGGAGGTCAAAGGCAGAGGAATTAATTCTGTGAGTATGTGCCGACTATAAAAGAAATGTACGGTGTCCCCACAGTGCATTATGAATATTATTACCCTTCTATAGGAACTGCATCATATTTTTCGAAGACAAAGCTTTGTTATATCATAATAATAATGATGATTCTGAGCTCTCTTCTCTCTATCTCTCTGTCATCCACAGTGGCTGCTTAAATTCCTAACTGTCTGAAAACCCCTGTGTGAATCCGGGCCTTCACGTAGGCTCAGCAGAGCCGTCCTGTCTGAGCAAGGAGATAACAATGTCATTCCTCTGTTTACAACATGTCATTCTCGCTCACTCCCCCTGTCTCTGTCTCTTTCTCTGTCTCTTTCTCTGTCTGTCTGTCTCTGTCTGTCTGTCTCTTTCTTTCTCTTTCTCTTTCTCTTTCTCTATCTGTCTCTGTCTGTCTGTCTGTCTGTCTGTCTGTCTGTCTGTCTGTCTGTCTGTCTGTCTGTCTGTCTGTCTGTCTGTCTGTCTGTCTGTCTGTCTGTCTGTCTGTCTGTCTGTCTGTCTGTCTGTCTGTCTGTCTGTCTGTCTGTCTGTCTGTCTGTCTGTCTGTCTGTCTGTCTCTCTCTCTCTCTCTCTCTCTCTCTCTCTCTCTCTCTCTCTCTCTCTCTCTCTCTCTCTCTCTCTCTCTCTCTCTCTCTCTCTCTCCCTCTCTCTCTCTCCCACACACACACACACACACACACACAAACAAACACACTCGCACACACGCCCTCGCTCTCTGTCACCATGAAACTGACCACTGTCTGGGCTTGTGTCACAGTTATGATGCAAAGCTTTCTTCACAGCAAACAATGCAGTTGTTATCAAGTAACCAATCTCCTTGTGCCAGTGTTTTATCATACTTGGTTCCAGCATTGTGGTCCATTAAATTAAAAAGGGAGTGAGACAAAAAACACATTATTATAATTAACTGTTTATTCAAAAAAATATATACAATTTTGTAATTGCCAAATACCCCCCATGTGTAGTCCCTGTCACTGCCAACCCCTACTTGTTGGTCCTAGGAAATGTGAGGTCAACCACATGTCTCCTCCGATACACATGTCTCCTGCCTTTTTTCACCTGACAGTGAGGGGTTTCACAAGGAGCGTGTAACGTGTGCGGAGGAACACGTTATTCCTTCCAGTTCTGCTCCCTGCTGAACAGGCGTCCTGAACAACCTGTAGGAGTTGCAACTGCAGTGACAACTATCACCCTTCCCTGCCCAGCTTCCCACCCGCAAGCACGGCCAATAACTTGCGTTTGTTGGAGTGCCCGGCCATGCCGCCCTGTGGTGGATTAGACCCCCAGTCTCCATGATGGTGGGCAGCACAGCTTTACCCTATCGGCACCCACATATCCTTTTCCATGTCCTCAGTCTTCTATCACTCCACACATTCGCTATTTTAAAAATGATACTAGTTTGACAACATGGAAGAATGTCTATTTTTATGCAGTGCAATATTTCACATTTTAGAAATTATAAAATATTGTTTTGCTTGGTCACATTTTGGTCACATTTTCCTTCAAGGTCCTAGAAAGATCCAGAGTGTTAATTTAACTGTGAATAGAGCATAAAATAAAATCACCCGCACACCGTCTTCAGGCACTTAGGAACAATTTGCACAATAGGAAAAAAAATTTAAGCAACGTTTTGGTCACATAGACCTTCTTCAGGCCTGACTGTGTGCGGGTCATTTTATTTTATTCTCTACTTTTGATCCCTGCCTACGCACCCGTCTCTAAGCCAATCAGGTGTGCAAGACTTTGTTAACTGTGAAAGTGTAAAAGTACGATTTTAAAACGACTGGCTATATATAGTGAGCCTTATTCCAAAGTACACTAGGTTATATTTGCACCTTTTTCTTAATCTCTGTATTGCTTGTAGCATGTATTTTCATCTTGTGTAAAGGAAGACATTTATACCCTTTGTAATATCAACATGATAACATACACAGTAATATCATTGTTTTTTCAAGATAGAGAAGAGTTAGTGAATAAATACAGTATTTGTGTTTATTAAACACTGTTTTATTAACACAGTGTTTTACATATTAAGCCACTACTGTAAGAATGCATTTAATTATTAGTATAATTAGTTAGTATTATTAGGTGAACATGGGAGATTTATAATTGGTTTTGGTCCAAGCTATTATAATAATAGAAAGCATTTATGTAATGGTGAAAGTTACATTTTTAATGAAAATATTTAAATATTACCCAAATTAAAATGAATATAACAAACAAAATGAATGTATCTTCTAATGATTCAACATAATTAAATATCCCATGAGTAAATATAATAATCAAATAAATATATATTGTAACTGCGATTGTGCAATCACTTTTGGCCACATGTGCATATCTGAACATATAACACATAGCCTACACATACACACACTCGCGCTCGCACACCCATCCCACACACATGTGCGCACACACACACAGACACACACGTGCACAGTGAATCCCTCTCTGACTCTGTCACATAATGAGTGTGGCCTGCCCCGCTGAGGGTGTGAAAGAGTAATGTCTCAGGCGCACTGCACGCACCATCTCTATTCTTATCACACTGACGCCACGTACAGCGTCAACATACGCTGGCCCCCTCTTCCGCTACGTTCCTTCGCTCCCACCTTTCCATCCCTCCTGTTCTCTCTAGTAACTGCCTCTTGCCTGATTTACACTTGGTTACGCACCAGTGTCGTGCACCGAAAATAGCAGATCGAAAATCTCACAACGCGTCGCATTGTGACATGCTGTTGTGAGCTTGTAGATCAGCTATTTTCAGAGTGATGCACTGCCACACAGGAAAGTGTAAATTAGGCTTCAGTCTCACTATCTGCCTTGTTTTTCCCCCGGTACCCACCGACTGCTCTTTTGTAGTCTCCCTCACGCCCGCACGCATGCACGTGCTCTTGTCCTTTTCAATACATGTTTCTAAAAATAGAACCTTTGGTCACACACACACACCCGAACACACTTCCTGCTCATCGTTAGGTGACTGCACAGAGGTTGCCCTCGGCAACCGTCCATCTACCTAGGGATGCAGAGAGAAGAGAAGAAGCTAAGGAATGGGAATGGAATAAAGATGACGGAGAGAGAGTGGAAGAGAGAGAGAGAGAGAGAGAGAGAGAGAGTGTGTGTGTGTGTGTGTGTGTGTGTGTGTGTGCGTGTGAGAGAGAAAGACGAAGAACTTCCTAAATTTCCTTGCTCTGTGGTACCCTTCTCTCTAACTTCATTATTATTTTCTTTTTTTAGGCCTCTATCCTTATGTCCGTCCCTTTTCTCTCTCTCTCTCTCTCTCTCTCTCTCTCATTATTCAGTGCACTCTGTAGATAGAAGATGAGTAGTTGTGACACCATATCTCAAGGCCTCACAGTGAAACAAGTGAGCGAGGTGATATTTTGATTAGGGTGTAAAAAAAAGCACCCAAAGCACCTAAGCAACTAATAAGCGTGGTGTGGGGGGAAAAGCTTGAAATTAATATCACCTATAAAAACTGCACTATGTAACTTTCCAGTTCTACCCCGGATCTTGACCCGGAAGTGCTAACATTTTTGCCACTGAGCTAATAGAGCCTGCCTCCAGGTCAAAATGTGTGTCAAACCAGAAACAGGATTGGCGTGGTGGTCCTTGAGGACTGCTCAAAATATGCTAGTGGTCCAGAGCTCAAAAAAGGTTGAGAACCAACATCGAAACCTGTATTCCTTCTCTTGCACTGAATCCTTATCCCGTCTTAATTTCCTCCATTTCATCTTTTCTCCCCTACAACAGTTGTACTTCTCTTCCTGACAGCTGCTGCTCTGTTCATCTATCTTTTCTTCGCACTAACCCCCCCTCCCCCTCCACAGCTGTCCTGTGGGATGCGATGATGCTTTGACAGGCTTGGTGTCTGCTCTTGGAGGTGCTGGTAATTTCAGGCCATAGTGGTGGGGGCGGGTACAGGAATAGTGCGAGATTTGTAGTGTATTGTGTGGGGGAGGCATCTGGAGAGGCCTGGAATGACTGAGAGAAACTGCGAGATTTATGCCATTGTGTAGACAGGAGGGAGCGAGGAAAGGTTGCGTAAGTTGGCTGCCAAGCTGCAAATTTAGCCCAGGCTCGCTCACGCATAATTTTGATGAGGACTGTCTCAGTCGTCAGAGCTCGGGTATTTAAAGATTTGTGTGCGTGTGCATTTCAGTGGGGTGTGGAGTCTCCATGTTTGTAGGCTACTTACAGTAATTATTTACACGATGTAATGACTGTTAATTAAAAAATGTAGACGAAAGAGCTGCATTTCCATTTTCATTTTGTTCTTGCTTTTTATGTCAGGAATCAGGATGCCATTTTATATCCATGGCAATATGTTGTTAAACTGTTAAATATTGCTGTAAAAAGATGGTCATACAATGATGCCTTGTTGCGCCACAGTCGGTGATGTGTTAGTAAAACATCTTTGTGACGTTAGTCCACTTCTGTGTCACTGCAACCTACACTCATCCATTGGCATCCGTTCATTTCCGTCTTTGTCACATCACTAAACATGAGGCAGCCAGTAAGACTAGTGGCCTTTCAGTCGTGTGGGAGCCGGAAGGTTCCCGGTCTCCACCTGGCATGGTGTCAGAAGTGACCTTGAGCAAGGTTGCCTCTGCTTTCCATAGGTGAATGTGTGTGTGAATAGGTGAATGTAACGCACATTGTAAAGCGCCTTGCATAAAGGCGATATAGAAATGCAAAAATGTTTTGTGATCATTCTCTTCTAAAAGTTTTACATCTCGTCTCTGCAGATACATGCCGCTTTACTGTGTGTGTGTGTGTGTGTGTGTGTGTGTGTGGGGTGGGGGGGGTGAGATAACAAAAACTGGAATGATGCCTGTAAAGGAGACGGGGGTCTCCAGGGAATGTGGCACAAGGCATGGAGGTGTATCCAGGCTAGGAACACGGAAACTTTAAGAATCAGACTTCAACAAACCTCCAAGCAGTCAGGTCAAATCTACACACTGAACATTTTCAATTAGTAACAGCTGGTCAAAATAGCTTCATTAAATGAGGAGCAGCTGTGATCAGAGTGAACTAGTATGAAGCAATCCCCAATCAGAAACAGGAGGCAATAAACACAATTATTAGGTAAGGTCGGTGTGACATTGAGGCAATTACACCCAATCACTAGATAAGGTCGGTGTGGCCGTTCTAACGCCTGTTATTGTGGCACAAAAATAATCCATGATTGTGCAAGTGCTATAAATAGTGCTATAGAGACTAAAGTTTAAGGCTGTAAGGGGGATCAGACTTTGGTACTCATATCTCTGCTGTCGGGCAGAATCCAGCTAACTGCAAAATGTAAATTTTTCAGGAAATGACTAAAACAACAAAACAAAAAGTGGAGTTAGGAGGTTTTGTTGATAAGAGCAGCTGAATGGACCTCTAAGCTCACAATGAGGTTGGAGGTAAAAAGGGGTGGAGCCTGGAGTCAACAAAGCCAGCTAATTCCACCCCCTTTGGTGGAGTTTAGCACAGAGCCTTCTATTAGAGAGTTGCGCCAATGAGGGGTCAGAAACAGCGTCGGTCACGTGGTTCATGTAGCTGGAAATAGTGACAAGGAGCCGTCGACTTCAATGCATTCCATGAAGTTCCGGTTTAGGGCTTTGTCACTATTCGCCAATAGACGGCTATGTTGAAGACCTGGCCCGAAGAAGTGAACGCGAGTGTCAGAACTCTCTCTCTCTATGGGTCTGGTTTAGCAGAAAGTTAGCGAAGTTAGGAGTTAGCTGGTTTTGTCAGAAGCGCTTTTAATACTTTTCATTGGTTCAATATTTCTTTTACCAACACACAGACGTAAAGGGTGTGCAATAGCACTGATTTATGGGAAAAAATGCAAAAGCGTCAAAATGGAGTTAGCTGGTTTCTGCCTGACAGCAAATTAGCTCTATAGATTTATCCAATAAACTTTATCATCAATTTCTATATTTTGTATCTTTACAAAAGCAGCTATTTTCCCACAGAGTTGTATGCGGACTCTGCACGAAATTGAGTACACAACATTATTGGACTGACATGATGTTCAAGGCCAAATAAATGCTCTCAATATTAACCAGTGGACATTGCGAAAGGACACCGTGCACCATGCGATACTTAATGCCATTAATGTTTGTGCAATTCTTATGATTTTTTTATCAATGATGAGAACTTATAGCTGTCTAGGATATCATTATAAAACTAAAGCAGTAACTAAGTCTATAGGAATTATCACTATTTTTAATTAATTGGATGGTGCAGCCCAATAGACAAATGCTGCAGAATCCAGTGAAAATGCTAAAAAGTCTTACTTTCACAGAGAAGGCACACCATGTCAATCACTATAAAGCATGCACCCATGCTTAGCTTTGATGTGGTTAACAACAATGAATGTGTTCATTTATGTTTTATGTATTGGTGGAGAAATGACTGATTCTTTCAGGTGGCAGATGTTTCATGTGGAGTTCAGAACCCTTTCTCCCTTGGACTTTTTCGGTCATGGGGCTGATAATAATAATAAGCTGATCATTACTAATAATAGATCATTAATAAATTGCTCACGTCTGGATATAGTGACATCTGTGTGCATCACAAAATGCAGTTGGTCATAGCCCCCCTGCTCCCACATGTGCACAGGTTATCGTGTCAGACACCATGACACATCTATTCAAGGCACCATCTTACAGGTGTGATTATGAACTGCAGGGACCAGCCAGCTGGTATCCTGTGTGATCCTTGCTCTCATCCCCCATGAGAGCAAGTTATTTACCATACATTTACAGTATATTACAACTGCTGGTGACCTCTGCAGGCAACCTTGTGAAAGGCAGGCAACAATGAGAAACTAACTAGCAACTGGACTTGCTGTCTTGACCCTGTTCCTTCTATATTCATTAGGGTGGTCTTTCCTCCATTTCAATCATGGCCATAAAATATATTATTAATACATTACTTGAAACTGAAGTTTTTCCTGATGCCTTCAAAACTGCTCTTGTCAAATCACTGGTGAAGAAGCTTAATTTAGATTGTGGAGTTGAAAGACATCACAGACCCATATCAAACCTCCATTTTCTAAGCAAGATGTTGATGGAAAATGTTGTTTTCAACCAAATAAACAACAACACGAGAACAAACTTCTAGAGAAATTTCAGTCAGATTTCAGAGCTAATCATAGCACAGAAACTATTCTCACTAAGATAGTTATTGATCTGAGACTGAGTGCTGAAGCTAATAAGGTAATCTGTAAAACTAAATGGTCCTAAATAGCACTATAGCCTAATTGGTTCTTTGGCTCGTGATCATAGAGGAACCTCTTTTGGTGTTACAGTATAGCACTTATCTATAGAACCATTATAAATGCTAAGCCTAAGAACCAGTAGCAAACCAGTAGATAAGCCCTAAAGAACCATACAGGGGCTTTACCAGTTCTTTGTACAGCAGTGGTGCTATATCGCACCTCAACCACCCCAAAGACCAGCTGAAGAGCTGCTGAAAAAACAATATTTATTTGTGTGAATTGATTGATTTAAGTCCGGCATTTGCTCACGTCTGGCTACCAGCATAGTAAGCTAATGAATATTACATAGGCTACCACTTGTTATGTCAAAAAAGGTGTTTCTGCGCCAGCGGTCCAGGCACCTAGGCATGTTGTAGCCTGACAGCGTGTTGCGGGTTCGAGCCCCGATCTTGGCGGCGTTTGCTGCATGTCACTCCCCAAGTCCCCATCTCTCTCTCCACATTTCCTGTCAGCCTACTGACCTTTCCTGTCAATATGGGCATAAAAGCCCATAAATGAAAAAAATAAATAAAAATAATTTATTGAAAATGATTCTGCGATACATCACCTGTATTGCAATATAATTTCTCTGCCATAGTAGTTTGTATGAAAAATGCCCCTAGACAGTCAATTGTTTAATAAATAATGTCGGGAAAAAGGATGGAGTCAGGGGATGTGAAGCAAGAAAAGGAAAATAATGTTGGTTGTGTGATGGTGAGTATTAGACACAACTATTTTAGCAATAGCCTACTTGACAATTGATGATTTTTTTTTAATTTCCTTTAACATTTTAGTTTTATCACCTACAATGCTAAAAAAAAAGGGTCAACGAATAAACCTGAGTGTGTGTTTTTGTACAACCCAACAGAGGTACAGCAGGGTGGATGAAGATGACTGAGCAGACTGTGCGGACTGTGCGTGTGTGTCATAGAGTTATAACAGGGGTCTTTTCAGGCCAGGGACCCCCAAACTGATGGGGAGATGGAGCAGGGACCCCCTACCTCAGGGATATTCAACTAGAATAGGCAGGGGGCCACAATTGTAAAATGACTTGAAGTCAGGGGCCACAAAACCGTGACAACAAAATAAATGGACAACAAAATAAAATAATGGACACATTATGTCCATTATGGTAACTTATTAGGGCCTGCTTCATACTGCATTCATGCATTTTGCTGTTTGATAGGAACATTTCTGTGTCAGTCCTTGGTGCACAGGCTTAGATTTTGATATTAAGAAAATAGGAAGTAGATATGTCAGTGTGTTCTTTGCACGGGTCCCTGGCATAGAAGTGTCTCGTATTAATGACATTTTTTTCCATTAGTTTTGAGCACCCAGGTGATAAGAGCACAAGCTCATATGATGTGTTTGAAGTGGATGAAGATGGAGAAGATGGAAGATGGACAAAATCCAATCATGTATAGAAGCTATTCAAAATGGACAGAATCATGATTTATTTTAAACATAAATATTTAAAGATAAATGGACATTTTTGAAAGCTTTTTTTTTTTTAGTTATATATTTTTTATCTAATCTAGCAACAATGTTGCGGACCCCCTGCAGTACCTCCACGGACCCCCTAGGGGTCGCGGACCCCCTGTTGAAGACCTCTGAGTTATAATATATCGGTGTGTGTCCTCAAAGATGGCAAAATGAGGGAAATTATTTTAATCATTTTCAAGAGGCTGTTTTGGGGCTATAGGATTCATAGGGTTTTTGTTAAGGTTAGGTCAGAGGTCAGGGAATGAATTGTAGTCAATGGAAATCACTCGAAAGTACAGCAGTACATGGGTACGGGTTTGTGTGCGTGCATGCGCGTGTACATACGTGTGTGTATGTGATGGAGCGGTGTGGGGGACAGTCAGAATGAAAGAGACAAGCGTTAAAAACTCTGGGGAACAATGAACCAGGCGCATTTGATTCTCATCTCATTCTCACATTCTCTCTGCCACTTTCTATGTCTGGCACTGGGCCTGCTAAAAGTAGGCAAGGATTGACGCGATGCCTCTGACTGAGTCACAGAGAACTGTGGAATACTAAAGCCCACTGATCACTCCTATGCAGTGAATGATGAATTAGAACGTTACATTCCAAATTCTGTGCTTCAATGCTGACGTGTAGAAACGCACTACAACGGAATAAGAAACAGAGTTGAAATCACATCTTGCCGGAGTCTGTAATTATAGAACCTTTGGAGTCATTCCAAATGCTTTACTCTGTCAAGCTCTCTTACAGACCACAACAGACTCAGAACTCTGCCAGTGATGCATAGATGGTTGGGGTGCTTTGGAAATAAACCGGTCAAAGGTAAACATTAACTTAACTTTACTGGATATCAGAGAAAATGTTAACTCACATCAGAAGTGTGCAAAATAACCATCTTGCACATACTGTACCTCAGTTATATTCAACTGGCGGCCAGCGGGGAGTTGTCTTGTGGCCCTGGAACACATTCCATATTCCAAAGAAATTATAATAATCTTGGATGGTTGGTTGTACAGGATGACCATTTTAAACGTCTTTCATAACCGTTAACCAAAACTCGTTAATGGTTAAGCGGCCATTGTGTGTTATAGTACAACATGATGTCCATTGTTATGTGCTATAGGTCCTATAGGACGATAATGGACATATTATGTCCATTTTGGTGACGCACTGCTTCCTACTGCATTTACGCATCTTGAGGTTTGAGAACATAATATCTGTGGCAGACCTTTATACTGCACAGGCTTTGTTTTGGATTTGAGAAAATAGGAAGTAGGTATTTCAATGTGTCCTGTGCACCGGACCCTGGCATGGACGGGTCTTTGTGAGAAGAGTAGTAGGGCACAGGCTCTTATGATACATTTCATGATCAATCTGTTGAGAGTCACAGCATCATGAAATTCAGCCCTGGACGCTCTTGAGTTATTGAAACATACGACTATGTAAAAAGTCAAATGGATGTACATGGAGAATTATGTCTTTGATTTGATGGTCAAAATCCACCCACAACTCAGAAATAGCTACAAATTGATGGGGGTGGTGTGTTAAAGGACCACTTAGCCGAATTTCAGCCTATCTTCATATAATTGTTCCGCACTATGCTCATTTTAAGATTGGTCTTAGAATGAGGGCTGTGGACAGTTCAGAGAGAGAGAGAGAGAGAGAGAGAGAGAGAGAGAGAGAGAGAGAGAGAGAGAGAGAGAGAGAGAGAGAGAGAGAGAGAGAGAGAGAGAGAGAGAGAGAGAGAGAGCACAAGCTCTCAGGATGCGTTTCATGAACCATTAGTTGAGAGTTAAGAGCATCATGACATTCAGCCCGGGACGCTATTGGGAGATTGGAGTCCACTCAAAACTCAAAAATAGGTAGCTACAAATTGAGGGAGATGCCATGTAATGGACGAACTGCACTCAAAACTCATGTTGTGCTCTTCCCTGTTGATGTGCCACTAAAAATGTAGCTTTTGTCAAGCTACCCAGCTACATGGTGAAAAGAGTAGCTGAACTACTTGGAAGCTACATCATTCTGAAAGTAGTGAATCTAGTCACAAGCTACTTGGAAATGTAAGACACACTGATCTGTGAGATCATTCACCTGAATGTATGGTACTGGGACAAATTATCCAGTTTCTTTATTGCTTTAACAGTTTCAAAACGTTAAAATCAGTTAATAAAGTGAGGAGAATTTCTGTCTGTGTTGTTTCTTTGTATTGACGCAAGTGATTTTCTTCAGGGTGAATTTAACTTTTACTAAAGTAAAAATATATTTAAAGCAAGTTATCTGTTTGCTTACTCAAGTATGGCTTTCAAGTACTTTATAAACCACAGTTCATTTATCTGTGTATTAACTTGCAAGGCAGAATTGGGCAGCAGTCATGGAGCAGTTGCAGCTTTGTTACTTGTCGGCTGGACGGCTACCTCCAGGCGTCACTTTACGGTGGAAGTAGGCCTACCTTTGCACCACAAAATAAATAAAATAATAACATAATAAATGAACCAGTTACACATTTCGTAACGGTTTCCGGTTAAACCATGAACTATTTTTTTTGTTTGTCCCAACTTCAAGAAATTTTACAATTGTGGCCTTCTGCCTAATAGTTGAATAACCCTGCTGTACCTCATGCACATACCTCTGAGTTTAAATATCTCCCTTGAATCAGTGGCAAAACATCTTCTTAAGCAGCACACATGTTCTCAGCTCATCACATGTTTACAGGGAGCTCTGTGCAGTCAAGGGCCAAATTAGGTCAAGCATGCTTGGTCAATGCCAGCCAGCCTCAGTCCTTG
This sequence comes from Gymnoscopelus braueri, assembly GCF_963280865.1. Lineage (NCBI taxonomy): Eukaryota > Metazoa > Chordata > Actinopteri > Myctophiformes > Myctophidae > Gymnoscopelus > Gymnoscopelus braueri. Next base: position 26,634,038 of record NC_137606.1, read on the forward strand.
ACCAACATGCAGGAGGATATAGAATGCCAAAAGACCACTAGACTGGAGGGACAGAGTAGGTGAACACAAAGGCAGCTTGATTGTGTTGTGGATGGAATAGAATAAGAAAAACTCAATGACATTGATCAAATGGAGATCTAATAACCAATGCCACTCAGAAAATGACGTACTACTATTCATATATACACATAACATACACATGTTATGTGTATATATCTTCATATATACACATAACAAATCCACCCCTTGTACTACAGATTATAACCATGAGTGGTCACAACTGCGACATGCAGGCAGCTTTGAGCCAAAACTATTTTACCCTCCAGACAGGGTTGTTTATCAAATCCCTATGGCCACAACAGTGGGAATGGATCTGGGCCATGTTTTTTCACGAGGGGCTTTACCACGAGGGACTTTGGCCTTCAATTTGTTGTGATAAAGAAAAACAGCTAGCTCAGAAATTGCAACTAAATTCCTGAGACTAAATTGGGTTATGAATTGTACGAACTCTGATGGCTGGTTTTATTATTTTGCTGCAAGAATTTGTTCAGTGAGCACTTTCATTTACAAGACTGAGGGAAAACAGAACATATTTTTCTTTTCATTCTATGACTGAAACATATTTGGGCTTTTTGAGTCTAGGACTAGGTTTTGGGACGTTCACGCACTGTATGTCTGGTAATTCTAATTCTAAGTCATATGTTACATGTCCTCTATATCAGTGGTTCTCGAAGTGGGGTCCGGGGGGGCCTTCAGGAAGTCCCCAGCTAAATTTGTTAAGATCATCAAAATAAGTTAAACCACATTAAGGGTACAGTCACACCTAACTTTGATTCTGCTTATGTGGGCGTCTTTTTGCGATGGTTTTCAATGGGAATGGAGCGTTTTGTTGCCAACAACACGCTGTGTAGGCTACATATCAATTTGGGGATCCTTGAGATGAAATTGCTTGAGAACCACTACTCAATATAAACACCAAAGAAAGAAAATTCACACCAAAGAAAACTACAACTTCTCATTTCATCCAACGTATTAATATATTTCCATGCATCGGATAACAAGCTCATTTTCTTGCCACACAATGAGATCCTTTGTGGCTAGGTTGTAGCCTGCGGTGGGAGTGGTTGTTCCTCTCAAGAACCCCTTTTTTTCCTCATTTACATTACAGTGTTGCATGCCAAAAATCATAACCTTGGTGTAGCCCATAGATATACCACATTTGTACAAAATAAACATGTAACATCAAGGACCATCATACAAAGCAATTGTTCTGATTTGTGGCTGATTGTTGCCATTCAAACCATTACAGTTCTTCAGTCATCATTGCCTAGTCAGCCCAATATAATTTTAAAGGATTAAGGCAAGGATTAAAACAGAATAGTAGGACAGGAGGAGTATGACCTGACCCTGCATACTTTTGCATACATTTTAGTGTACGTCTGCGTTTATGTTTCACATAATACACATAGGCTAACCTGAAGTAGGCTAGTCCATTTCAAGTCCAAAACCTCAGCATACAGATAGCTTAATTCACAATACATTTTGCCAATAAAAACCAGTCATAATAAATGCTGACAACAGAGGAATTCTAAACGACGAAGTTGCTGAAAAAACACAATGCTATTCAGACAAAATTCAGGCCAAGCATGGCTCATCCACTAACAATCTGCTTCATACGAATTTCATGACCTCTTTTGATCAGCATTCTCTCAGTGGCTGAAATGGTGAATGTTTAAAGCAAGCAAAGACAGAGAGGGGAACGGTCTAGAAGAAAGAAGGGTTTACTTGGGTATGTGCGGTGGGGGTAAAAAGACAGGTCAAATTTCTCTCAGAGAAGAGGTGGGGGAAGCCAGTGAAAGTTATGTAATGTTGTTGGGGTGAGAAGCCAGAAGGGGTGTAAACAACACTACTCTGAAATGGGGCAGGCCTGACCGTTGCCTGGTAACAAATATTTTGGGCAGGAAGACAGGGCAAACATGTCCCGCCTCCCAGAGGGAAACAGGGCCTGGCCTGAGCAGGGTGATAGTTAGTAGCTTCCCGAAAGCATGCTAAGAGACGGGGGCAAGCAAAACAAAGCACACCGGGGTAATAGTTAGACAACACTTGTTGTCTAGATCTGGATCTGGGTCAATGGGAGTTCGGTCAAGACATTAGCTTCCTGTCTAGATAGAAATATGTGCCAACTGCCCAGTCCAGTCCCAGACAGAAAGTAAAAGGATCAGAGTGTCAAATTAAAATCCACACCAAGTACTGCATTTAGTGGCAACATTATGTAGTTGTTTAACGTTTTGAGGATAAATATTAAGATCATTTAGTTTTGTAAAAAGTAAAATATAGTTTAATATCGCCATATTTGCAAAAAGATGCGTGGTTGAATTCCTGTATTCAAATATATAATTGTGTATTTGTGGCACTGTCAACAACTTGGCAAAAATGTCTAAATTAAACAAGCAAAGAAGTTATCGCAGAGTGGATTACAATGTTATTAAGCATGCTGTCTGAAACACTGCAGTAGTATGAACGGTTAGCTTAGCTGTCCCGTGTGGCTATGTATTCTAACGACGTTACGCAGAGCTCGTCGTCACGTTATCTGAAGTTACCCAGAGCAGCAAAACGGAATAGATAGACGTGAGAGTATTTTTAAAAGGCTCCGTAAAAATGTACATTATTTATAACCTCAAAATCGCTGCCGGTTAAACTCTATGCGCCAGCTACGCGCAGAAGCAGGAAGCCATGTTGTACGAGTAGCCACTGTCTGCCTTTGCCTGTCACTCACAACCTGTTGCCACGGAAACCAGTTGCTAGGCGGCATAACAAAAAAAAGACCTAGGCTGCGTCTCTACGTCAGATGGAACGGCGTATCCAAGGCAACAGAACGCTGTACACACATGCAGAAGACTCGTGGTGAGACAAAAAAAAGAAGAGAGAAAGAAAAGCACATGGCCCATGCGTCTTCAAATAAATGTACATCCACAACAACAGCTGCAGGGACACAACATTCTCCGTAGATCCTCGGCTGTGAGCCTGTGACGTTATAGTTATAGCGCTGACATTGTTGTTATCCTAGGCTAACCCAACTCTCTTCACGCCTGTAGGTCTATATGCACGTGCAGTCATGCCCGCCCCGTGACATTTTGCGACATCACAAATAAACGTAGGCCCATTTGAGATTTTTCATTCATCTTTTTCCCGCATTTGCCTGTTTTAGCCCCCCCAACCTAACTCCCACCTGCCACATTCCCAGTGGCATGCTGAGCAGTGTGTAGGCTATATAACAATGAATCATTTTCTGTTCGTCTGCAATGACAGTGTCAGTGTGTATCATGGTGCTGCTTTCCGTCACTGCTGCTGCCCACTGTTCATGTCGGAATTACACTTACAGTATTGTCGTATTTTCTCGTAAAAAAAAGAAAGAAAGAAAAATTCTGAAATTAATGAAGCCACCTTGCATTGGTTACACCAAAATCCACGAATTAATGTATTCAAAATTTATTCTAAGGTTTCATTCAGATAGGCAGGCTAATTAAATTACAATTACAATTGTAGTATTAGCCTAAGAGTTTGATGCTGCCTGGTTGTTAGGTATTTTTTCCTTTTTTTAATTATTATTATTTTCACCTATTTAATTTGAATCCTATAAATTAACAGTGGTGGGAAAAGCATTAAATGTTTTTACTTAAGTAAAAGTATCAATACTGCAATGTAGAAACACTGTTACAAAAAGTCCAGAATTCAAAATGTAGCCTACTTGAGTAAAAGTAAAATGTACTTAAAGTACCAAAAGTAGAAAATACTCATCATGCAGAATATCCCATTTCACAAGTTTTCAAATGTATAAATTATATAATAATCTTTTGAAAATAGCAGAGCTTGTAGATCGGCTATTTTCAAATGGCCGAAATGGCCCAAAGTGGTTAATGTAGGCTATGTTTTGTAATAATAATCTAAATCTACAAAGTGGCTAGTAACTATAAAGTTTTCAAATAATTTGTAGTGGAGTAAAAGTACAATATTTGCCTATGAGATGTTGTGGAGTAGAAGTAAAAGTACTGACAACTGGAAATACTCCAGTAGTAAAAAATACCTCAGAATTGTACTTAATAAGTAGCTACAGTAGGCTATTTGAGTACATGTACTTAGTTACACATCTGTAAAATAGTAGGCTATTTGGACATAATGAACTAATAGCAGACAAACACGTCTAGTTCAATGAGTGGTTTAGACTAAACCAGGGTAGGACTAGTCCTACCCTCTCATTCTACAAACATAAAGTGGAGATTGGAGAGCTCCCGAGGGCGTGCCGTGAGAACCTTTACCAGGGGATATCCCCTCCTTTGACGGGATTCCTTCCTTCAGCTCAGGCTCAGCCCCGCTTTCTTGCATAATACATGGGTCTAGGGCATGGCATCATGGCCAACTATTGCACAACGTCACTTTACTCCATTCAGGAAACATATCCTTACCTCGGTGGTTCTCAACGACCTGTGGGCCGGGTCCCCACATGATTTTTCTTTTTCGGGGGGGAGGGGGGCCCAGACTCCCCAGATGACAGTGAAGTGACCATTTTTACAGCATCAAAAGTAATCAACACACTATACTATAAAAACTAGTCAAACATTGCCAAATTGTCAAATAATAGAAAAAGGCGAAACATGTTCAAATATGATTATTTTATTGGGGGGGCCCCCCATATATGGGGGGGTCACAGCCTGAAAAGGCGTTGTCACAGCCTGAAAAGGTTGAGAAACACTGCCTTATATACATATACCCAGAGTTATATCGGCCTGTATACCTTTTCAATACTGGGTGATTGAAGTTGATTTCCTGTTGCAGTGTTTGTGAATATCGATATATAGCTGACAGTAAATAAACTTGGACCCAAGGTGTTCCCATAGCACAAGTCTATTCCCTTTTAGAAAAGTGTTAGACGGTGAGAAATATCTCGTGGTTGTGATAGTAAAAAAAAAATATATGGGGCAAGGGCATGGCATCATGGGCAACTATATCATATAGTGATATATTACTATATCACTTTACTCCATTCAGGAAACATAGCCTAAAATACCTTACCTCAGTGGTTCTCCACTGGGTCCCCACATGACAGTGAAGTGACAATTTAAGGACTTTTTAATATATATATATTTTTTACCATTACAGCATCAAAAGTAATCAACAAACTATAGCCTACTATAAAAACTGGTCAAACATTGTCCAAATTGTCAAATAATATGAGAAAAGGGCGAAACATTTGAAAATAGCCAATTTTTCACAATATTTAGCTGGGGGGTCCCCAGTTCAAATATGATTGTTTTGGGGGTCACGGCCTGAAAAGGTTGAGAACCACTGCCTTTCAATACGGGGTGATTGAAGCGACTGTCGAATTTCAAACATGAACCTATAAAGATCTAAAACCATTAACCTAAATGCTTTGATTTCTTAAGCCTTCAACAGGCTACACACGACTAAAACCAATGTAGATAATATAATAGTTTTAATTTAACTGAAATGCACCAGCATTTAGGCCTACAGTAAATCGTTCATGTTTCTTGAAATATACCTTTTTACACCAGAAACAACATCCTAAATGAATGAATGAAGTTGATTTCCTGTTGCAGTACTGTGTTTGTGAATATCGATAGCTGACAGGAAATAAACTTGGACCCAAGCTGTTCCCATAGCAACGCAATTCCACAAGGTCTATTCCCTTTTAGAAAATTGTTAGACGGTGAGAAATATCTCGTGGTTGTGATAGTAAAAAAAAAAAAAAACTATTATTATCCTCCGCCAGGCAAGCCAGTAGCCTATTTCAGTGGGAGAGAGAGGGATTCCCTCACGTCACCAAGGATACACAACAAACAGCAAACTCAGTCCATACATGGGCACGTACGTCAGCGGAACACCGAAGGCGGTACCCTCGGTAGCTTGAAATGGTTTCATGCGATGGGGATTTCATTCATAAGACTTGAGCTACCGTTGGACCCTGTTACAACAACGTTCCTCGGAGTACAGTTCACACATATAGCAGACTTTTTACATGGATCTATAATAACTGCATATTTTGGTGCTTGGATTTAAAGCAGTTGTTTGCAACATCTGGAGTTAGGACTTCCCTTCCGAGGGAACTGGATTACCTTCTTCATGCAACTCTTTTGGAAAGAAACCAAGAACATCTTACAAGATTCTACCAAGAAGATCAACTTCGGTAAGTCGGTTTTATTGCTTCGTCGATCCATATCTATCGTTTAACGCAAATGCGATTTCACAAAAGTATATATTCTATCTGTGAGTTTGTGAGGTAGCCAACGTAATAGGAAAAACAGAATCGTTTGGGAAATAGCTATGAACTTTGCAAACGATAACGGGACAGTGGCGAATATGAAGACAGTAGCCTATCTATCGGTTATTTAGAGAAAAGCGTCGGCAACATGGAAGCACTGGCATCAGCTATTATGATAACATTGTCTAATGTCTTTCAGCTGTTTACCGTGTGTTGCTATTCCACTACTGTCTGCAGGTGATATCGCACTTTCCCCGGGAACGGTAGGGTTCACGTTCACCACCCTCGCTCCCTCGGGGGAAATGTTCCAAGGGTTCCCCGGCGACCTCGATAATAGCGGTTCCCGTGGAAGTTCCTCGTCCATAGAGTACCTTTCTTCCGTGGACTCCTTCGGGAGCCCACCGACTACCAGTGCACCGCAGGTAAGTTATGTTAAAAACTCCATACTTTAGATTAAAAACAAAGAAAGGATTAACAAACTCATGCGTTTCAGGATCCCAATGGAAACAAGCCCATATGGTGCTTTCTTGTGTTTAATCCTTTTAGCATCCTTTTGTATAGAACTGTAGCCTACTTTCTGTGCTTTTTTTGCAAACTGTTAATAAAGTATTCAATCAATCAATCAACCAATCAATCAATCAATCAGTGCAGTTTGGGTGATAACTGCGTATCCCTTAATATTCATTATACAATATTATTTTGTATTTTATAGGCCTGCGCAGTCATTCCAAATATATTATGGGCTAAAATGAACTCTTTATCAGCACAAATATGATGCGATTGCCACTATTATGCCTTTGACTGTGTTTATTTGAACACCTAATGTCACTGACACTGACTGTAGTTGATAAACACTGCATCCACCGGCAGGCTGCTGCTGTGCTGTGGCAACGTGGTGGGTTTACAGCAGCAGCATGCCGCAGAACGGATGACAAGCAGTGTTGCCAGGTTTTGTGAGAGAAATAAGCAGCCTATGAAAACAAGCCCAAAAGAAGCAACTTAGAAACCTATATGCATCGACTATTTAAAAATAGCTGATCTACAAGCTCGTAGGTCTGCTATTTTCAAAAGCTCTTGCAATAAAATGTGGAATATTTGTAATATTTTTTGAAACATTCTAACAACACAAATGCTCCCCTGAGCACAAAACATTTTAATGAAAATATTTGAGAACCACTGGTTTAAATAATAATGAAAACATTTGGAAGCAAGCCTAAATAAGCAAGTACACTTTAGAAACAAGCCACAAAAAAAACGCAACCCGCAAACTACCAATATTTACTAGCAACTTTACAGAAAAACAAGCCCAAAGTCGCTTATAATAATCAGACATGGCAACCTTGATGACAAGGCTCTGGAACTCTCCTACGTACGTATACCGAAGTCCCGCCTTCGCTCGCTTCTCTCCACGCTCTCTTTCTGCGGTGACGTCAATGCGTTCTATTTTGGAGTGTTACGTCGCGTTGCTAAGGGGAACCCGGGGGTGTGACGGGAGGAGAGGAAAGAGGCGGGGACACGCATTGGAGAGATGTGATTGGTTTAGGAGACTGCTCAGATCCTCATCCGCTGTTTGTATGAGTATTAATGCCAGTTTGAACTCCTTTTTGGGATCAACGGAGGGTATAAATAAATTAAACAAAAATATCAGTGACATATTTGGACTGAACATCATCTTAGCCTATTTTACCAAAACGAAAAATGAAACATTTTAATTGAACTAGAAAACATTCCCTCATTAATTCTATAGTCGTATACAGTGCAATTAGCCTATAGATTTAGGCTATGATTCTTTAAATGTTACAAAATTGTTCTATTGCTTTAATTATACAATTAATATAATTATTATGGGTGGGTTTAACAAATCATTTAGAAAGTGTGCATGTGGCTGTCTGTCTGAGTGTCTGTGTTGCATGTTACTGACGTACTAGTTTTCACTCACTGACGTTCTCCATGTTCCCTCCTAGGAGTGTGTATCAGCAGGAGGTGGGTTGGGCAGTGTGGATAACGTTCCTGGGGGCAGCAGCAGCACTGGAGCGGTGGATATGCCTGGTACCTTTGTGCCCACTGTCACGGCCATCACCAGCAGCCAGGACCTGCAGTGGATGGTGCAACCAACCCTCAGCTCCTCCCAGGCTTCTGGACAGAGCAGCGGCACTTCCACCATGACCCAGCCCGTTTGTCTGGTTGACCCATATGACATGCCAGGTCCCAGCTACTCTTCCCCACCTGGGTTCACCCCGGCAGGTCCAGAGACTCCAGGGCCATCCCAGAGGCCGGCCCCGGGTCCCATCCGTCAGTCCCGAACCCGCTGTCGCCGCACTCGAGACGAGTCTGTGAGTGACGACGGAGATGTTGGTGTGTTAGTAAGTGATGTGCTTGTGTGGTTTCTCGTTTGTTTGTGGGTCCTTGCATATAAGACAGGCTATGTGTAACTATCAAATTACAGATGTATCTAATACTAAGATTTTACTCAGAGAGTGTGAAAAAATAGTAAAAATAACATTGAGGATTTAAATGTGTAAACTGAATTTAGTGTGTATAGGAGTTTGAAAACATTTAATGGCTTACACAGTGGAAGGGGAGGCAATGAAAGCTCATTGTAAAGTAGAATGAAAGCTAAATATTTATCCCTCTCTTTCTTTCTCTATCCTTTGCTCCAGCTAACTCCCGAGGAGGAGGACAAGCGGCGTGTCAGACGTGAGAGGAACAAGCTGGCTGCTGCCAAATGTCGGAACCGACGGCGAGAGCTCACTGACAAACTGCAGTCGGTGAGCTTGTCATGATAATTAAATATGACCTGTTACTGCCCATGCTGGTTGATGTTAATGAATGGCCATGTTCAGTTAATGTGAATAATGATTATTATAATGATTATGGGTCTGACTACTAGACAGACTATTGTACCTGCAGTACTGATGACCACACTGTAGCGTAATGTGATTTGTAAGGGAAAGTTTCTATAACATGGTATTACTAAGGGGGATTGCAGCTTCCTCCACAAATAATCAAATACATCGTCTTTAACCTGCTTACCTCCTCCCTTTCTTCTGTTGCCATATTCTTTACTCCATCTCCATCATCCATCCACCCCTCTGCTCCCCTTCATTCTCTTTTCCTTTCTCCTCTTGTCCTCCTCTCTTCTGCCTGCAGGAGACAGACATCCTGGAAGAGGAGAAGGCAGAGCTGGAGGCAGAGATATCGGAGTTGCACAAGGAGAAGGAGCGTTTGGAGTTTGTTCTGGTGGCCCACCAACCGGGCTGTAAGATCCTATACCAGGACCAGCCGCAGGGCTCTATGCAGCTCCCACTGGCTCAGGCCCAGCTCGCACACCAGCACCTGCCACCTGTCTCCATCGTGGGCTTGACTGTGAAGGAAGACGCTTTCTACCTGCCTCCTGCCTACACGACTCACCCGGCCTCCACACAGTCCCAGCCGGCGGTTCCGCAACAACAACAACAACAGCAGCAGCCTCAGCCAGGGATGATGCAGGAGGTAGCATTTTCTAGTTCTTTCTATTGCTCAAGTGAGCCACTGCTGGCTGGTCCACCGTGTCTGATGGCCAGTGACAGTGGCGGCGGTGGTGGTGGTAACCACGACGGCATGTCCGCTGTCAGCTACAACCCCTCATACACATCTTCATTCGTGTTCACCTACCCAGAGGGAGCCTGCGGGGTCAGTGCCCACCAGCGGAACAGCAGTAGCGAGCAGTCATCCGATTCCTTGAACTCGCCATCGCTGCTGGCGCTCTGACCGACTGACAGACAGACCCCCCGGCACATATCAACATGCACATACTGCGATGTGGTCACTGGAAGCGTAGGGGCTGAGGCAAGCACATGTACTATACCTGTCAGCCTTTAACTTCCAGCTCAAAAAAACAAACACAACCAATTGGATTCATATTTACACATTCCAACATATCATAAATATCCTAAAACAAGAGCCATACAAAACACACTGACGCACGTCAGACGTGGATTAAATCATATCAATACTTAATACATAATAAGCATACAATCTGACATAAGGACAACAATCACATTAATTGTCATCCTTATGTCGATAACAAATGTACCATGGACACAATACGCGAATACAAGTATCGACGTTGCCACTTACTGGCTCTAAAAACGCCTAGCTTACAAATAATGAATACTTTCATATGTTACATGTACAGTGCAATGACTAAAATAAAAACCACAAGCTCACCTTGCAATCCCACAAGTCACCCATGCCCTCCCACCACCCCAGCCGTCATATGTTGGTCACCACCTCCCCCCGCTGCCATCTTTTTTTCCATCATGCTGAATGTATTTATGCAAAGCCGAGGGAAGAAGGACATGCTGTTGAGGGTCTCTTGTGTGGGGGACAGACTGCTGGTCTGCTGCTGTTTCTCTGCTTCTTCATTAGCTGGGACATGGCTAGGTTGGGGATCTGAAATCAAACAGCCTCCTCTGTCTTTTTTGCTCTTTCCTGTCTTTTTTAAAACTTCTGCCTCCCTGCCAAACTGCCACCCGTGCCATCTCCCCATCTATATTTCTCCTCCTGTCTCTGTGTATCTCTCTCTCTCTGAAGTCTTCGACCCATGAGAGCCCGAAGACCCCATCCAGCCCTTGGGACCTCGAGTGAGCACCGGTCAACTTAACACGCCCCCCCATGCGCTCCCCCACATATGGACATGGATGCAAGCCCCTACAGAAGATTGTTTTTTGTTTTGTTTTTGGAGTGCATTGCTCCAAGCAGGCCCTTACAGCTGCGAAATCAAATATATTCACACATTCACATGGACACAATCATTTAAAAAAAAAAAGTCAAATGAAGAACACAAAATGCAAGAGGGATGCCACTGTCTTCTGCTGAGCCATTGTTGGACGTACAAATGATGAAGCTTAAATCACAACTTGTGGTGTGATGGTGGTTGAATGAGGATGAAGGGAGAATGATAGGGAAGGAAAGAAGTTTGATCCCAGCTAGAGGGCCTCTCATTGACAACTGATAACGAAGGATGCTCATTCCCTTTCACCATCAATGAGGAAAATGTTGAAAACAAAGCAAAAAAGAAAAATACAGCTCTTACCAGCTGTGTGGAAGGGTGACCTCTTACTTTTACCCTTCATAATACCACCTCCATACCACAAAGCCTCATCCACCCTGAGCACACACACGCACATTCATACCACCGCATCAAGTCTCTGAATTGTCCCTGAGTCACGGACTTATTTATTCAAAGTTTATGTTGTGATCTTTGAGAAAATATATACATGGTTATTTAAAAAAAGAAAAAGTTATTTGACAGTACTTTGACAACGAGCTTTTCTGAGCTTTTCTTGTTCAGTCTGTCAGCTCTATGGAATTGTCCAGATGATAACTGATGCCTTTATTCTGAGTTTTGAGTGATTTGGACAACCCTCTAAGCATTGGGTTCAGTGTTCTCTGTACTTCTCTTTTCCTCTCAAAGGAGGAAACAGTTGGGGTACATTCATTGTGAGTGTGTCCACTCAGAGCCACTAAGCCCATTTATTTCTTTCTTTATTGAGGTTAATGTTGTGCAAGAGCCCAAAACAAAACCCGGAAATGGAGGGGAGAAAATGCGAGGTGACGTTTCAGAGTAAGCGTTCTTTATTTGCCTGTGAATTTGTACAATTTATTTTCCTATATGTTTGAGTGAGAATTGTTATATATTTTTGTTTTATATTAGTTTTTTGTCTTTTTGTTTGCTTCGTCCTCTGCTCTTACTTGTACTGTTGCTGCCAAAGTCTGTTTGTTTGTGTGTGTGTGTGTGTGTGTGTGTGTGTGTGTGTGTGTGTGTGTGTGTGTGTGTGTGTGTGTGTGTGTGTGTGTGTGTGTGTGTGTGTGTGTGTGTGTGTGTGTGTGTGTGTGTGTGTGTATATTTCCTCATTATTGTTACTATTATTATAATATTACCATGTATTATATCATTATTTTATTATATTTTCATTTGGCAACTTCAGAGGCATGTTGCACTATGAAAGTTTTTTCTGTGTCAAAATTTCTAATTGTAAGCCTATATGCATTTACATATATACAGGAAACATGTATATATAAGTGTATGGACCATGATTGTAAAGTATGAATGTTTTCAGATCTAAATGGAATATTTTTGTCAATGAAGAAAAACAGGGTGATGTTGTTGCGACTAGTTTTAAAATGGATATTTTTCTAAAAGAACAAAAACTATAATAAAACCCACAGTACTCCCCAGTCCATCAACATGAACTAAATCTCTCTGCCTATGTCCATGTGTATTTATATGTTTTAGATATAAAGCACATTATCCAGGAAGATGTATTAAATGTATTGTGTCTATGATGCAAGTTAACAAATTAGTGCTGTTGCCTTTGTTTGTTTGTTTTTGTTTGCGAGGTCTGTCCCAATGCCTCCTGACACCTAGCTTATAGCCTAATTTACGCAGTGACACCGTTGTGCGATGAAGCATACAGTATATGAAGCTTAAATGCCACTTGATACTCACCAGTTCTAAAACAAGGAAATAAACAATATGAGAAATATTTGAGAATGTGTTAACTGTAACATAATTGTTTTTAAGGATTGGTTATTCATGTGCAGTTTGCATTTTTCACAAATCATGTTAATCCATTGCTAATAAACACCTCAATCATTCTAATCAAGTACATTTGTAGCATAAGGATTTCATTCTGAGTACATAAGCTGTAAAACTGCTGCTACAGTAATATTTTAATTAATAAGAAACTATTATTCTGTCTAGTGTGGCTTTAGGTAGTCAGAAATGGGACAGATCTCATTTATATGTTTTTGTGTTAGACCTATATTTACATATGTAGATGATGAAGATGCCTTTCTCCATCTAAGAACAATAACAATGTGTAATGATGATGTTTTGCTATCAGAATAAGCATAAAGCATATCCATTGGTTCTGTTGTACATAGATTTTGTGGTGCTATCTATTCCACACAATATGAACTGGTAATATTGAAGCAATTTTACATTTTAAAGGAAGCTAATGAGCATCTTTTTCTTTTCTTTTCTTTTCTTTTCTTTTCTTTTCTTTTCTTTTCTTTTCTTTTCTTTTCTTTTCTTTTCTTTTCTTTTCTTTTCTTTTCTTTTCTTTTCTTTTCTTTTCTTTTGGGTGAATGCCCAAATGCAGAGGCTGCTCATCGAATATTAGTTTAGTAATCAATTACTCATTAGGTTGTTAATTGTTACATACTGATCTTATAGGGCTGTTGCACCACACTTATGCTCTGCTCTTCCTGTAATTTCTGGAAGTTGCAGTTTAGTGTTTGGCTCAAACTACACTCACAATAATTTGGAATTCAAAATATCATGAAAATGCAAGTGATTGCCCCATTGAACCCATATAAATGTACCTGGCAATATCCAAATTATCCAACATGTAAGTCTAATTACTATTGTTTTCTCTATGATGTTATCGTTTATTTCACAATGTTAGGACTAATATTTTTACAGTTTATGAAAGGCAATACTTATTATCCTCTTGGATAAGTTATGATGTAGCAAATCATTTGCAGCTCAATCTCACAATGACCAAACAGACACTTTATCTGCTACTGTGTTCTGTGCAATTAAATATGTCTTTAATGGCTTTGATCGTCATCAATCTCTGTCAAAAATCACTCAAAATGTTATTGCATCCTTTAGTTATATGGTTTTATGGCCCTTTGACAAGACTTGATTTTTTTTTTTTTTTAAAGATGTATTTTTGGGCTTTTTTATGCCTTTATTGATAGGATAGTAGGTTGACAGAAAATGGGGAGAGAGATGGGTGTGACATGCAGCAATGGCCGTCGGGATGGGGACTCGAACCCGTGGCGTGCTGCAAGGCTACTTTGGAGCCTAGGTTAATTCTTGTGAAGAGATTACCTTTTGTTTATAATTTTAGAGATGTTTTTTTTTTTCTTCTTCTTTTTTTATTACGTGACCTGAGGTTGTCTCTCCCCCAAAGGTGCCATAGTTTTTCTCGATTCAATGCTTTTCACCCTAATCCACATCACATTTTTAACTGCAGATTAAAAAAATGCTCTTTGTGAATCAAATGATGTATTTTTTGTCACAGTTAAGCTGTTAACAGTTAAACACATTTGAGATTAAAACAGCCAAGGATTGAAGCTTGTTCTGGAGGATATAGAAATGACATTATCACGCTGATGTCATTGAAGTATCATGTTTACTTAACCTGGCTGATGAAGGTGCTCTGATAACTCCATATCTTTGTTAAGTGCATTATGTCATAAATGTATCTCAATAGTTCTCTGCAGTTGCTTCTACAATACTACCTTTCTCTTAAACTTTCTCACTTACATGGTTTTACCCCACTCTGAGAGGACCAAATATAGCATTAATAGTAGTTTGCTTTTACATTTCTATTTCTTTTCTCCCCTTTCTCTTTTTGTTGCCCTCTTGCCCTCTTTCTGATTCTGACCGTTTGGTGTCCTGTTAAAGTTTACTTGAAAGAGGGAAACTATTCTCACTGTTTATGGACTGTGAAGGCTGAGTGAGCTATCCCCTTTAATGTTAACCTCTAACCGTTCAATTCCTAATTGTGAAAAAAGTATATGAAATAAACAAATTATTGTCAAGGTTTTTGTTCATTTTTACATAATTGTCACATGGTGATCAGGATTTGGCCAGGGCAAAAAAAACTGCTGAAGAAGAAAATTAATCACATCTCAGAATCTACTGTACATGGGGAATGGTGTGGATCCAATGTGGATCTCGGATTTGATGTGGACAGCCTGTGACATCAGCCATCTATGACATCAATCATCTATGACACCAAATTTTGGCCTGGTTTCAGCCCAATCAGAACCCCATTGCCTTCCATAGTAAATTATGTGAAAGACATTAGTGGAACTGGAGGTACTTATGTGGCCAACTGGCATTTTGTGTGCACAAGAGATTTGCACTGATCAGAATCAGAATCATCTTATAGTCACATCATAGGTTTACAGCTGTAAAACAGTGGGTGAGCGTGAAATTCGTTTTTGTGAAAGCTCCCTCGTTTTTATTGTTTCCAGAAAAAGAAAGAAAAAGGAAGGACAGGGGGAGCAAGGGAAAACATATAGAATCAAAAACAAAAAGGTATCTACATATTTACACATAGCATATCCATCCGTGCAGTATGTAAATGAGGTTTAGATATAAGGTGTATGAGCATAGCAGCTGGTTTTGATTGAATACTTTATTAACAAAGACAAAAAGCCCTGAGGGCTTGTTTCCATTGTGGTCCTTTGTATTCAATTCATTAAGACATATAAAGACATACAATACTATACTGTACAAGAGATCATCAATACTAGGAGCAGTAAAAGTACATTTACAGAGAAACAGTGAGGGGGTAGTTTCTTTTGGCAAGCTAGGAGACTTGTCTAGGTCCAGTTGCAAATTGCAGACAGGGGCTCTTTTATGGCCGTTTTGAAGGAGGGTAGGGAGTTGCACCTATTGATGGCTGGTGGTATAGGGCATTCCACATGTGGAATAGTAGAATGAATTCATCCCCATGTTTGTGCTGGAATCTGGGGGGAATGAGATCAGTGGAGCTCCCTCTGGTGTTGTGCCCGTGCAGCACTACTCACTCGTCCCTTGAGTATCTTGAAGACCAGGCCCATTGCAAGTTGCTGTACTCTGTCCTCTACCCTGAGCCATCCCACCCTAGCATAATGAGCAGGGGTTAGGCGAGTCTTAGGTGTGAGGTTTAGTAGTAACCTGATCCTTTGAGGTGCCATGAATAGTCAAAATTACTTTGGATAAGTGCTCCAGCTAGTGTCCTCAGTGCATTCCTACTGACCAACGAGGAGATCCCGCCCAAAAATCTTGTTCTTTGGTTGACTTTCTTGATTACTTTTGTTGCCATTTTTTCACTGGAAAGATTGTTCTCTAAAATACAACCCAGGTAGGTAATTTCTTCTTTCCTTGTGGCTTGTGATAACATTGTCACTCACCCTGACTGTAAAGTCTGTGACCTTACTGAATTTAAATTCAGACCCAAAAAGAATGGATTCAGTTTTGCCCAGATGTGCAGGTGGCAGATTTGACTGAGCTCAGAGGGTTTTTTCAACCTGCAATTTGTCCTTGTCCGAGACCAGGAGTGCTGAGTCATCCACAAACGAGAACAAATTGCAGTCACATGCTGATGTCATGTCTTTAATGTAAATTAGGAGGCCCTAGTATGCTTCCTTTTATTTATTTAAGATTTCTTTTTGCGGCTTTTTATGCCTTTATTGATAGGACAGTAGGCTGACAGGAAATGGGGAGAGAGATGGGGAATGACATGCAGCAAAAGGCCGTCGGGATCGAGACTCAAACCCGCGACACGCTGTCAGGCTACACTGAGCCTAGGTGCCTGGACCGCTACGTCCAGGCCTAGCATGCTTCCTTGAGGAACACTGGGGGGAGGACACCGTGACAGTTCCGTTCACATCCGCCACCTGTTCTCTCTCCCCTCCAGATAGGATTTCATCCTGTTCGCGGATGCACTATCAAAACCGATTGCCTTCAACTTATCAATCAGTATAGAGTGATTTACAGTGTCAAATGCCTTTTGGGGGTCCAACACATAGGTCCAACATGACCATGCCGCAGTATTTGCCCGAGTCCACCTCACGTTTGATGTAGTCGGTCTAATAGAGTAGGCAGGCGTCAGTGGAATGAGATGTTCTGAAGCCAGATTGGAATTCGTATATTAGTTTTCTTTCTGCAAGATACTTTTCTGCCTGTTCATATACCAACCTCATAACCTTTGAAATGGAACATAGAAACAGGGCGGTAGTTGCCGGGGTCTAAGGTCACTTTCACTGGTACAATCCACCACAGGTTATGGCCTTGAGGAAAAGTAAAAGTCCAAGACTTGCCTGATGACAGGCGGGGGTCATGCCTTGTTCAAATGACTGATGGTAGCCAGGTGGAAGCTGTTCATAAACCTGGTGGTCTTGCCCTTGATACTACGGTAGGCCTCCTTGCCTGGCCACAGTCGTTGTAGGGGTAAGAACAGTTTGTGGCTGCGGTGGTGCTTGATGATGTGCTGAGCTTTGACTACGCATCTCTTCTTGTACAGTTCCTGAAGCGGGCAGGCAGTACAGTTTCCGTACCAGGCAGTAACACAGCCTGCAGATTCATCATTGTTGACACTCCGACCTATCACTGTCGTGTCATCAGCATACTTGATGTTGGAATCGTGTGTGGCTGTGCAGTCATGCGTGTATAGGGAGTAGAGGAGAAGGCTCAGCACGCATCCAGTCACATCACAGTGTCAGATGTGATACCGCCCATTCTCACCACCTGACGGCAGTTCGACAGGAAGTCTGGTATCCAGTTGCACGTGCTTGGGTGTAGCTCTAAGTCTCTGAGCTCTAAGTCTCTGAGTCAGGTAGCGTGGAGCAGATGTAGTCTCTCATCAACTTCTCAAAGCATTTGCTGACTATTGGGGTGAGAGCGACAGGTCTCCAGTCATTCAGACATGTCACCTTGGATTTCTTGGGCATGGGCACAATGGTGGACATTTTGAAGCCCACCGGGACTGCAGCCTGGGGGAGGGAGAGGTTGAAAATGTCGGCAAATACTACCTCTAGCTGTTCTGCGCATGCCTTTAGGACGCGGCCTGGGATCCCATCAGGTCTCACCGCCTTTCGGATGTGACTCGCTTGAAGTCTGTGCGCATGTCGTCTTCCGAGGCTGGTGCTCAGTCCAGCGGTTTGTGAGATTAGCTCAGGACACATACACTCACACACACGCGTGCGGTGCACACACACACACGTTTCCAGGGGGTCCCCACTCCCCAGCTAAATGATTGGTAGCCCTGAGAACCGTTAGCATCCATTTGGTTCCATTTGTACACTCTCAGAGTTACGGGGGTCTGTGCACCGTGGCCTAATGCACAGTGACGGCTCCACAGAATTGTGACTGGCTTTTTTAGAGCAGGGGCTAATGAATTTTGGCAACAAACTATAATGAATAATACTAATACGACAAACGAGATTCAACGATCCAGGTTTAATAAATAAATAAAAAGTATGATTTTATAGTATGGTGTACATAGAAGTCAGTCAATTGTCTTTCACATATTTATATATATTTTATTTATTTATCTCATAAACATTTTTCACATGGGGAGGGGGGCATTTGTGGGGAGGGGGGGCTTAGGGGGGGCTAAGCCTTCACCAGCCCCCCCCAGGAGCCGTCACTGCTAATATGCATAGTAGTGAACTGGGGGTCCTTGAAATGAAAAAGTTTGAGAACCACTGGTCTAACAGTGCACTACAGTGGCCACAGAATGCAAGTAGGCCTTTTGACGGAAATGACGTAATTTCAGTGGAGCACCGCGACCGTCACCGGATGCAGCTGACTCCGGCGCGCGCGTACACTCATTCACTTCACACTCACACACACATTGGTCAACATGGCGTCCGTGACAACAGGTAAGAGAACAAGGGCCCATACATTGTGATTATTTTGGCGATATGCGTTAATAGTTCACCGTCGTTTGTTTCCGACAGTCCATCACATTAAAACGCTGCTTTTGAGCTCAAAGAGAGTGTTTAGACGTGTGCAGGAGACAGGAGTCGATCACACCCGCTTAGCATAGCTAACTGTTAGCTAGGCTGTATCTGAAACCAACGTTAAATTAAGCTAATGTTAGCAACGTACTTGGCTTTGAGACGAGGTTCTGTTCTGCTCTTGTTTTACATTACGTAATTTGAAATTGAGCTATAAGTTAAACTACATTAACACACTTTATTACCCATGGGTTTTGTGTTTAGCCATAATGTTGCGGACGTGGATCTAATCGATGTTATATAACTCACGAATCAAATCATCTCCTTTGAGTCTGAGTAGAACACAACTATAACAGATGGCCGATCATAGTTTTACTTGCCTAACGTACTAGCTATCCCAGTGAGCCATAGTCGTCTACTAGACCTCCGTCTGAAACTGGGTTATAATTGGTCTAAAAGTGAAGTTTTTTCAACGTCTATTCTTAGCCTAGACGTTGATTAGCTGTTTTAAGCGTCTATATTTAGACCGTTTATATTATAGACGTCATTTCAACGGCTATGATATAGACTGTCTATATGTAGATGCTTAAAAAACAGCTAATCAACGTCTAGGTTAAGAATAGACGTTGAAAAAACGTTAACTTTTAGACCAATTATAACCCGGTTTATAGCCTAGCCCTTAGACGTATTTTAGACCCAAAAATGCTCACGTGGGTAATGGGTATACAATTGATGATGCGACATTGCCATGGAGATGTTTGGCCATTTTAAGCTATTTTACTTTTTATGATCAGAATCGACTTTATGATAAGCTGTATGATTACAGTTAATTTTAACCATGTCTTCATGTGGCTCTAGTCTAGTACTCGCTAATATGTCCTTTTAATGTGCCTTCATTTTCAAGTTTGTGTGGAGAAAAAGCCAGTGTGATCAGAATAACTAACATACGGGATGTCAGACTTTTTAAACGTTCTTTCTTAAACCAATGTGATGTTTGCTACCATTGGATTCTTATTTTTATACTTGTATGTTAGCATTGGCTGTGAGCTTGTGACCTCCGAGGCCGAGCCCTGCTGAATTCTACCACCAGTCCAGTCCACACCACAAGGCACTACATCATGCTCTTAAAAATAACACCCAGCTGGCCACAGTCGGCATGTGTTATGTGACTTAAGCCTGTCGGGCCCACCCTAACTGCCACAGCAGAAATATGTGTATATTTACCTCAGAAGTAAATGTATATTTTAATGAATGACTTGAAAAATTAGACCGCAAAATAAAATCATCTCTTGGAGACACCGTTGCTACCCCTTTAACATGTACAACTGTGAGAGAGTGGCCCAGAACCTATGCCTGAAGACCAAAAGTCTAATATCTCCCCTGGCCAAGAGGAATTCCCTCTTTGACTAGTGGTTAAGATGTTTGGCTCTATAGCACCCTTCCCAGGCGGGAGACCTGGGTTCGAATCCCAGGCCTTGATGCCATGGCCTGGATCGGGTTTTGAGGGTAGGTTGATGAATTGAATATATAGGACCACAATGGAAACAAGTCCCCAGGACTTTTTTGTGTTAACCTTTTAGCTCAAATTTCTGTCTGTACCTCGTGCTGTTTATGTTTCTGTCTAATAAATATTCAATCAATCAAGTCAAAGGGGTTGAGTGTAGCTTGGCTTTAGTGTCACTTCCTGTGCAGGAGACCCTGCCCCCAGGTTTGAATGTCAGGCGTTACACTACTTGTATTTATTCTGTGGTATGGCGTCAGAGTTGTTGTGGATAGGCCATCTGCCGATACCCCAGAAAGTCTCTCCTTTTCACAGCCTGATGGCACAGGTATGTAAATAGGATCACACCTTTAAGACATTACCCAGCTCTATTCAGACGCGTCCACACCTGTTTAACTACATTCTTGTCTGAAATTCAGGTACGAAAATGAATAGTAGATAAAAGAAAACACTTGGTTTTGTTGTTGAACTGTTTTTTTTACAGCATCGCTCTGCAGGAGGCTAGCCACCTATAAGAGCGTGTCTGTGTGTACAGATCTAGTCTTGCAAACTGCTCGATCGATCATCGCCAGATGTGTTGTGCACACTGCCAGTATTTTATAATGGATGTGAATGCGGCTCTGATCTGGCTGAAACCTCACCTAATTTATTTAATTAATTGTTTTGTATTTTATTTTGTCTATTTTTAACACTCCCTCTATCCCTTATTCCTCCTCAGACACATCAGAGTGGATCCAGTTCTTCAAGGATGCTGGAATCCCCGCCGGCCTAGCTGTGACCTATGCTATTTCCTTTGTGGACAACAGGTAACTGACAAATAACGGTTGAGCCATTTGAGAAAACCTGGAGCAATTTAAGAAATTGAGAAGAATCTGAATTGTTAAAAGGTGTGTTTTAGAGAAAAGTTGGTTGATACGCTCTTTGTCTCACTGTAGAATTCAGAAGAACATGTTGATGGACCTCAGTAAGGAACTCATGATGGACCTGGGCATCACTGTAATAGGTGACATCATTGCCATCCTCAAACATGGCAAGAAGGTGTACAGACAGGTGAGGACTGATGAGGGAACAACATTAACATCTACATTTGATCAGGTGTTTGTCAAGTTCTTTTGGGGGAGAGTTAAAATGTATTTATTTTTAATGTTGATGCAAATTTGATGTTGAAATGAGGTTTACACTCAAACACATAAATAATTATTGTAACGTTTTCTATTCTTTCCTGAAGCTATTCTTCAACTAGCTTTTTGTGGAATAAATTATTGTGGCCAGAAATGTATTTGTAAATGGACTTTAGTATTTTTATCAGCAGAATAGTACCTTATGTTTATGCACACAACTGTGTTGAGGTGGGCTTGTCAGATAACACAACTTTTTTTCTGTTGCACTTCACACTAACTTTAAGCCACATGATCATTTTTGATAACACCTTTTGTTCTCAGTGTTAGGCAGTTCATTTAACAGCGGAATCTTTCTATTTAATAATGAAATATGCAAATTTCCCCCTAATAGATCATTTATTCTCCTAATTAAATTTGATGTTTTCTTCTGGTGAATGACCTCATTGTTTAGCATTAATCTAGGCTTACATCTTCTGTCTGTAACACTTACACTTGTACCTCTAATTGCAGGATATGTGCAAAATGGCTACTGAAGCCATCTCCTCAGGACAGACCAGTGTTCAGGCTGCGCTAAGACATACTGCCAGTACCCGTGAGTGTCCAGAATAAATTTCTGTTAAGAATTACATGGAATTGTCATTCGTTTTTATTTTTATGCCATTTCCATTGGAGCTGCAATTATTGTTTATTTACTTAGTACGTTTTTGTCTTGTGTGTATATATATACAGTATTCAATCCTAGAAATAAGTAATCGGACACACAAAATTCCATGTTTTTTTTTTTTTTTTTCTCCTTGCACATAGGAACGAAGATAGTCAATGATGATAACTAAACGATGATTATTGTTTATATTATGAGCTTACGTTTCATATCACACACCATATGCACTTATATCTCATATATCATCAAGATATCGGCATAATAAAAACCTGGAACTGTGTGTGGCTATGTTGGAATTCACTATCTCATGCCAACTGGCCTGAAAAGGCAAATGTGAACATTACAACAACCAGTAAGTTGAGAGAGAAATAATCTTTCTTTTCTGTCTTAGCCGCCACTCGTATGATTGCCAACGCCTTGAGCAGCGATTCCCCACCAAGCACTCCAGCCCGCCGCCAAGACCTCTCTGTCACTGTGTCCAACAAACAGGCAAGCAAGAATGGCAAAGCAGGTATATAACAAAAAGTGTCCTTCTGGACCATTTGATTGATCTTTTATCTTAAAATATTTGTTCCCCGTTTCTTTGTTTTATCGTAAGTGCAGTCTGACGTGTTCACATCGTTCATTCATGTTTTCAGTGGTGACTCGGCCAGCAGACGAGGGGAATGGTTTACCCGTGGTGAAGCGTCGGCGTGTGACAGCAGAGATGGAAGGCAAGTACATCGTCAACATGCCCAAAGGCACCACGGCACGTACACGCCGCATCCTGGCCCAGCAGGACAGCAAAGGTACGCCTGGCCCAGTGGCCCCGGGCTCTTAAATGCAAGCTCCCTAAAAAATATTCCCTAACAAACTTAAGACGCACTAACATGATTCAACTTTCTGCAAACTGGACTAAATCAACAGAATACAAACTGCAAACCAGGGACTGCTTGAGTGTCTTCCCTCCTTGCACTGGGGTAATTTGATCCATTGTCTGTTCTTCCCGCATTTGAATATCGCCAGGATTTGTCCTGGTTCAAAATCAGACCAAGGTGGTAACTGGATTCGATTCCCGGCCAGCCAGACCATTTGCTGAACGTTATCCCCCAACACACCACATTTCCGCTCTCTCTCCAGTCCACTGTCACTCAATGCAGGCAACAAATGTCCCTAGAATATCTAATCTCTATCTAATATAAAACAAACAATTCTGTCAATTGTCAAAGCCGATTGGACATCTCTGATTGGTCAAAGATGTGGAAATACTGTATGTTCTATGCAAAATGTATTATGTATATGTTAGCTTACAGAAAACAGTTTACAGTCACCACAAGTGATAAGTGCAGTCTGTAATTTGAATTCACACTTATTTAATATTTTAAGGGTAGCAACAGTGAAACAACACATTCTTCAAAAATATCTTATTTTAAATTTTACTGACCATAAGTAAAACGCTTAGTTTCCTATGACTTGACGAACGCTCTTATTTAGAAGGCTGACCAAAACTGGAAGTCAAAACATGCTTACTTTGGTTTGGATGCAGCGCCATTGGCGCTGACTTTACCAACATGCCAAGCTAAGTCACGGCAAATCACTGATTATTCAATAAACGTCCGACAAATCAACATAAGTAAACTTTTCATACGGATTTATGGCTGCATTATGGACTTTGCAGATGCCACCTAGTAATTAATTTTCGCAGAGGCGAGAAAGTAGGAGGAATGAGCTACTGTATCTGAGACACCCCTGTATGCTTGTCGCACACACACGCCCACCTGTCCCGTGTCTTTCAACAACGCAATGTGCAGAGAAACAGAGGGATGATTTTCCTTTGGCACTGGCTAAAACAAAGGTGTATTAAATTATTAAAAAGTTATTAAATTCATTTATGTCCGAAAAGGCTTTAAAATTGACTTAAAAAGAAAATAAAGTCTTAAATTAATCTTAAAAAAAAGCCAGACACATGAAGGTTGTCACGTACGATTTTCAGAGGACATCAGTATTAAGCATTAGCAATACAATAGAGTCGGCCTGTCTCCAGAATGCAGGTACTCAGCTAATGAATAGCTACAATGAGTCGCTTTATTCAGGTGATATAATCAACGCTCAAAAGATTTCATCAACGTACATGAAATGCCACTGCTGTCCTAACTATAAAACTCACACTGAGTCACTCAGACCCTCTTTGCATACACTTTGGACCCTAAATAATAACGCTAAATACTGCATTTATTTATAACCACAGTATGCCGTTTCAGCTGTGCTAAGCTAAACGGTTCTGAAATGGCTTTGAAAGGCGCTGGCTAAAATTGCCGATCTACAAGCTCACAACGAAGAGCAGAGCGACACGTTGTGAGGTTATACATCTAGGCTATTTGTGTTGTGCAATACCATTGTACGACAAAATATAAATTAGGCTTTTAAAGTGACAGTACACACATTGACGTCTCTCTGCTTGAAAAAAAAGAGGAAAGCCTAGTAATGAAAATGAAAATAATGTTGTTTAATTATAGGCCAAATCTGCCAACAGCTACTACCAATAATAGAAAAGGATCGATGGGGAACCCATATTTAATAATTAAATATTGGTAAAAATGTACTTTAAATCTGAGTTGTTGGTGTTATTGAGTGGTATAAAAAAATATTTGAAATCTGACCTAGCTAAACCTGCAGATACCCTGGGTATATTCCTGTAGCCTACATGCAGGCAAGCAGAGGTGGGATTTATATTGTCCATATCGTTGCCTTTGTGATATTAATATCCAGCATTTTTATCTAGATGACGATACAATAACAAAATATTGTCGAGCCCTTCTTTAAAGTGTGTAAAATTCTCTTATGTTTCTAAATGTTTATCAACTTTTTTTCTATAAAAAGGTGGGAAGCGGTCTGTGTTTGAGAGACTTGGAGCTGAGTCGCAGGTTGACATGACGACAAGCAACAGCAAAGTAAGACCCTAGGTTATATTTAACAGCCAGTCATACATTGTGCACAGGTTGTTCTTTATTCATAACTTTTGTTTTTCTCCCTCTAGCCTACGGGTGTGTTCAGTCGTCTTGGGCTAGGCAGAGCAGATGAACAGGAAGATGAGCTGAAGGCAGGCCAGCTGCACATGGACGTGGAGGAAGAAGATGACAGCGATGGAGATGGCTCTGTGCTCCAGTATGCTGGTGTCCTCAAGAGTACACCTGCTTCCAAAAAGAAAGAAACCGCCCCCAAACCCTCCATACTACATCGCCTTAAACCGGCACCCACCACACTCCGTCGCCTGGGAGGCAAATACAAGCTACGCTCTTCTGACGCTCCCACCTCCTTGCCTTCTACGCCCGAGGGCATCCCCCCTGCCAAGCCTAGCGTGCTTCAGAGACTGGGCAAACTACCTGCCACGCACGCCGGCACCGATTCCCCAGACCTGCCAGCGGACACACAGGACAACAGGGTGACCAGCACCAGGCCAAAAGTCAAGGCCAGACTGGCAGTGGCCAGCTCCAAGGTCAGCAGCAGTACTGGGACAGCAGCAGCTGCGGAGAGCCAGGGAGCCCAGATGGACATTGGGTCTGTCAGCGTCTTCAAGAGACTGGGCAGTAAGAGGACCTAACGCATCATTTTGTAGTGTGATTTCCCTCTGTTTTGAGTTGTTTTTATTTTGTATTTTCTATTATGTTGTTATATCCGTCACCAATACATTGTTCAATATACCTGAAGGTTTTGTATGTACAAAACTGCAATCTGATTTAGTGTAAAGGCAGCTTCAGTGCCACATTATGATTTTTTAGAATAATAGCGGTTCAAGTAATTACTGAAAAGAGATGAGTGTTAGCTCTCTGTGGCATTCAAGCTGGTCATTCACTTAAGGTCTCTGGATGAATTGAGTACATAAAAAAAGAGAACGTTTAACTCAGTTTATTTCAGTTGATATCCAGAATATTATTTGTATCATTGTGTCATTTCAATGTCAATGTATTTTTAAGGCATGGGCATGGCATTCATAAACTCAAAGTTTAACATTGAGTATGATCTAATTTCCCTCTTGTAGGAATTGAGGGTTGTCTTTTTTTGACACTTTATTCTTCTCTTATTCACTGATCTCAAATGTAAAATGTGTTGGAGAAATTTGTGTGACCCTCAGAATGCATGAAGCTGTAGTGTTTATGATCACAAGAAAGCCAGTTTGTTGTTGAAAAGAAACGTGATTTTAAATCTTTGGGGGTTATATCTCCTGACCACAAAGCCTCAAGAGTTTTTGTTCATTATCGCTTGGCTGACCACTAGTTATTTGCACAGCGCAGTGGTCTACCGGTACACTCTTAGGGCTTCCATTAACAGTATGAATTTTAAGTCTTTACTGCATTGCCATCACCTTAGCACCTCAAAATTCCATCCTCTGACTGAGGTCAAAGATGGATAGGCGAGACCCAAAGACTTGGATTTCAACTGTGGACTTGAAAATATGAAATAATGCAGTCACAAAGCAACCTCACAATTCACTTGAATCGATCTAAAGCACCTCATCACCTCCATTATAGGCATGCAGACAAATGCACAGTAACATCCCGTGTTCTTTGAACTCTAAAAATGTGGAATTTGACCTTAAGGGTCAATTTTAAAATTTTACCGGGTACATGAATACTCTAGATATTACTGTGTCGAAGTGAAATTGAACTTCTTGATCATTCTATCTTTTCGACCATAATGTTTTTTATACGTTTTGGGCAACTACTTACTTAAAGGTAGTTAAAATCATATTTGATTATAGATTATATTGAAATGCATTTTATAGATTTGGTAGAATTTTCACAGCAGAATATCTGTTCTCTTCCATATATTTTTAACTGGACATCCTATTTTTCACCCATATGAAGAAACCTTGAAATGTCAATGTGCTCAAAATGGGTATCACTGTGCTGTACAGTACAAGCAGTATAGATGGCATCTGTTTACCCGATAAGACACTAATACACTTTGGTATTATTTTTGTCTATGAACCTTCACATCTGAACTTTGTTACACTGTACAGATTTTGAGAATGCAAACAAAAAAACATCTCCAATTTTTAAGATATTATGGAACACAAGCTCATGGTTTGAGAACTTGATATTGTAATTAAAAAAAAATAGAAAAGGTTGAAAGATCTTGGCTGTTTTTCTTTACCAAATATTTTCTCCCCAAAATCAAAATGCCCCAATGTGTCGGTGTACGCGTATGAGTCTTCATTTGAAAGTTACAACATATAGGGCACCCCAGTGGCTCACCCGGTAAGAGCGCATACCACATAAATAGCTTTAGTCCTTCCTGCAGCCGGCCGGGTTTCAAATTTGACCAGAGACTCGTTGCTGCATGTCATCCCCTTTTTTCCAGAGCTCTTCATTCATTGTCCATGTTTCAGCACTGTAGAGAAGGATACTTTGCACAATAGGTTCTTCATCCAGACAGGTGTTCTGTCGTACTAAAGTGAGTTGGGTCAAAAGCACCCGTTTCGTCACCCATTTGACGAGACAGTACGGCACTGTCAAGTCGCTTTTCAACATTACGGCTATTGAAAATCTCTCTTTGCCCACCTACAAAGCCCTTAACGGTCGGGCACCATATCTTAAAGAGCTCATTGTACCTTATTACCCATGCAGAATACTGCTCCCAGAATGTTGGCGTAATTGTGGTGCCTAATCAGGGTCCTCTCCTGTGGAACCATCTTCCAGTTTTTTGGTCCAGGAGGCAGACTTCCCTAAATAGGTATAGGCTTACAACTTTCCCTTATTTTTTATTTTTTTTTCATTTTAATTTTTCACAAAGTATACATACAACACCCCCAAATCCCTCCCCCCTCCCCACATACAAACCCACATACATAAAGGACAGCACAGACAAAAATAATCAAAACATAATCAAAAATAAAGGTACAAAAAAGAAAGAAAAGGAACATCAAGAAGAGACAAATCTGTTGTAAAAACATGAAGTAGCTTCGAGAAATAATAGATCTAGACCGAGATAGCTATAGATAACCTATAAC
Source organism: Gymnoscopelus braueri (assembly GCF_963280865.1). Lineage (NCBI taxonomy): Eukaryota > Metazoa > Chordata > Actinopteri > Myctophiformes > Myctophidae > Gymnoscopelus > Gymnoscopelus braueri. The sequence goes on from NC_137606.1 coordinate 26,662,100, forward strand.
ATCTCTGATACAGGTAGGGACAACGTTTCCATATAGTCCAAATAAGGTTGCCAAATCTTCGAAAAAGTGTCAAACCCATTTCTTAAACTATAAGTAATCTTCTCAATTTCTGAGAACCATCTCGCAATGCCGAGGGGGGAGTCAGACTTCCATGTTATTGCAATACATTTCCTAGCCACTCCAAGTGCCACCTCTATAAATTTAATTTTGTGTTTTCTTAGTTTTGCACTGATAGCACAACTTTCCTTTTTGATAAAGATTATAGTTATGGCTGTCAGCAGGCTTACCCTAGCTATAGGCCAAGACTGCAAGGGGACTTCCCATGACTGAGCTACGCTCCCTCCCATCTGTATGCTTTCATGTCCCATCCATCAGTGCATGTTACTAACTCCCTAGAGTTTTTGTGCTTTCTCAACTCACAAGCTTCCATAGATCGTGATTACGGATCCCCTGGCTTGCGGATTGAAGGTTTCCATGGATTAGGGCAGCAGAGTGCTATTATAGATATTATTATTGTTGCTGTGCATCTCTGTCTTGCTCCCACACCCGTGCCCCCCCCCCCCCCTCTCTCTCTCTCTCAACGCCTCCCAATGCCCCCCCCTGTATGAATGAATGAACCATTGTAAAGCGCTTTGAGTAAGTTTGAGTACTTAGTAAAGCGCCATATAAATGCAATTCATTATTATCATTATTATCATCTCTCTCAACGCAACCTTGCTCAGATGGCTGCCCACCTACAGCCAGATTTTGTTTGAGGTTTCATCCCATTAAGTGTTTTTCCTTGTAATTATTATCTGTTAATTAAAGAGTATGGTCCTGAACAGCTCTATATGTAAAGTGTCATGAGATAACATTTATTTTATTTTTATGAAAAACTTAAATGAACGACCCCTGTTAGCCAGTAGAGCCAGGTCCAGAAATGAGTGACACTCACCAATCCAGATCAGAACCCATTCTTCTCGTTATTTGTTACTGTGTAGGTCAGTAATATTCAACTGGCGGGCCAAATTTGGCCCGCAGGGAGTTGTCTTGTGGCCCTGGAACACATTCCATATTCCAAAAAAAGTATAATAATCTTGGATGGTTGGTTCTACAGGATGACCATTTTGAAAAATGTTCATAACCGTTAACCAAAACTCGTTAATGGTTAAGCGGCCATTGTGTGCTATAGTACAACATGATGTCCATTGCTATGTGCTATAGGTCTTGTATAGGACGATAATGGACATATGTCCATTTTGGTGACGCACTGCTTCATACTGCATTTACTCATTTTGATGTTTGAGAGGATAATATCTGTGGCAGATCTTTATACTGCACAGGCGTTGATTTTGGATTTGAGAAAATAGGAAGTAGGCATTTCAATGTGTCCTGTGCACCGGACCCTGGCATGGGAGGGTCTTTGTGAGAAGAGTAGTGGAGCCAAGCTGGCATGGTGAAAGTGTTTCCGTGTTTGCATGGAAAGGTTTTTGCTTTTTGTTTATATTTGAGTACATGGCTGATAAGGGCACTGGCTCTTATGATGCGTTTCATGAGCAATCTGTTGAGAGTCACAGAATCATGACATTCAGCTCACATTCAGGGTCACTTTAGGGTGGAAGTACTTTTGCAACACAAAATAAATAAAATAATAACATAATAAATGAACCGTTGAACCATCCAGTTACACATTTCTTAACGGTTTCCGGTTAAACCATGAACTTTCGTTTGTTTGTCTTGTGGCCCCCAACTTCAAGTAATTTTACAATTTTGGCCCTCTGCCTAATCTAGTTGAATACCCCTGGTGTAGGCTTTCAGCCCCTAATGCATTTTGTATGATACACCGCCTCCGTATGTATCCAGCAAGAGATGATCTTTCTTTTGGCATGCAGATAATGGATTGCATACATAAGATACAATAGATATTTGACATGAATAAAGACGTACAGTATTTATGTTTTCTGGAAAGAGAGTCCAAAGTGAAGCATGCACATCCCAACAAAAAACTATTCAGGTGCTGAACAACAATACGTACATTGGAGAAGAAGGAAGGGAAGTAGAAAATGTATTGCAAAAAAGCTTAACAACGTTTCGACCATTGTGGGTCTTCATCAGGTCTCAATACAGTATATATTTACTGTAATAATTTCCATTATCTTTACACCAGCAGTTATATCAGTAATTGAGATAGTGAACAATTCCATGTCCTGGATGATCCAGAGAGTAATTGACATTATATGTTTGTATAAATATGTAAATAATATGAATTCCTTTTTGTATTAATATATACAAGGCTACAATGATTTGCCAAGTTAAACAGAAAGCACCCAAAACCGTTAAAGACTATGCAGGTATAGACTGATGACGTGGATTTGTGATGGCCTATGTTATAGGTCTATAGTGTGCTATAGATTCATGTAACTGCCAATATTCCCCCTGGAGGTCGCTGTCTCCCTTCTTCTTCTTCTCCTCCACCACTCACTGGCTCCATCCATCCATCCATCCATCTTCTATCTATCTTCAAATCCCTAAAAATCGCGTTAATGAAATAATCAGAGTTGGTGGACTTGGGATTTTATGCTGATCTTGATGACAATCTGATTCCGAGTCTGAATTCAAATGTAATGTAGGCTAATGGAACAAGAGCGATTCTACCCTGATCTATTAGCCTATTACAGTTATACAAAGTAGATTAATATGCCTAGTAATTTCACATTGCACTGCCACCACCACGCTATGCAGGCCTACATATAAGTATGCAGCAGATGCTGTGATTTTCAGAAGGGAAATAATGATGTTGAGGTTTTGTATGGCGTGATGCAGCAGCGCGCCTCACGAGTCGACTCCTCTTTTTCCCACAATGCATCGGAATTGGCTCGTGTGCGCTGTCCGTGGTGCTGAAGCTGCGCGTGCCTGGAGAGAGCTGCTCCACACGACCTGAGCATCCTATCCAGAGAGGTTGAAATATAGCCTACTAACCAGACGGGAATACAGTGATTGTTATGGCCAACTGTTTACCTTTTTTTTTAAACCCCATACACCATTATCATAGATGTTGATGTTTTTTTTTAAAGGTCTAATTAAGTAGCCTATACACGATTTAAACCGGAGCCCTTTCTTCTGTTTCTGGAGAGCCTTCATCGTCGTTCCATCTCCATCCTTTATGCACAGCACTCTGCTCCATCAGTCCTCTCCTCCGACAGAACACACAGCATCAGCATGGCCCGCTCCACCTGCATCCATTGAGACAGATTGATGGAAGCCAAACAGCATCAGATAAAGAGCCTTAAAAGCTACCCCGAAACGGGTGGCCGGAGTTTAGCGGCGGCTGCGGGTGCAGGAGACGGCAGTGGTGGTGGTGGCGGTGGTGGTGGTGGTGGTGGGTGCCAACCCGGCTCGGCAGCTGAAGCGGAGATGGAGGCAAAGATCCAGAAAGCCGTCGACTTCAAGGTGGAGGGCCACCGCTGCTACAAGGAGAAGAAATTCCGGGAGGCGATCGGCAAGTACCACCGGGCTCTGCTGCAGCTCAAGGGGGTGCATGTCATCGACGTTGCGACCACGGGCTCCGAGGTCAACCTCCTCAACCAGCCGGCGGCCAAGCTGACGGAGGAGCAGCGCAGAGCCGTGGAGATCACGGAGATCGAGTGCTATGACAGCCTGACAGGTGAGCTGCATGCCCGGTGTGGTGTCGGTATAGGTCTGCTTCGACACAAAGCTGGAGTTCTTCTGGAAACTGGGAGCTCGTTGCTATAGTAGCCTAGCTATAGAGCAGTGGTTCTCAACCTTATCAGGCCGCGACCCCCCAAAATAATCATATTTAAACTGGGGACCCCCCATTTTGTTTGACGTTTGTCCACAGATAAATAAAATAGCACATCTACAAGGCAAGCTCACCATTGTGAGCTTGTAGAGCGGCTATTTTCACAATTTTTGCTTATATCATTTGACAGTTTGGTGGCCAATGGTTTTGTTTGTTGATACTTTTGTTGCAGTATGGTCTTTTTCTTTTCTTCCTTTTTTTTTTTTTAGGTATTAAAAATGTCTTAAAAGTCCTTAAATTGTCACTTCACTATCACCTGGGAACCCCCAAAAATCATGTGGGGACACCCCTGGGGGTCCCGACCCACAGGTTGAGAGCACATATGCCACCATTGTTCGTTCCGGTTCATAAGGTTCACAGAAAGAATCGTCTCTAGTTCTGCAGCATCCCCCGATTTACCTTCACACCTTAGTGTTGTCGTATACGTAGAAGGCCAATAATACATTGTACTGCGGTGTTAACTGATTACTGATGGACAGCGCGACGGTGCTGATTTAATGGCGATTATGGGGAGCTGTATTTTTTTTTCTTCACGGTCTTTGTCAACCCAATTTGTAACCAAATTATCTTGAGAAATCGATTTGCCAACCAAAAGCTTATTGCGCAATTGACACAGGTTAATTCCGAAATTATAGTGCTGCATGCAGCCTAGTTTGCGTGTGTGTTCCTATAATTCGTATTATCAATGTATTAGCTAGCCAATGACTTTGTTTCCCCTCACTCCATTCCCCTTTTTTGTATTAAATGATTTGATAAACAAATTACAGTATCTAGGAATTTCATGTTGGTAAGAACATTTTATAAATATTCACAATGGCTTGGAAACCTTGTGGAATAGACTGCCAGCTATCAGGATATATAGGCTATGTAAAACCCCAATATGTTCAGGCTTGTTATAAGGAAAATAATTCACAATGTGTCTATATGGTGGCCCTATATTGGTGAAATCTGTGTGCATCTGAGGACAGCTTTGTTGCTATCTATATGGATGAATACATTGCAATTCCAAAACACATTAATTCAATAGATAACGGTTTCATCTCTCTTTCATCTAAATCCCAGATGATATAAACTGTTCAAATCTCCAGTGTTTACAGTGTTATAACATTCCGGTCAGATTACACTAGGCCACATGGTTATTATTGACTAACACATGGAATTCTATAGCAAATAAATCTGTAAGACTAGTAGAGGTGAAAACAGTAAGTGATACAATGAGCACACACTGTGGACATATGAGCAATCATTGAAGTTGTGTAGTCTCATATAACTCATTTCTAACAACAACAGGTCATCAAAAGTCTCTTGCTCGCCTGAATACAATATTTGTGAGTGGTTGATGGAGTAGACATGTATATTTTGAGAGATCTGGTACAGCCGCACACTGTCTTTCTCTCTTGTTCAATAGAGATTTAATTGGCACTGTTTCTTCAAGGACCTTCTTCAGACATATTGATTGATATGCCTGAAAAAGGTTCTTCAACAAAATGTTGCCCATCAAATATTCATTGAGGAAGTAAAGGCAGTATGCAGGTGTCCCTGATTCCTCAAACAACCATAACAGCAAAATCAGTTTTGAACACTTTTCTCTTTATACCCAAACCTTGAACTTGCTCCCACTTGGGGAAAATGCATAATCATGTTTTCTCCTAAATCCTTACCCAGAGCATGATTAAAAAAGTGAATAACTACCAGCAACATGAACAAAGAACACACTTTCTTTTCTTTAAAGCAAAACCATTTGTTTATTGGATTTTGACAGAGGCATTTCTTGCATATATCAAAAAACACATATCATTGCATTGCCCCATAGCCCAATGAAGAAAAAGTTACACAATCAATTAGTTTTAGTTTTTTCCCC
>NC_137606.1:26672759-26685259 GCF_963280865.1 Gymnoscopelus braueri
GCAAAAAAGGGACACTGAAGATTTTACTGTGTTGGCTCTGCACTCACAGACTCAGACATGAATCAGCATATGGGGGGTTTGACAGGTATAGGGTTCATGTATAAAGTATCTGTGGAGCCATAGGATAATGGATCACTGCCATAGAATGTGGTTCATCCGGAAATGAGCATAAAAGCAACCTGTGTCATAAACTATGGGTCCATCTTGGGACAATTCTCCCCAACCACACCCTATATCCCTATCCCACTCAAGTAGGGGTATATAGGATAAGTAGTATCCCTATCCCTATATACTTGATATCCTGGGGTCCCCAGGGATCTAGGTCCGAATGCTAGTATTTCCTCTGACCCAGTTCTCTTCACCGAAAATAGCTGATCTAGAGGCTCACAATGCGTTGCAACACGCGGTGAGCTTATAGATCTGCTATTTTCGCCGAATGTTCAGCCCAGAATATAGGGACACTAGGGGTCAAGTGATTAAGTTAAGACTGAAGAAAATGTACACACGAGCATAGTGCACACTCACACGCACGCACGCGCACACACACACACACACACACACACACACACACACACACAGTGAACCAGTGGCTTTGCAAAAGCAGAGAATAAAGAAGAATAAAGCTCCTGCCTTTCATCTCCAGCCAAGCTACGTCACAGAGGGAGATGGTGTGGAGGGGAGGAAGATGATAAGAGCAGGACAGGGCTAATACTAAATGGAGGGTGTCAGAGAGAAGGAGAGAGAGATGGAGAGAGAAGGACTTGTCCATGAAAAAGAAGGGAGACAGCAGACAGTGAAATGTGCATGGAGTAGTTAAGAGGAGGAGGAGGGGGGGGGGGGTGTGTTGGGTTAGCAGAATGGGAGGTATGCGAGCGTGTGCCAGGTCTGCAGATGGCGTGGCATTGCTGTGGGGTACACGGCTGGGTGCTCACTCTGCTGTACCACGAACACCACCACACTACTCTTTACGTCACTTCACCTCCAAAGCTGAAAGAGAGAGAGAGAGAGAGAGAGAGACACACAGAGAGAGAGACAGAGAGAGAGAAAGAGAGAGAGGGAGGGAGAGGGAGAGGGAGAGAGAGAGAGAGTAATTAAACAGAGAGGAATAGAACTGAAGAAATGGACGTCTTACTGTTTGTTGGGAAATGAAACTCAATGCTTGAATGATTGAAAAAAAAATGTAATTCATTAATATGTTATTCCTTGTGACGCCCACCTCAACAAAAATATTTATTTTCATTTGTTTGTCTTTATTTTCCTTTACGTTTTCTTTCCTGTGTATGTGCCTTTCTCGCATTTGTTCTTTTGTTTGTTGAATTTTCTACCTGTAAAATATTCTTTTTTTAAACTGAGGAATTACGTAAAACAGGAGAAACAAACATTTTGGAGGACAAAATGAGGATGGGGGTGGACTTTGTGAGTCAGTGCTGAGGCTGAGGGGGTGCCATGAAGGAAATGAGGGGGGGGGGGGGGTGAAGATGGAGAGGAGCGAGAGAAACTGGACGGAGGACGGTTTAATAGGAACCGATTATGTACAGTAGTCGGGCGGGGGAGATAACAGTAGAGTGACAGGCAGGGGAAGCAAGCGACTAGAGGAGAGAAGAAGAGGAGGATTGGTTGTTGTTCAGTTTATGCAGGGTTACATTTGCATACACAGTAAAGTCCTTAATGTTAATTGAACTGAAATAGAACCAAAACGGATCCTTACAGGTCCATTTGGTTCCATTTGTACACTCTCACTGTTAAATGAACACTAGGGATTTTACTGTGTAGCGTTTCTCGCCGGGAGGACGAGGCCAATCCTGATAAATCCCATCCACAGCTAAATTATTACATCACGTCCGTGGCAGGCCTGGACAACTCTGGGCACGCTAGTAAATAAGATCCGCTCATCTGTGGAGGGGTGCGGGTCTGTGCGGGTCTGAGCAGGGGACGACTGACAGAGAGAGATAAGGAGAAAAAGAGTGGAGAAAAAAGAGAGAGAGAGTGGACTGAGAAAAAAAGAGAAAGGGTGTTTGAAAGTCACAGCATCAGGTCACAGGAACCTGACACAGATGTCCTTTCTGACATCCTCAGAGAGAGAGAGACAAAGGGAAATATTCATCAGTACTAAACCAATAGTCATGACAATTTACTACAGATATTTGTGTTTACCCCCCCCCCCCCCACACACACACACGCACGCACACACACACACACACACACGCACACGCACACGCGCACGCGCACGCGCACGCGCACACACACACACACACACACACACACACACACACACACACACACACACACACACACACACACTCCAGTGGACAGTGCAGAGTAAACAATTTGGCGGTTTATATATTCCACCCGAAAGCTTCATGTTGATAAAAAGCCATATTTCATATCTGAGCTTTCCCCTGCTAGCTCTGGCTTGACATTGAATGCTTCGTTTACATGGGCTGCTCATAGGTGCTGACATTGAAGGCTTATCCCTGTTACACCCTGGCTGTGTTGTCATTGAAATGTAAAGGTTGTGTCGGCTGCATTTTGCTGAACCAGCACTGATGGATTCTGTTGCTACAGTACAGTATATGAGCCTCACTGGGCCAATTTTACATTGGGTTAGCACCAGTACGGACACTGCGCCAGTTATTTTCCACAGTTGAAACAAGCACACTAAGAGCAGAAGGAAATTAAAATGATGGTATGATAAGGAAACATTATTACCAAGATGTGAAGATTAAAAAGATTAAAAAGATTAAAGATTAACACGGCCCTACTGTGTAAACTTAGAATCTTTCTCTTTCAAGAGAGAGCTGGTTGCCGGGGAGTTCAGTAGCTGCCCACTGCTTCACATAGTTAAGATGGGTCAAATGAGAAGAAGGGATCAATAAAAAATAGCTTAACCTTAGACTTAAAAACAAACTCTGTGTCTTTCTGTCTCTCTCTATCGTTCTTGTGCTCTCTGCAGGAATGTATACATAGAACACATTTATACATAGTGTGAGTGTATTTTTGCTTTTTGGGTTTGATTAGGGACTGAATTCTGTTCTGTAACCAAGTGCGCAATACAAATAGCCTCTACTACTACACTGAGTGTGTGTGGGAGAGTAGGTGTGATGGTGTGTGTTTGTGATCGTCTGTATGTGATGTGCTCTCACGACAAACCACTTGGCAGCGTTCTCCGTTGACCTCTCCAGAGACACTCACAACTGTCTTGATACCAATGGACAAAACTGTCCATAACAAAGGCTTTCAAAGAATAAAGTAAGCTAGTATTCGCTACCAATGCTGGCAAGCACACTTCATTTTTGCCCGTAAAATGTAGGATTTTAAAAAGAGTTATTCCTAGATGGTCTCTGATCTGTGGTGGAAGGCAATTGCTTTAGTTATAATAGATGTTTTGACCTGCAGAGCTGCAGGCGAGTATCTACCCTGCTTCCACAGATGACATCACCAGCCTGCTAATGGCCTCTGAGCGCCACAACAGAATTATGTCTGTGGCTTGGAGTACAATTACAGATATAATCTCAATAAAAATAAGTATATTATGTGTTTTATTTCACTCAACTCACTATCCATCTGAATGTCTGTTTCAATTCAAAAGATACAGGAAAACAATACGTTCAGAAGGCAAGGAGATTATGAGAAGTATGATTTGATAATAAACAGTAACAAATCAGTGGGCCACACACACACACACACACACACACACACACACACACACACACACACACACACACACACACACACACACACACACACACACACACACACACACACACACACACACACACACACACACACACACACACACACACACACACACACACACACACACACACACACACACACACAACCACCGGCAATAGAAGAGAGGAAGCAACATAGTCTAAACTCTGAGTGCAATTAGTGGAATGGAGTATTAGATGATTTCATTCTCAGAGAACTCATAGCGATGTTAGCGAAGATAGCTTCCTCACCCGTATAAATATTTTAGCAGCCGAGAATTTAAGTTGAGTCAGCGACTATTTTAGGTGAATAGAACAATGCATGGAGTAGAGATTTAAAGAGTGGAGGTAGAGCGTAAGTTAGGACCGGAGTTTCTTTGCATGGAGACAAGCGTTGAGGAGAGCGGGAGGGAGAGAGAAAGGGATAAAAATAGATGCATTTATTTCAATACATTTTGTTACTGATAGAATATCTTCATATACTTCTCATCCTGTAAGAATTTCGTGAACCTATTTGCGTCCTGGCTTCTTCATCTGTCTCTGCTCAATGGACAGCAGTTGACACCCATAACTAATTCAGAGGCTTAACCCTGGGCACAACCCTTTGCGCAGTGCGCCGGGGTTTGTGCCTAGATAACGTGCTGCCTAACTAGCGATATTGGCCTGGACACACCCCTGACAAATTCTTTTTTTGTGTGTGTGCCATAGATCATCTAAATAGGGCCCTCTCTCTCTCTCTCTCTCTCTCTCTCTCTCTCTCTCTCTCTCTCTCTCTCTCTCTCTCTCTCTCTCTCTCTATGCTCTTTCCGTTAGATCCAACAGAATAATCTGGCTACTTTATTCCCCACTCACTCAAAGGATCACTGTTGCACTGAGGCTAATCCATGCAAATAATGTTTGATGTACCAGCAGTTTCCAGCGATTATAGGCTACAATAGTGCTATCGTAGTACCACAGTGTTTGGCGGGGGGGGGGGGCAGAAAACACCTGCTCATTTGGTATACCAGACCGTCCCAGACCTCTGTGACACACACACACACACACACACACACACACACACACACACACACACACACACGCACGCACGCGCACACACACACACACACACACACACACACGCACACACGCACACACACACACACACACGCACACATGCACACATTTAACAGAGAGGCATGCATTAACAACACACATTCAAACACGTGCAACAAGTGTCAAGGGGAGGCAGTGCACACCCAGTAAAATAGATAATTTGATAAGTGGTGCATTTATATAGCACCTTTATCCAAAGTGCTTTACAGTGTGCATTACATTCACCCATTCACACACTGACAGCAGAGGAAACCATGCAAGACACAAACCTACTCATTGGCAGTTAGTAGAGGTTCAGTGTCTTGCTCAAGGACACTACACTAACCAAGGGGGAGCCAGGGATCGAACCGGGAACCTTTCGTTTTCCCAAGCAGCTCTCTACCGCCTGAGCCACCGCCACCCCCACCCCATTTGCACTACTTGTTTCCAATGACATTATTTCATTGCTAAGTTGAGCTAAGTTATTCAGCTATTGGCATCATTTGGAAATGTGTTATAATGAATGTCAGTAGTCATAATGCCTATCTCCGCTCAGGAGAGAACCAGCTATCAATCAAGTATTCACAAATGGTTATTTAGCCATAGGGTGTTTTTTAGTCACACCCACGGTCTTCGGGTAATTTTGACCCGGCTCATGTTCAACCTTTCTAAAGTGGTTAGAAACCCCAAAAAATCATATTAAACACAATTCAATCAATGTTTTGTATTATCCCTGCCAGCCTGGGACGGCCAAAGGCGAGGGATCATGTTTTCGCTACTTCTGTCCGTCTGTGAACCGCTTATCTCAGGCACTGCTGGACCAATTAGAGTGAAACTTTGCACGCACACTCCCGAAAGGCCAGGGAATAACACCAGCCTGTTATAGCGCCACCATCAGGCTGCTGTGTGAAAAGCTAATCTCAGGCACCACTGGACCTATTGGTGTGAAACTTTGCTTCACATCCGCCTGTTATAGCACCACCATGAGGCAGATTTTTGAAAAATAAATGTTTTGGTATTACTATACAGATGTTGTCCAAACCTCACTGCAATTGGTACATTTGATCTCTATAGTCATTTGATCAAGACCTATATGTCAAATTTTTCATTTTCCATTCTGATTGGCTATACGAATGGCTTCCACATTTTGTGAGAGTGGCCCGTTTTGCACAATATGCCACAAATCATGTCCGATTGCTGTGGAACTTTGGTCTCGTACTGGAGCTTGTATACTGGAATAGGGATGAAGCTCCCATTTGGAAGCTTTGTTCCCTGTACAGTGCATTTTTCCTTTGCAAAATCTGTATAAAAAAACATGTAACATGCAAAATTATGCCTCATGGTGGTGTTATAACAGGCCGATGTGAAACATTTGGGGTTGTTCCTATGCCTCCCGGGAGTGTGCGTGCAAAGTTTCATGCCGAACGGTCCAGTGGTGTCTGAGATTAGCAGTTCACAGACGTCCAGAAGCAGCGAAAACATAATCCCTTGCCGGCCTGGCGGAGATTACATTTTTTTTTTTTAATTGTTAGTAACGTAGTTAGTAATGACAACCAAATTATGTACTAGAAAATATGAACATGTCTAATATTTTCACAGAAATAAATGGTCTAAATATTAGCCTCCACTTTCAATTGCCGGATTTCAATTGTCAGATTACAGATTGACCCGAGGACTGTGGCTGTTATTGTTACAGAAGTGGGTTGCAAATGGATGAAACGTACCATTTTCATATCACATTCAAACAGTAAATAAGCCAAGCAGAAGAAGTTTCATAGCTAAATCCTTTTTTTAAAACATACTTTTCCTTGATGTTAAAACATTTAAGGATTGTACATCAGGCAATGAGAAATATGTGGACAAAGGAAGTGCAGGGTGAGGGCACACTTCAACAGTATCAACAAGACAATATCACAAGCCGTGACATCAGAGAATAAGCAACCTGGACAATTCATATGAGATGAACAACATCACATGTACATAAAAAGTGCGCGCAGAGAGAAGAAAGGTGAGCTACGAAAGGAGAAGAGAGGGACAGAGAGATGGTGGGTGATAAATATGCAGCGGTTGGTGTAGGTAGACGATAATGCTGTGTCACGTCAGTGCAGAGAGTGATGCCACTCCAGCCCTGCCCTTCTCAATAACAAGGATAGGCGTCTATACAAGGCTGAGCAGGGGAACTATTATTAGTGGGCATGGAGAGGACAATGACACACGACACTGTCCGAGATCTGTGGGACTTCTTTTAGCAAAGTGCATGAGAGGTAAATAAGATAAAAATATACACTTCGGCCAAGCCGTGACATGGGATATGTCCAGTGAAAGGTGATAGCGGGGCCAGATAGAAAGGGGACCGGCCGGGGGTTTGAGCGGAGAATTGGCCGATCTTCAATCTGAGGTGAACGGAGTGGGATGGAAGGTGGATGAGTGAAGGATGCGGACAGAGATTAATGTGAGACAGCTCAAGGGAATATGTGAGGGAATGAGGACACGTGTGTGTGTGTGTGTGTGTGTGTGTGTGTGTGTGTGTGTGTGTGTGTGTGTGTGTGTGTGTGTGTGTGTGTGTGTGTGTGTGTGTGTGTGTGTGTGAGTGTGAGAGAGAGAGAGAGAGAGAGAGAGAGCGAGAGAGAGCATCAAGATGAATTATGGGTTCCCCTCCATCTGCTATTATATTCCTCCAGAACTAATTACAGGGTGATGTGCAGCAGACTGATCACCGCCGGCTTTAAATTTGCTCACGGCGTCTCGTCGGATCTGAGTGGGGGATGGGGAGGTTAGGAGAGGAGAGGGATAGAGAAACAGAAAGAGGGCCAGACTCCAAAGAGGGTATGGAGGAGAGCAGTACAGTACAGCACAGCATAAAGTAAAGTCCTCAGTGTTAACTCTGACAATTTTCTTTAAACATGCATACAGTAGGCTTGTGTGGTTGGGTTGGAGGGCGGTTTCCTCAGGGTATCTGGCCTCATTAGTATTTGATCTCTGTTTCAATTAGTTTTTCTTTTGTGATTTTCCAGCTATTCGTTGGTTGTTGGGTGTTATGTGGCCAGTAGATTCTCAGGATGTGCAAGCATCTGTTTAAGAAGGTTTGCAGTTAATTGGTTGTTGCTTTTGTGGCTCTCCATGTTTCTGTCCCATAAAATAGATGGATTTTCTTTTCCTTTTTTTTTCTTTTTTCCTTCGCACAATACAAACAGTACAAAGGTAGCATTATTAAAAGACAGAAAATGTGTGCAGGTGAGAAAGGAAACCCATATAGGGCTTATACAAGGTTCTCACCTAAAATAACAAACAAGTAGTAAGTTAAACATAGTAATCAAACATAAAACATGACAAACAGCAAGTACCTTGTGTGCAGACATTTGACATTTGAGTTGAAGACTCCATTGAGCCATTGAAGACTCCATTGAGCCATTTACCCACCTGTGGTATCTGTACATTCTCCTAGGCAAATGAAGGCTTTGCTTGGAGTAAACATATCTTGATTCCTCCTTGATATAGGGTGTCACTGTCAGGATCTAACCCAAAAATAATGACATGAATAATGATAATAACAATAAGGATGTCTCTTTATTCTATTGGGCTCTTGATGTGACTTCTTCTGATCTTAATTGCTCCCTGTTGAAGTGGAATAACCCCTGTTTGATCAAGTGTAATCTATTTAGCAACATTTGTCTGTATTCTTTGTGCCATAATATTGGTAAATATTTTCCAGTCATTGCATAACATGCTCTTGGTCTACATTCCTCACATATAGCTTAGGTCCTTTCCTCTTTATGTTTGTGGAGGATCCCCTCTTGATAACAAAGCATATATTGTATAAAGACTTGCACTAGTATTGGTGTAATCTGTTCTGCAAAGACTTCATAGAATTCTCCAGGAAATGTGTCTGTTCCCGGTGATTTATAATTTTTAAGTGGTTTAATGGTTTTCAAAACTTCCTGTTGTGTTATTGCTTTTATCATATCAAGTGCCTCTTCCTCAGTTAGTGATGGTAAATGTATTTTAGAAAATAAGTCTTTGATTTGATTCTTTACCAAAGTGGTGTCTGAGTCTGCATATAAATCTCTATAAAAAAGCTCCGAAAGCTTCCGCTATATCTTTTGGTGATGTCAAAGTTTCCCCCGATTTTGGGTGTATTAATAATGTTTGTAACCATTTTACTTGTTTGGGCCTTGCTGGTATAACCATCTCATAATACCTCTGGTTTGGGAAGAGTATAGCTCCTTCAGCCATGTATGTTAAAAGTTCTGTCTAGTCTGTCTAGTTTTTTTCAGTTGGAAAGGGGATTTCTTTATTGGATGTAATTTTGTGTTCATTCTCGGTTCTATTTTCGGCAAAGTGATTTGTTGTAGAGGGAAACAAGGATGACATGAGCTAAGACTCTTTCCCAAAAACAGTCTAGTCTTAGGGGCCGACTGTGTCCACAGAAAGTGTTGTATGTATGTCGTAAGGGGGGCGCATGCTACCATTTTCGGTGGTCACCTTATCACCTTATCACCGCGGGGCGCTCTCTCTATCACTCTCTCTCTATCACTCTCTCTCTATCACCTAAAAGGTGATAGGGTGACCACCTCATTTGGTAGCATGCGTGGGCCTTTAGCGGAGGAGCGGTTTGGATATGTCCAGTTTATTGACGCCCACAATGTTTGAACCTATCAACCGTTGCTGTGTTCGGGCATTGTGTCATCTACTGTACGTTAAAAGCACAACTAGCCCTAGCTGAAACAGTGGTAAACATGGACCTCTCATGGTTATGGTAACGCCAAATTCTGGTCATAAATGACCAGGTTGTCAGACACAGCCGGGGAATCAAACGTGACATTGATGAACGTGACTGTTGGGACCCCGGAAGCAAAGATTTGAATAAAAAATAAAATCAATTAAAAAAAATTATGTATTAAAAGATTTGCCCAAAGTATAAAATGACACAGATGCTTTCCCAGTTTTAATGGTTTAAGCAGTAATACTGTAGTTCTTCATTTGGGTTTTCTGAATCATCCAAAAGCTCTAAAGCATCCAATTTACGTGTATATGAAAATGCCATCTTTCTTAAAACCGTGCAGATATACAGTAAGCATGGAGGAATGATTCAGAGTTGTTTAGGTCTTTTCTGTTGTTTATTGGGCTTAATGGTATTGACCTGTGTAGAGATCACTGTGGACGGAGCTAAATGCCCTCCTTGTCTGACCAAGGGGGAAACAATAATTGTCTCTGCAGTGCACTTACTGTATGTTTCACCAACACTTTTCTGATTTTGTCTGCTGTATCTCTATCCTTGATGCCTGTCTCCATGTGTCCAGCCCTGTGTTTAGCATCGCTCAATATCGCACAGAGGCTCTCGTTATCTTTTCTCTCTGCCGTCTGTCCCTGGATTGTTTGGCTCGGTGCTATCTTTTTCTGTCCTCCATTGCCCTCTGTCTGTCTTATCTACTCTATACTTCTCCCTTTCTTTCTTGTGCTCGTTATGGTTCCTACTTTTTCCCTTGGCTTTGACTGTTTCAGATACATGAAAGGCCTGTCTCTTGCAGACTCTGAAAATAAAGGCCTTGGGCAAACCGGTCGGATTCCTGAGCATACACACACGCACATGCACACACACACACACACACACACACGCACGCACGCGCACACACACACACACACACACACACACACACACACACACACACACACACACACACACACACACACACACACACACACACACACACACACACACACACACACACACACACACACACACACACACTCTCACACACACACACACACACACACACACACACACACACACACACACACACACACACACACACACACACACACACACACACACACACACACACGCACACACACACGCACACATGAACAGCCACAGAGCCTCTCACACTTTCCCACACAAAAACACAGTCGACAGCTTCCATTACACCTGTTGGGGTTTCTCCTGAAAAACATAAACATGATCACAAGTACATTTAGACATTTTTCCTCCAGTATGTTGTCTTGTTAAAGCCTGCCCAGTGGTCAGATATGATAGCCTTCAGCACAACAAGGGTATTATCTCTCTCTCTCTGTATGTCTCTTTCTCTGTTTGTCTGTGTCTGTGTCTGTGTCTGTGTCTGTGTCTGTGTCTGTGTCTGTGTCTGTGTCTGTGTCTGTGTCTGTGTCTGTGTCTGTGTCTGTGTCTGTGTCTGTGTCTGTGTCTGTGTCTCTCTCTCTCTCTCTCTATCGCACCTCATACCTCTCGCATGCACATTATGTTCATGCTCATCAGTCCTCTGTCCTTCCATCTCATCATTTGTTTCATCATTCATCTCTTCTTCATATGCAAGTCACGTATTATGTAACCACTTTAACCAGTCAGACTTAGTCAAATGGACCTGAGTAGTGCTGCACGATTAATCGAAAAAAGATCGTGATCTCGATTCAGACACCTATGCGATCTCGATTTTAAATTATGACGATTTCTTTTTCAATTAAAAATATAATATTTTTATATTTACAAGAGAATTGTGTGAGAATCGTGTGAGAATCGTGATCTCAATTCTTATGGAGGAAAATCGTGATTCACATTTGAGCAAGAATCGTGCAGCACTAGACCTGAGTTGCAAATGTACTTGGACTGCTTTTTTCTATCAACGCCAGATCTGAGAGCTGAAACTAGCTTGAAACTAGTTTTTTGTTACCATTTATCATTGCTTTTTAATAGTTTTAAAGGCTAATTAATTTGAAAGGTTCAGCAAAAATAGTCCCCAAGAGAACTACAACCAAAAGTAAATCATTCTGGACTCTTTAACCATCCAATCATGCGTAGCCAGCACTGATATTCAGGCACGGTTGGTAATTTTAATGACTATGTAGATAATGTCAATAAATGCAAAATGTAAAAATAAATCCATAACAATAACTGGAAAATAGTATATGTTTATGTCATATATGGTTGAAGCTGTGAATAAACATTCGTTGACACCGGAATGGTGCTTTTACAGTAATGAGTCCCTGCGTATACATTAGGGTGTGTGTCTGTGTAGTACAGTAGGGTGTCTCTGTGTCTCTGCCTGACTGGCTCCTGATGATCCTGTCATTATCACATCCTTAATGCATCTCACCACACTCGCCATTTCCTCTGGCATGCCATCCATCTGCCTAATGGCTCAGCAGGGTGCGGCTGGACAGTCATCACTTGTGCAAACCATGTGTGTATATATATATTTGTTTCTATTTGTGTTTCTCTCTTTGTGTGTCTGTCTGTACAGTATGTGTGTTTGTGTGTGTGTGTGTGTGTGTGCGTGTGTGTGTGTGTGTGTGTGTGTGTGTCTGTACTGTGTGTGTGTGTCTGTACTGTGCGTGCGTGCGTGCGTGCGTGCGTGCGTGCGTGCGTGCGTGCGTGCGTGCGTGCGTGCGTGCGTGCGTGCGTGCGTGCGTGCGTGCGTGCGTGCGTGCGTGCGTGCGTGTGTTTCTCTGGGTATTGTTGTGAAGTTATGTATATCTTTCAATCTTTGTTTGCATCCACATGTGCTTTTGTGAACTTGTGTACATATGCAGAATGTATGTCGCAGCATGTGTGTGTTTGTGCATCTTGTGTAAGTGAACTCTCCAGCTGCATCAGACATTATAGGCCAATATAGGCTGTAACCAGATCCCTTGAAAGCTGTGTCAGTGGAGAGGAGAGGAGAGGAGAGGAGAGGAGAGGAGAGGAGAGGAGAGGAGAGGAGAGGA
>NC_137606.1:26690259-26717759 GCF_963280865.1 Gymnoscopelus braueri
TGATTATCATCATTACACTAACTAATAATGTCCAGAATAAAGGCAATCTTGTTGATGAAATGTATTCCAATGTAACAGAGAGTCTGGGAGTTATTGTCTCCACCAGGCCGAAAGGCATGGCCGAGACTATGTTTTGCACCCTGTCCGTCCGTCCGTCCGTCCGTCCGTCTGTGTGTCTGTATGTCTGTGTGTTTGTCTGTGATCAGTTAATCTCCGGCACCGTTGGCTTGATCGCAGCGAAACTGTGCACACACACTCCCTGGATGCCAGAGCTCAACCTCTGCCACCAGTAGGCCAATTTTTGCTAAACACTTTTTTTGACATTACTCCGACAGATTTTGTCCAAACATCACGCAAATCGGTACACAGTATCTCTATAGTCATTAAACAAAACCAGTCTTTCAGATTTTTTATATTCCATCCTGATTGGCTAAGATTGGCTTCCAAAGTTTACAGGAGTGCTCCGTTTTGGACAAAATGCCTCTAATCATGAACACAGTGTGCGATTTCCATGAAATTTTGCACACACATTCCCCTAAAAATTTCAAATCAGCCTCATGGTGGCATAGTAACAGGCCGATTCGTGTTTGTACCTATAAATTCACAGATCCGTGTAAAACTTTGTATGCACACTCCCTAGAGGCCAAGGAAAAACCTTTGTCCTGCATTTTTCACATCTGCCTTTTATAGCGCCACCAGGCCGCCACCAGGCCACCACTAGGCCGACTTATGTAAAACTATTTATTTTATGTTACTCCTTCAGATTTGATCAAACTTTTACGCAAATCGATACACATGATCTCTATGTTCATGTGATCAGGACGGATCCGCTTGATTTTTCATATTCCATCCTGGTTGGCTAAGATTGACATCTAAAGTTAGGAGTGGTCCGTTTTGAACAAAATGCCGCAAATCATGAACGCAGCGTACGATTGTGGTGGAACTTGCACACACATTCGCACTACGTTGAGGAAGAAACGCCACCCTTTTAACATTGCCCTATTACAGTGCCACCAGGAAGCAGATTTTTGCAAAACATTTTCTTTACATCACTCCTACAAATTTTGTCCAAACATCATGCAAATCGGTAGGCCTACACATTATCTCTATAGTCAAGTTATCAAGACTGATCCGTCTGGTTTTTCATATTCCATCCTGATTGGCGAATTCTCAACATTGCTGGCCCACAATAACCGACCTGACTTGGCTCCGAGGAGCACTTTTTCTAGTAAGATAATCGAAACCTCTCTAACATCAACCACAAATTCTCTCAAGAAAAGAAAAACAAACAAACCTCCACTATATGAATCATTTTGTATATTAATCTAAATTGTAAATTGGACATAAATGGCTTCTTCCTGTGTTTCTGTTTCTCCGTCTCCTCAGCATGCCTGTTGCAGTCAGAGCTGGTGAATTATGAGCGTGTGAAAGAGTATTGTCTGAAGGTGCTGAGTCACCAGAGAGACCACTTCAAGGCCATGTACCGTGCTGGCATTGCCTTCTACCACCTGGGCGACTATGAATGTGCCCTACGCTACCTGCGTGATGCCAAGAACCGTGAGCCTACAGGTGAGATGTGGCGTTCAATTGGTTTCAAATGTTCACTCCTTCTTCTGCACCTTCTGCTTCGATTGATGCTAGCAATTGACCAAGATATGGCTACCATGCAGGCATATCTTGGTCACTCGTTCTCATGTGTTTGTTACTTCTGAACCACTATTATACTATATATAATATACTATTATATATTAAGAATGGAATTTAGAGAGCGTGTTATTTAAACAGATGCTGGGTTCATTGTTTACCTGGGTTCCTAGTTTCTTGAGGCACTATACAGTCTCTCTGCATTCTATGTGATTAGTCGCTCTGGATGAGAGCGTCTGCTAAATGTCGAAATTGTAATTGTAACTGTAATTGTAAATGTAAAGTTAACTTTACAGGAGCTGTCCATGCGGGCACATAGTAACACCTAAATGAAACACACACAGTTATCGTTATTCGTTATTACTTTCAGTTGTGTTTAACCCATCAAAATGTCTGCTGTGAAAATAGTCTATTGTGAAGCAACAGTGACCTGCATTCACTGTATGAAAGGTGTCAAACAAATACTTTTTAGGATTATCAATCTTTTCAAAATGACTGAATAAAAACGAGTTTATCCTAGTTTTTTTGTGGCTAAACACGCCTGTTCCTTTATGTCTTCCTGCTTCCCTCCGTCTCTGTGATGAAGACACCAATGTGCTGCGCTACATCCAGCTCACGGAGATGAAGATGAGTAAGTGTGGACAGCGGGACAGAGAGAGTGGCAAAGAGGCCCTGGGCTAACCCTTGACCTTTCACCTTTCTAACACTTCGACCTATGACCCACGAACCGCCCCACATCCACCCTCCCTCTACCTCCTGTCCTCTCCTACTGAGCCCTGACAGCACAGCCCGTGGAGGAGGCGGACCCGTAGCTCCCACCAGAGATGGACCAGAATGGGAGGCGTAATCGAGCTCTGTCTGCAACTACGACCCCCACAACCCACCCACCCACAACCCCACCATGTCTTCTTACTCTGCTATCTCATCCCTTTATTCCCTTTCTCCCTTGGGTGCTGTGTTTCTCATCCCTTGATGCAGACCGTCAAGCCAACGGAAACAGAAATATGAATAAAAAACAAAATGCTGTATTATACTCACGCAAAATAGTCAACGTGGTGAAATGAAAAAGGATCTTAAAAAGGCATATGACTTATGAACATTTGCGCAATTTAGTAAATGTTTCTAAAGCAAAATGTGATTTATTTGCATTTTGGTTCCCTGCCTCTGCCTCTGCCTCTGCTCTCTCTCTGTCTCTCTCTCTCTCTCTCTCTCTCTCTCTCTCTCTCTCAATCTTTGTCTCTTGTTTTGATCACTTTAGAGAATTCCAGGGTTGGTAAGCTTGACAGTTGGTGGAGGAGTAGGGCGGGGTGTGTAGTGTGTGTGACACATATCAAGACCATAGCCCAATTTGATTGTACACCTTACCCCCATCCTGTCACAGCAGAGCTCACTCAGGCCCTAAAAGCCTCTTACCCGGACTATGGAAACAGACTAGCACGCAAAATCTCTTGTCATTTTGATATCATATAGTCATCTGGAAAATCAATGCTCATTATTCTATCATTCCTCTGTTTGACTTACTGTATGTCCTGGATGTCACTTCTATCAGTTTCGGGACTGTTTTCAATTCAAGGGCTAATTCCAAGTGTCTGTAACTCCTCCTTTGATGATTTTACCAGGGATTCTTAGTTTGCTTTTGGTATTCATCATCCTTATTAGTAATCAAATGTTATTCTCCTTCTGAGGAACAGAACAAACAAACAAAATTATCCAGCAAACTTGCTGTGCTACTGTCAGGTGCGTTATTGTGAAAACTGGTGTCTTGAATCTGTTGTCCAGAGCCCCTCCAGGTACGTGTGTTGTTGTTGTTGTTGTCAAGACCGTCGAAGCCCCTCCCTACCGTTGCCCCCCCCCCAACCCCCGTTTTCCAGCTAACGATGTCACAATGGAAAAAGCCAGTTCCATCAACCACCATTGGCCACTTTCAGTTCTGGGTTCTGTGCCAGAGTTGCTCTTAAGCTGGAAACTATGAAGCCAGGATTTTTAAGTTCTCAGCCAGAGTTCCTACCCCTTATCACTAATGCTGAATCCCCCAGACATTGATAACATATCAAGGGACACTGGGAAGGCAGATCAACAGGAGTGTTCCACTCCAGACTCCAGATATGTCATATACTTTGAGTTTATTGTATTGTTTGGTAGATACATCATTCTGTGTTTTATAAATGTTCAGACATTTAAAATTGTTACAAAGATAGCATTGTATGTGAGGACAGATTATTCTCATTGTTAGCATTAGACAACACAGTGATGTGGTTTGTGTGGCTATAGCTGTAAACAGAGCTGAGATACATAAACACAACTTTCTCTGGTGATGTTATAGACACTGTTGCTGTTGCTTTTCATAGCTTTATCCTGGGTATAGTGATTCTCAACCTATGGGCAGGAGATCACTGGTAGGCCATGAGGGCATTGCAAGTGGACCCCCAAGTAATTGGCAAAACACTAAGATTTTAATGATGATATTAATATTATATATGTATGTAAAAAAGAAAAAAATAATACATGGTATTTGAAAAATGAGTTTTCATTGTGATACCGATAAATACTTTGTTAGTTTAATTAATCCAATCGATTGATTGATCATTAAAATAAAAATGCTCTGAAAATGCACGTGGCCACTTAACACCACTTAACACCACTTAACACCACTTAACACGGCAGGCTGCCGTGTTAAGTGGTCAGATGGGTGGGCAGTGAACGCTTTTGAGATCTTCAGGGCCCTGATCCAGAAAAGGTTGAGATCCACTGGTATATATATGCCTTGTTGCAAAGAAGGTTGGATTGACAAATGTAAGAAAGCATGACCTTAATTCCCTCGTCTAATCGGCAATGTCACAAAACCCAGTTTCCTTCCTCTTCTTCTTTCCCCTGCATGTGATACGTGGCTCCAGGGAAAGTCATTTCAGATCTAAGGGATTTTCTATTGCTTTCTGTCATGGCATGCTGCCACTAACCTGTTCTCTCATACCCCTATTTTAATCCATTCTGCCCTTTGAATATGGCGACAAAGTTATCATCATAGAAGAAGAATCCTGTATTGGGAAAAGGTTCCTTTGTGAATTGGGGTCAGTGATCAGTAACTGCCTTGGCCAAGGTGAGCGATTAAGGGTAACAAAACCTAATTCCACTGATTGAGAAATTCAAAGTAGTGGAACTGAAAATCAAATGCATTAAAAGATCTCCCTCCCCGTTTTCCTGTGACCTGATAGGAGGAAAATAGGGACTTAAGTGTGTCAATGGGACTCTGGAGAGATGGTACCATGTGTGGATGAAACCAGTATGATGCAGAGGGGCTCCAGTGGAGAGAGAAATAGGCCACCATCAGCCCCAATAAAGCAGCTGCAGCGCCATGCTGCTCGCACAGTGAAGACACTGGGATAGTAATTATGGGATGCTCGTCTTAATTGGCCAACAAGATCAGTTGTCCTTCTCTCAATGCTTTCCCTCTTTCATGTTCACTGTGTTCCTGGTTCCCTCTCTTTCTTTCTCTGCTCATCTCTTTTTCTCTCCTATGTCATAGTCTCCATCTTTCTCTCTCTCCATCTCTCTCTCTCTCTCTCTCTCTCTCTCTCTCTCTCTCTCTCTCTCTCTCTCTCTCTCTCTCTCTCTCTCTCTCTGTGTCTTCTATCTCTCCATCTATTTCTCTGTGGTTCAAGCCTCTGGTATCCCAGGAGAGTTAAATCAGCCAACAACATTGGAGAATGGCACCTGCAGGGCTGGTCTCCATGGTTGCCTGGGCTGGGTCTACTCACCCACGGGCCCCTCGGGGATAGGTTTCCTCCCATGGTCCTGTCTCCATGGCACCAGTCCACCATCTTGTTTTTGTCTCAATGTGCTATGTCATTCTAGCTCAATATGTATCACTATCTCTAGTGATACTAGCTGCACACTAAACAAGCCCGGGGTTCAGTTCTGGCCACCACAGGTCTCTGTGTGTCCATTCTTTTATGATAAACGGTACAACTGACTCTGATTCTGTTGTTGTGAGCGTAACGTAACACTTTGTGCTAATAGAGATAGACACCTAATCTCTGCATCAGTGTAGCTTTGAAAACAAACAACACTAAAAGCACAACAAAAAGAGAGGATGGAACCGTAAATACTGGCTGTGTTATTTTCGCTATTTCCTTTGATGTCATTTGAGGTAAATGTTTGTCAGATGTCAGTAGTTTTTGTGAATATAATGATACAATTGTACAAAAAAAGAAACAAAAATAGAAAATGTATGGTTGTGAAAAGCTTTACTTTATTGTTTTACTTTATCAATGGAAAATGAAAGCAAGAGAAAGGAAAGAGAATTCTGCGAGCTCTCGACAGAGCTGCTTTGTGACTGTATCTGTATTTGTGGTGTTTCTGATGATGTCCCTTGTTTTAGGGGATCCAGGACCTGCTCAGAGTATGTGCAATGCCCTTTGAAAACCCTCTAAAGGACCTTTTCAACCTTATTCCCAATAAAGTGGCCATTTATATACATGCAGGAAAGCCAGTGGAAGGGTCGTGTGGAGGAACTCTGAGAAACTTCATACTGTACTACATCCAGCACAGAACTCCACATGATGTGATTCAGTTTTGTTTATTTATTTATTTGCCTGTATTGAACATGACTGAATGGGCCTGAAGCTGGAGACATCATAGCTATATATGGCTATCGTTTTGCCACTTGAAGATTTGTCTTGCCTCTCCTGAAAAAATACCTTTTATTCAATGCTCGGCATCAAAAAACATCATGAGGACTGAACTGCTAGCCCGGGAATGCACTATTGTTTGGTAAATGAAGATATGAAATAAAGAAACAGAAAAACGGTGTGGTTTGAGGTCATGGTACTTCCCGTTCCCTGTGATGTTTAAGGATCCGGTTGGTAATAACTGCTGGAGGGTGAATGGATGAGATGTAATAGAGAGAATCTGTGCAGTAAACTTTGACACACACACACACACACACACACACACACTGATTGGCTGATATTATGGTTAAAATTTTCCACATCCTCTCCTTGAAACGAAACACATGCACACAAAAACTCTCCCTCTCATGCAATCTCACTTCTCTCTCTCTCTCTCTCTCTCTCTCTCTCTCTCTACACACATTTTCAGTACTCATGGTGGTAACGTACATGGCTGGGGCTAAAATCCAGTGGTGGAAAGTAACTAAGTACATTTACTCAAGTACTGTACTTAAGTACAATTTTGAGGTATTTGTACTTTACTTGAGTATTTCCAATTTCCAATACTTTTACTTCTACTCCACTACATCTCAGAGGCAAATATTGTACTTTTACTCCACTACAATTACTTGAAAACTTTAGTTACTAGTTACTTTTCAGATATAAATTATGATATTACGAAACATACATTAACCACTTTAGCCCTATTTTATACATCTACAAGCTATTTTATACATCTACAAGCTCACAACGCGTCGCTTTGCGACGCGTTGTGAGCTTGTAGATCGGCTATTTTCTCCAATACTTCTTTACTTTTACTCAAGTAAATTTAGAATTCCGGACTTTTACTTGTAACAGAGTACTTCTACTGTGCAGTATTGATACTTTTACTTAAGTAAAACATTTGAGTACTTTTTCCACCACTGCTAAAATCAGTGGCAAGGCAAGGCAAGGCAGTTTTATTTGTACAGCACATTTCAACAACCAGGCAATTCAATGTAAACACCAAGCAAACTAAAACACAACTACACAATGACATTAGGATGCATAAAACAAAAGTAGTCAAATAAGGGAAAGAAGAATAACTCAAAGTAACTCAATCAAAGGCAGCGACAAGCAGAAAGGTATTTAATTTTTTTAAGCAATAAGAGTGGCAGCAGACCTGCAGTTTTCTTGGAGTTTGTTCCAGATATGTGGTGCATAAAAACTAAATGCTGCTTCCACACGTTTATTTTTTGGTTTTAGGGCAAGGTCACACCGCACTTTTATTCTACCTATGAGGGTGGATTCTGCCAATGCTTTTCAATGGGAATGGCATGGTTCGATGGTCTTGCGCATCTTTCTGTGTGTCACGCACACTTTGCGTTTATGCGTTCTATACGCCATGTCTATTTGATTCAGATAAATGCTCGAGACAGATGCTGCTTTTCCCCTTCTGTTCAATTGGGTGAGTCGAAGGCGGATCGTCCCAAGACTCAGGAAGCAACGTGGTGCTTGCGATAGAGCAACTGTGGGCTACAGGGAGGGTCCTGAAAGTGAGTGACAGGTGTGTCACTTGTTATTGGGACAGAATGCGCTTTTGATTGAATAATTTATTTGGAAGTTTGCAGAAAAAAAGCACATGAAAGTACAGTTTAAATACAAGGTCAATTGAAAAGCCCATGAAAGCCTAATTGCTTGTTTCAAATGGGGTTCCCATGTAGGCCTACCCCATTGCAAACTACTACATTTTTTTTGAATGAGCTGGCTGCAAAAAAACACGTCGACCGTGCACAACCGCGAGTTCATCAGCAGGCAGCCATAGTTTGGTGTGACCGTGCCCTTAGGGATAGAAAGCAGACCTTTCCCAGATGACCTGAGAGATCTGGACGGCTCATGATATTGCACAAGATCAGAAATGTATTTTGGCCCTAAAACCATTCAAAGCCTTATAGACCAACAGTAGTATTTTTTAAATCAATTATTTGACACACAGGGAGCCAGTGTAAGGATTTAAGAACTTGGGTGATATGTTCCACTTTCTTGGTATTAGTAAGGACTCAATCAGCAGCACTCTGAATCAACTGCAGTCGTCTGGTTGATTATTTAGGGAGACCTGTAAAGACACTGTTACAGTAGTCAAGTCTACTGAAGATGAATACATGGCCCCTTTTTTCTAGATCCTGCTGAGACATAAGTCCTTTAACCCGTGCTATATTTTCGAGGTGATAGTGGGCTGACTTTGTGATTGTGTTAATGTTGCTGTTTAAATTTAGGTCTGAGTCCATGACTATACCAAGGTTTTTTTTGTACCTGTTACCACTGTAACATTACAGTGATGGAAAGTAAAAGCGCTGTATTGTTTTGAGGTACTCTTACTTTACCTCAGTGTGTCCATTTTCCAATACTTTACTTCGACTCCACTAAAACTTAGTTGTAAAGTCAAATATTGTACTTTTTACTCCATTACAATTATTTGAAAGCTTCAGTTACAAGTAATTTTTTTGATTTAGATTATTAATACAAAACATACATTTAGCAATTATATATATACAGTACTTTGTCTATTTGAAAATAGCTAATCTACAAACTCACAATGCGTTGCATTGTGAGTTTGTAGATTAGATTAGATTAGATTAGATTAGTTTGTAGATTAGCTGTAGATTATGTTGTGAGCTATTTTCAAAAGATTTTAACAAATTTGAAATGGAGCATTCTGCATAATGATGACTTTTACTTCTGGTACTTTAAGTATATTTTGATGGCAATACTATTTTTTTACCTTTACTCAAGTGCGTTTTGAATACATGATTTTTTTTTACTTGTAAAGGAGTCATTTGTGGTATTGCTACTTTTACTAAAGTAACAAAACATCTGAGTACATCTTCTTCCACCACTGGCTAAAATGGTGCATGTTATGTCACTCCTCTCTACCCTCTACATTATCCCTCTACCCGAGGCATAATGTGTCAGTCACCACTGACAGCCCAGCTAAACAAGTCCCTGGGAGAGAGGGACAGGAGGAAAGAAATATGGTGAAAAACATGAAGGCAGTGACACTGTAACAGTACTAAAATGCACAACAAAATCCTGAGTGTTAATTTCCTGAGAGCGTGGAAACATCTCCTTATGGGACAATTGAAGATGGACATGGCTATTATTAACAGGTTTACACTATTCACTATGGGCGTGTATAGAGACCCAGAATGATATTTAGCAATTTCTGTGTAAATTCCACTTTGAACAGAGACATCAGCAACTTAATTGTTCCCAAAAGTTGCCCAAGGATTTACATGAGACAAACATAATGGTCTGTGTCCTCTGTGACCAAACAAACAGCACATAGAGGATTAGGGATAAGCTTCCATTTGTACAGGTTTGACACATTTGGAAGAATTCCATGTACCTACTATTTTAAAATTGAATTTTGACAATTTGCTCTCTGGAGAGAGTTTTATTGTCTGTAGCTGCCATGCATTATTCCACTTGATGTTTGTCTGGTCAACCAGCACAGTCAATCCAATGTTGATAAAATAATAGATTTCCTCTAAGGTCTGTTATTAAAATCAAGAGGTATTTTCCCAATCTATTTAAAAACAGTTAAAGGGGAATATCACTCATTTTCAACATTGAACCATATCATAAAATAACTTAGAGCTGTTGTGTGGAAATAAGAAAAAAGCCCCCCCCTCTATGTCGCCTATGGAGAATTGATTGTTGGGGTCAAGTGATCAGTGACATACGGAAGGTGTACTCTTTGGCCCGCCCT
The DNA here is from genome assembly GCF_963280865.1 of Gymnoscopelus braueri. Taxonomy (NCBI): domain Eukaryota; kingdom Metazoa; phylum Chordata; class Actinopteri; order Myctophiformes; family Myctophidae; genus Gymnoscopelus; species Gymnoscopelus braueri. Next base: position 26,700,319 of record NC_137606.1, read on the forward strand.
CTAGGCTGCCTCATTAACTAGAATGGTGAATTTCACTTCCAGCTGAAACAGTGCGACTTAAATATAACGTTAAGACTTGTTAAAGGATTTTCAGCCAATTGATTTCCATTATCTATCTATCTAAGTACAATGTCTTGTTGAAATATGTCTTGTAAAAACTACGACAAGTCGCACTGTTTCAGCTGGAAGTGAGCTCAGGTCAGTATCCTGGTGTCAGTATCCTGGTGTCAGTATCCTGGTCAGTATCATGGTCAGTATCATGGTGTCAGTATCATGGTGTCAGTATCATGGTCAGTATCCTGGTGTCAGTATCATGGTGTCAGTATCATGGTGTCAGTATCCTGGTCAGTATCCTGGTGTCAGTATCATGGTGTCAGTATCATGGTCAGTATCCTGGTGTCAGTATCCTGGTGTCAGTATCATGGTCAGTATCATGGTCAGTATCCTGGTGTTTGTGAAGCACAGGTGTAGAGGCAGCTCTGTGTAGGATTGTGCATTCAGTCTCTTGCCATAGTTCTTGTCTGGCTTTCGACGATAACAAAATCACTCTGGCCTGTGCTCTCACACACAGTGGTAAACATTTTGTGGTGTTTGCCTGCTCCAAACACTTTGGTTATATGATCAATTTATTTTAGTTATTTAGTTTAATATGTGGCAATCAATCTATGAATTGACTAATCATTGCATCAGTTTTTATACAATGTATTTTAATGTATTTTCAAAATGCAAAATACATAATTTGTATCACAAACACACACACAACACACACACACACACACACACACACACACACACACACACACACACACACACACACACACACACACACACACACACACACACACACACACACACACACACAATTATTATTATTATGCACTCAACTGCTCTGTCTATCTGTCAGTGTGACCACCAACAATCACCCGTCCAGACGCCAGCCAGTTACCTAGCAACCACTCTTCAATTCCATGGTGATGCTATTAAAAGCAACAACAAAGAAAGGGGGGAGAAAGGGATGACAGGCCTGAAAATGAAAGGAACAGAGAGGTGTTGCATAGAAAAAGATATGGAAGGATCATGAACCCTTCCCTTGTTCATAGCACACCCTAATGTGTGTGTGTGTGTGTGTGTGTGTGTGTGTGTGTGTGTGTGTGTGTGTGTGTGTGTGTGTGTGTGTGTGTGTGTGTGTGTGTGTGTGTGTGTGTGTGTGTGTGTGTGTGTGTGCGCGCGCGTGCGTGCGTGCGTGCGTGCGTGCGTGCGTGCGTGCGTGCGTGCGTGCGTGCGTGCGTGCGTGCGTGCGTACGTACGTACGTACGTACGCTTGTGTGCGTGCACGTCTATGTGTGCATGTTTTATGTGTATGCATGCACTGTATTTGAATCTCTTCACAGTGTATGTACAGCAAATAACTACCTCCCCTATACTGGTTGTTAGTGCCAACAGACAGTATATTATTAGATATTGTGTATGGTATGATATCCATAAAGATGACGTCATCTGTCAAAATCGATTGATGTCACTGAGTGATTCCTGAACTGACTCCATGTGGCTAGTACCAATACCCATTCTTTTCATTTCCTGAATCCACTCAACTCAACTCAACCATCTGTACCAGGAAGAAACATTAGAACACTGTAGGAATACATTACCTGTAGAATTACAGTAGACTTGAATGGTTTGTCAGTTATGACATCGTTTGGGATCTCTGATGACATCTAGAGGACATCTTTAGTTACTGCAGCAGCCTTTTTCCTGGTGGGCTCTGCTGGGACTGCAAATAGGCCTATCCAACAGTTGCACATATACAACACACTCTATTCTAAGAGAACATGGCTGGATCCAGTGTAACCGAAGAAAGATAACTAATAGTAGCTATGTGGGACATCACATGATAATAATAATAATTACAAAAAAACATAATAAATTACACCAGAGACCCAAAGGCAACTTTCCCCTCTTTTATTGTCTCTCAGGACAATCATTCATCACATTTCACATGTTCTTATTACGGTAATCATTTCACCCAAAAATATCACAGGTTGAGATGTGAGACAGCTGCCACTGTCAATAGTTTCCTAGGTTGTCCTTGGTTTGTCTGTGTTATATTAACAAATATATACAGATATTCCGGGAAGATAATAATAACAATAATTAATTATTATTTCAATAATAACAATAAATTCAATAAATACTCTGAGTGTTCTTAACCACACAAGGAGAATGAGTTTGGCTCATCCTTCTACCAATGGGACTGTCACATCACATCCCACTGACACAGATAGCCACATGCGCGCACTCACACATACAAACACGCACGCAAACATTCCCATAGAAATTTGCACAGTAAATTAAATACCGTTTGTGGACTTACTGTGCAGTAAAAAAAAAAAAAGAATGACAACAACGGAAGTGGTGTTTTTTCCAGCTCCTTCCAGCAGCACTGTGCCCATATCCACATTTTAAACAACTTCAGAGACAGAAAAACAAGAGCTCTACAGTAAGTTGATTTGTCAAAGTCATGGCTAAAAGCACACAGTGCCAAATTCAATAGTCCATACAAAGACACACTGGATGCACAACATGGCTTTTAAACGGTGATGTTCAGTACAGCTGCAGAATGGAGAATATCGGGTTCAAAACAGTATTCCTTGACACAAGTGATGGTAGTTATGAGTTCCGTACAGCGGTAGGTAGCGATTGCTAGTGAGGAATGTATTCTGTCACATTAAGAATGGATAGAGATATCAGAATGTGTGTAGCATCATCCTATGTCACGTGTACATGAACGCATTCATACTTAATAACATGCACATAAAACTAAAATAATTGCACAATTGTGCTCATTCGCACATAAAACACTGTAGAAATTACAGAAAGGCACACACACACACTCACATACCCCCCCGACCCACAAACACACAAACACACACACACACACACACACACACACACACACACACACACACACACACACACACACACACACACACACACACACACACACACACACACACACACACACACACACACACACGGTTTGCTAAATGAATAGAAAATGCTTTCCTAAAAGGTGATGACAGGAACAGTTCAGGCATTGATAAAATAAACTCTCTGTATTTATAGTACAAGGACGGGGGGATATGAGAAGTCTGTTGTGCTGTGGCTATCTCTGTTCCTCTGACAGTCTTTGGGGGAAGAGGGTGCTACGATACCTCGTATAGATACAGAGATATGAAAGACAGGGACCCTCATGGGTCGATTTTGATGCTTTTTCTTTTTCTCTTTTGTTTACCATTTTCTACATTCTCAGAGATAAATTAACACTGAGATTTTTTACTGTGTACACTACAGCAGTGTATATCAACCCTGGCAAACGTCCCAATTTTGGGCCGGGGCTACTGCTGAGGTGTGCCGCGCCGTTTGAAGAAGGTTTGAAAAAATATAATTTTGAAAAAAAAAAATTAATTTATTTTTTTAACAATAATAATAATCAGGCATGCAAACAGCCCCGAGGTGAAAAGGCTGACAACATGCTGTTTTTTTCGGGTCAGGTGTCACACTATTGCCCTATTTGGATTAAAAACGGCTAGTGGAAGCTGAAAAGCTACAAGTTTGCATGTCTGAATAATGCAAAAACAGAAATATTTGTTTGCATTTGCTTTTTTTCTCCCCCATATATTTTCATGATAAAAAAGTGCGTATCGTATCGTATCGAAATCGTATCGAAATCGTATCGAAGTTGTGTGCCCAATATCGTATCGTATCGTTTCGTGAAATTAGTGTATCGGCACACCCCAGTGTGTGTATATAGATATACCGTATATATATATATAATTATATATATATATATATATATATATACCGTATATCTAGGTGTGCCCTGGGATTTTTTGGCTATGCCAGGTGTGCCTTGGCACAAAAAAGGTTGATAAACACTGCACTACAGGATGGATGAGTATGGGCTGCCCTTTGAATAGGTAGACTATTGAGCTATGGCTACATAGCTAAATGGAAGATGCAGCAAGGTAGGTACTATTAATGGGTCTGAACAAGAGAGGGAGTGGGAAGCGGGTGTGTGTTTTGTGGAACACACTGCTACACTGCAGACGTGCAAAAATATCAACAAGGACACTCACCATTTAAGAATTTTAAGTGGAATTAGAATTAGTTCAACCTCACTGTTTTCTGTGGGCCTATCGCCCACTACAAAATCTAATCAAAGTTTATCCCTGCATTCCAGGCTTTGGAGTGAGAGGTGGTAAAGCACAAATATTGGAAGATGAATGTAATGATACAATACGAGCACAAGAAAGGACTGCCGGTAAACATGACCACAACACTCAAATAGATGGATATACAGTAGGAACAAACGGCAAGCATCAAAAGTGGAGTTCTGGGAAGTTCAATAGCTATTTGCCTTTTATAAGGTTTTAATTAACCAAACAAATCTTGCTGGAGAAAAGCAGCAGACAAAAAAACGAAACAGAAGATCTTGTAGAGTGAACAAGGAGCAGCTAACGATGGCTTCTGAAGAGGGAGTAAGTGCTAGATTACGGTAGGTGAGTATGGACAGAGAATACAGTGAGCACGTACACTGCAAGGCATAGGAGATTGGTGGTTGTGTAGGGAAAAGGCTTCGCTGTAAATGTTTTTTTTAGCGTTGAGACTTTGTTTCATGTTATACACTTAAGATAGAGGGGCGCGCTGCTGGCTTCCAATAAGGGCCTGCATGAGAACATGGCAAGCAGGTGAGATGTTTGGAGCGTTGGGGGAAATGTCAATGTCTGCATTTGCTAGGCTAAGACAGCAGTAAGCAGTCCTTACTGAGACTGGAACAACTCTTATCGGTGAGATCCTGGAATGGGCTCGTAAGAAAACAAGTGTCCTCCCTCTCTAACTCGGAGTACTGCTGCGCTCAGAGAGTGGCAGCCTGCATCTGTCCACACATGGGCACAGTGCCATCCTGACTCTGGCCTTCCACGTCCATGTCCATCAGGTTGGGCTTTGCTGTGCTGGCACTGCTGTCCCCCGACCCCGAGCCCAGCGGACTGTCACAGCTGCTGCCTGGGGATGAGCTCAGGGTCCGGGAAAGGGAGCCCAGCTTCCAGGGGTCTGCTTTCACCCGGGCCGGAGTGGGTCTGGGTCGGGGAGCAAACTCCAGTGTCTTGGGCCTCTCCAGGGGACTCAATGGATCCGGGTCAGGGATAGGCGGCGGAGGGGCTTTGCGTCGATGCACCACTGGAAATATGGAGGTGGGGTCACGAAGACGAGGGACATCTGTGTTTTCCTGTGTGCCTACGGAGGTACAAGAGAGAAGATGCAAAAAGGACAACATCAACACACAGAGAGACAATAGTCAAAATGGACAGATTAATCAGAGGCAATAGGCTCTAAAATCTAAGCCTGTCAATAGCCCCAGCCCAAGCCCCTCACATTTGTGTGTCGTGACAGAGGGTGCCCCCATTGGAGGAGGCATGGGCATGTTTCCATCCGAAGGGGTCCTGCGGTGTCCAAGGGTTTGCGCTCTGGGTCGTATTGCCCCGTCTGATGGGGTGCGTCTGTGTCCCCTGTTCAGGGCCATGGCAGCAGAGACGTGGGTGGGGGTTAGAGACTGGTTGGGCTCCTTCTTAAAGCTCTCTGCTTTTAGGTCTAGGAGGGGGTTGAGGGAAGGGGCAGGGGGCGCCACGGGCAACTTCATCCCTGCTGCAGGTGTGGAGGGGAAATCTTCCAGGTCGGAAGGAAGTAGGGATTTGGTGGAGTTGCAGTCGGACAGGGACGACAAGGAGAGAAGTGTGACAGAGGGGGAGGGGTCCAGGCACGCGAGGGCAGAGTCAGGGTGACGGGAGAGGGACAGGGAAAGGTTGCGGCTGGGTGGAGAGGTGCTGCGTCTGAAGCGTCCCGTCCGCTGGAATAGACCCTCCTTCTTCTTGCGCTGCTCCTCCCGGAAGTCCTGTTCATCCTGAAGTACCTACATTGACACAGCAATAACATAACAGATCGTTAAGGTAATTACCTCCCCCTGTCTTTCTGTCTGTCTGTCTGTCTGTTAGCACTCGAGCAATTGCATTAAACATGACAGAAAGGTTTGTCCTGGCTCAAGGAAGAACTGATTAACTTTTCACGCCGATTGGCAGTGGCTGTGGCCTGGCACAAAATTCACATATTCTGAACAGCTTAACAACACCACAATACTTTGAACAAGGTTTTATCATGGGCCCAGGAACACCTGATTAACTGGTCCGTTCAGAACTGTTCATCATCATGATGTTCTATTGACATGGCACCAGAAACACTGTGGCACATTATAGACAAACTTTTTAACCTCGACGGAAGTCTGTGCTCTACTGAGCACAATTTCTAGTTTCTATAATGATATAATTTACCAGTGGTGGATAGTAACTAAGTACATTTACTTGAGTACTGTACTTAAGTAATTTTTTGGAGTATCTGTTCAAATTATTTCCTTTTAGTTCCTTCCACGCGCTACGTCCTACCAGGGAAACTCTCCCCTGTCAGGTGATAAGAAGCGGCCTGCTCACTCCTCATGCATTGAAGGAAGCACGAGCTCAGTTCGGGGCTCTCCCCAGGCTGGCAGAGGGAGAGTAGCGCCCAGGATTACAAGCTTAGGCAATTGGCACTGGGTGAAAGAAATGGGTTACAAAAATCGTGGGACAAAAATGTATAAATAAAAAAATTATTGCGGTGGTTGTGTTTGGTCTGCCTGCTCTTCTATTGCGACATTTAGATCCTGTGTCTATGTTGGACACGGCCTTTGACACAATCCTGTTTCTGGTTTGAAATGAATTTTGACCTGAAGATCAAAATTCTATTTCTACCCAGGGCAAGCAGGCAGGCTCTATTAGCTCAGTTAAACATTTCAGCACTTCCGCAGAAGACCCAGGTTCAAATCTGGGGGTAGAACTGTAAAGTTACATATAGTGCAGCTTTAATTCCGTCTGAAGACTGAAGGGAATATTTCCAATCACTCACTCACTTCTTCCACAGTGAGCCATTCATACTCTCAGTCTCTCTTCTTATCTTTTTAATTCCTATTTTGTATTTACCTGTAATTTCCCCAGCTGTTGTAAGTCCTGTCCCAGGGCCACGGATGCTAGAAGAGAAGCACAGCCTAATAGCAGCATATCGCTCTTCTTCCTTTGGCTGCAGCGACGCAGGGAGTCCTGGTGGCCCACGCCTGTCCCGAGGCTTCCAGGCCCCAGACAGGAGCTGGGGCCCAGGCCTCCCCAAAAAGATCCTGCGTCCTCCACCGCGCCGCCGTTGCTGCTGGGGTCTGAAGGCATTGCGGAGCCTGGCGATTCCTCAAACTCCCCACATTCCTCTGAGGAATTGGAAAAGGAGAGGAGGAGTAGAAAGATCAGCATTGAAGACACTGTACACTGCAAAATCCAGTGTTCATTTAACTAAGCGTGTACATTCAGAAGCACAATTAAAGCTGCAATCCATACCTTATTTTTGTGAATAAAGCTTTAGTTTAACTAATCTGTATGGTGGAGAATTTTAATACAATATACTGTAACACAATTGCCGTGATTGGAGGTGATCTTCCTGGTCTTCTATTGGGACATTCTTATCCTGTGGTTGGGTAGGATGACCCAGTAGTGGACTGCATTATTGCATGAAACTGAAGTGGACGTAACTTGCCTTTCTAAACATGCTCCCTGTTATAGCACAACAATAAAGATGATGGCACACACATGGGGGACCTGGGTTCAAATCCTAGGTAGGATAGGAAAGTTACAGATTGCAGCTTTAGGTAAGGAATAATGGTCATTATTGAGAAATAAACCTAATAAAAGCAGGACCCCGACCCTAAAGCGTGAGGGTTTTGAATCACCCATGGCTGCTTAGTAAAGAAATCAATAATTTGACAAAAAGTATAAGAACAAAAAAAAAAAATGCGATTCAAAGTGGAATCAAGGCAGAATGCTGTGATTGACCAATCAGAATCAGCCATTCAACTAAGCCGCGTAATAATTATTCATAATAATGTTTTATTTCATGTTCCTTGAGGAAGATAATAACAAGGACAGAGACTCACCCATTTCATTTAGGCTGGAGAAAGCAGCAGTCATGGGTGCATGTTTGGGGGATTTCCCCAGGTTCGGGGCACTGGATGACCACACCTTGCACCCTTCGCCCAGTGACTTCAGTCTACGGGGAGAGAGAAGTTCAACTGTCAATGTAATATAGGAACACCTCAAATTCAAACCGATTATGAAATCACTAATAATAATAAACATTGATAAACAGAAACAATAATCAATATGGCCCGGCGCGGCCCATGTGGTCTATATCCACCATTACATCAACCTGATCCATATTCTCTTCTATAAAGTTTTGCCATAAACACGCGAACGATGAACAAGAACGATGTCACAGCAGTTAAAAAGCAGGACGTAATGGTCATATAGGGTAAACTTTTCAGCACAACTTTGGCAGCGTTTCAGAGACACAGAGAAAACTGCTCAGTGTTATGGCTGCTAATGAAACAACAACAAATATAAAGGGCAGCCATTTTCTAAATGATTGTACACATACTTTTCCTCCCCGCCCACCCTCTCTCTCTGGTGGGTGGAGCTAGGTCCCCATGTGCGTCCTTTCTTCTTGCTCGTAGACAGGTCCTCCTTCTTGCACACGGCACTACGACCCCATGTCTTACTGCCATCACTGGGAGTCACTGAGGGACAATGAAAGTATAATAAGTATTCACAAATCCTTTCCCCCGTCCCGCTGTGCACTATACTCTTTTAAAATGTACCTTTAGACCCTAACCAGTAACTCTAACCCTAACCCCTAAACCTAACCTCTAAATGCCTAATCGTAACCATAACTCCAATACTGAATCTTTTCCTTAAATAAAATATTTACCATAAAAACAACCATTTCTCTTGTGAGGATTCAAATTGTACTATACTTGTGGGGATATTTGGCCCTCACAAGTAACACAAGTATACACACACAAACGCACGCACGCACGCACGCACGCACGCACGCACACACACACACACACACACACACGCACGCACGCACGCACGCACACACGCGCACACGCGCACACACACACACACACACACACACACACACACACACACACACACACACACACACACACACACACACACACACACACACACACACACACACACACACACACACACACACAGCTGTACTTACATCTTATGGCTCTCAGTCTTGGTATGACTCCTGGGCTAGCAGGAGGGGTGGTACTCTCGTTTCCTTTCCTCTTGTCTACACTTGGAGATGCCTGTACTGTGATCTTATGCTCAAAGCCTGGAACCAGGAAAGCAGCAAAATGTAAGAGGATGACCGTGTCAGAAATATATTATTTTCAAACATCTAAATAAGTAAGAAATAATTATTAAATTGTACAAGATTGGATGTGGCGGATTTGACAAAAAAAAACATAATTAAACTATTTTAGGGATTATGATGAGGGTGAAAGGCTTTTATTGTATGAATGATGTTTGCCTTTTGCTTCACATTGTTCCAAAGACCAAAAAGAGGGGACCCTGTGAGATGAGAGTCAACTCTGTGGTGTACTCAGAGTTTCTAAGCTGACAACAGTGATGTTTACATTGAGACAATTGTGCTCTACAGAACAGGCAGAAAATTTTTTTTTTTAATGTTTTACTGTAATCTCTAATCTGTTCCACTGAAGGAAACAGCAACAATGCTTGTAGTTTTGCATTTTACCCACCAGAGGGCAGGCTGATACAGTTGCTGTCTCTGCCCAGCTTGAGCAATCTACTCTTTTTGAAGTGGCCCTTCCTCTTCTTGACCCTGGGTTTCTCCTGGTACATCTGATGAATGATGATGTTGAGTTCTCGCTCCACAATGTCTATCTCTCTCTCAGCCAGCTCCTGCTCACGCCTCTTCAGTTGCTCCTCTTGCTCTTTCTGCTCCTCGGCTGCCCTTGCCAGCGCCTCCTCCCAGGATCTCAGTTCCTACACCATTAAAGGAGACAAGACAATAGGATAAGACAGGAGCAGAGACACAGTGAGGAGAGAAGATGGAAGGATAGGAGATGGAAGGATATAGGAGATGGAAGGATAGGAGAGGAGATGAAAGGAGAGGAGAATAGATGGAGGAGGAGAAGAGGGGGTAGATGGAGAATAATCCTATGAGATGTTGGCGATACTGATATGACACCTCTTTAGGCAGAGAGTTTGTTGCTAAAGTAATTCCAATTTGCAGAAACACCTCTAGTGAGTGAGGGGTAAGACTCCTTCAAAACTCAATATGTTGTGTGACTTCATCGTTTAAAGGTTAGTCTGTGGGACTGGTAGTGGGACTTTGATTTTATACAAATATTCATGTTATAATAAGTCAGCAGGGCATTATTATGCAAGGTTTATTACTTTGTCGGTTGCAGCTGACAGACTTTATTTGATTTCTGGATAATTTATCCTCCACCATTGTGTATTCCAGCAGATTGGACTATACATGTTATGTGTCACACTATTCCTGAGTCCCCACCTTCTCTTTGGCCCTGAGTTCATCAAACATCTGCTGGATCTCCAGTCTCCAGTCTTCTTGTAAAGAGTGGAAGGACTCCAGGGGCATCTGGAACATGGCTGACTGCTCGATTGCCAGTAGCCGCATCAGGATATTGGTGAACGAGGGTCTATTGTGGGGGTTGGGGCTCCAGCACTCTGGACAAGAGAGAAAACAAAGAAAGAGTGTGCAAAAACCAATCAGAGAGTCTTAAGAGTAAAGTCAACTCAAGTCATTTTTTTATAGACCCAACAATTCCCCCATGAGCAAGCACAAACACAAACAGAACCAGACTTGGGTAAAGGGTGAGACAAAGTAGCATCTAGGTAGCATGCAAAAACATGCGGTAGCTATGTAATGTAAAAACTGTAAACCCATCAAGAAGTCAGGCTAGAGTCAATGTCACTGAGTCATTCTGTAAGTAGAGACTCACTGTTGAAACTCTAGCTAGTAATGGACTATTGATGGGGGGTAGACTGCACTGCGGTGCCCTAGTAGTGAGTTGACAGTATCCTTGGCTGCCACACCTGCAAGAGGGGACTGAATACAAGATCTCCCTTCTCACACATCAGTGCATCCACGGCAATGCCCCCCCCTACCTCAAAGAACTCCTCGCCCCACAACCCTCCACTCGAAGTCTCCGCTTTTCCAACACCAACATTTTCCTTGTCCCCATGACCAAGCTCCGCACCATAGGCAACCGGGCCTTCTGCTCTACAGCTCCACGTCTGTGGAATGCCCTCCCCCGAACACCTGAGAGCACCACAGTCCACTGATGCTTTTAAAAACCTACCTTTTTAACAAAGCATTTTCTTAGTTATTCTTGGGCCTTTTTTTTCTATGCCCTGATTTTACCTATTTCTTACCCTTTAGCCTAGTAGGGTCCCATGTACAGTAATTGTTTGGTTGCCTTTGTTGTTTTATGCCATGTTTTTAAACCCTGTAGCACTTTGAGGTTTGCAAAAATGTAAAGTTATAAATCAAATGTATTATTATTATTACCAGACCAATAATCTCACAGATCCAGTAGAAACATAAATCCTTGGTGAATGTTTAAAGATATTTTGGGGGGATTTCAGCTTAATTGGCCAGTATGGATTTGTGAGAATTTTGATAAATATAACTAATGATGAATAAATAATAAATAAATCTAATCCCTAAGTACATTTAAATGGCCTACCTCTCTACATTTGACATGATAACAAAACTAAATCTAAGTTTGTCTCTCTTTGGCTTGCCATAGTCTGTTCATTAGTGTGTTCGTTTTTTGACAGACAAGGGATGGAGATCCAAGGGAAGCTACCGCAGGGGAGGGGGAAAGCTGCCTTGTTTTGAAACACAACGGCTTGTTATCGTAATTCCCCTGGTTTCTCGATAGCATCACACAATGAAGCTTTATAGGACGAGAAAAGACTAGGAGAGCGGGAGAGTGGATGACATATGGCAAGGTTCATGCATAGTTTTTTGGGGGTGCAATATGCACCTCATTTGCTGATCCACAGCTACAATGTAAACAACATACACTAGACACTTGTATCACACCACCGATGCAATTCTTGGCTGAAAGAACAACATTAAAATATCATTTGAGTGGTAATACTGAGAATGACATCACACCTCAAAACGTTGTTCTGTTTAAAGTAAACTGTTTTACAAAGGTTGATGGAAGAACAGAATGTACAGAACAAAATGTGCTGTGTTGTGTTGTGCCATGTTGTGTTACGAGAGAGAGAGAGAGAGAGAGAGAGAGAGAGAGAGAGAGAGAGAGAGAGAGAGAGAGAGAGAGAGAGAGAGAGAGAAGAGAGAGAAGGGTGACAAAAGCCAGACAGTATTACAGGTGAGAATTTGCTTTAGGAACAGTATGAGAGGGAAACAGAAGGAGGTGACTTTGAAGTTTGATGTCGGGCTGACAGTACGCAGTAATACAGCAAGAGTTATGATTGATGACATCTGATGAAAGCAGCGTTGGAGTCAGGGTGTTAAGTCAGTTTTTAGTGTTTAGTGCAGGTGTGCGTCTAGAGCACTGTTTCCAAAACAATGGTCGGGACCCAAATTTTTATGGGTTACGAGAAAATATCCCTTTAAATCTTTTTCGTTTCCCACATTTTGTTTTAGTTATTTCTAAATATTTTCACAAAAACAAAGAATTATTATAAAAAATATGATGACATTTTTCAAAAGAATTTCATGAATAAATGTAAACAAATCAAAGAAATTCCATGAATTAGAAAGAAAAAAAACGTTTTAAGGAGTAGTGAAAATAGCATATCTACAAGCTCACAACGTGGCGCGGTGTGAGCTTGTAGCTCGGCTATTTTCACTACTTTGGGTCTCGAGCAAATTTCTCTTTTGGGTCTCGAGCTAAAAAGTTTGGGAAACCTAGATCGATCTTAGATTCTTAGATTTCCAATCTAAGAACCAACAAATAGTACATGACACAAAAGAAAAAGAAATACTCAAACTGTCCATGGGGGCTCTTCCTTATCCATCTTCCCTCATACTGTGGGTGCGTTAGAAAATTGCGCACCGGAGCGCACTCGCCTATAAGTTTGTATTGGCCAGTGCGCTCAGTGCTGTATTTCCGAACGCACCCTGTAGATCCCAGCAGGGAAATAAAAGACTCCAACATGATTAATGCTGACCATTTGAGGTCTAAGTAATACAAACCAATTGGCTCTGATCATCTAGTGAACGTGAATGTAAGTGACCTGGTGAGGATCTGCTTACCTTCCAGGAGGTGAGCAAATGGTTCTGGGCAGGTGGAAGGGATAGGTAGGGTTAGTTTGTTCATGGCTACACCATAAGCTACTGCCAGAGCGTCAATCTCCCGGTATGGAACCTCTCCCGTCAGCAGTTCCCACAGTAACACTCCAAAACTACAGAAGGTGAGATAAAGATGGAGAAAGAGAGAGGGAACATCACAAAGCCCGAGAGATGAGCAAGTAAGCATTGAACAGGCTTGAAATTTCTTTGACAGTAAACCATAAGATGGATTTCGCACATTGGAATGGTATCGGCACATTGTGAGTTTCATTAAGGACCTTTGGCTCTGATACAGTGATAATCTAATATTTTTTTACTTAATATTTTTTACATTTTTTGACAAATACTGTATCTTGTGACTTTGTAGACCTACAAGCTCACAAAACGTCGCAATGCGTTATGAGCTTGTAGATCTGCTATTTTCACTAATATTGATATATTTTTGAAAATGTCTGGAAATTCGTAGAATTGTTTTGGAAAATGTCTACATTTTAAAACAGCAATGCATTGATATAAAAACAATGTACTTTGTAATTTGTACTGGAAACTGAAGTATTTTTTTAAGCAAGTAATCCAGTACTTTAACTCAAGTACAAATTTGACAGAGAAACTTGCACATGTAGTTGAGTAATATTTGACCAGCAGTATCTATACAGTAGTTTGACTCAAGTCCTGGAGTACTTTGTCTACCACTGGTAATAATTTACATTGTGCTTTTCCAATGATCTTGGACAGTTAAGTCAATATCTACAAACACTACAACACAATGATGCCAGGAGGTGAAACATTTGGAGTTGGTCCATTCAAATGGAATTAGTGACTGACTCTGAATCAGAAAATATGCTCATATCCCAGTAAAACCATACTGGTTTCTGTCATAGTGTAAGTGTTCTACTGTAGGAATGATTCCATTATTCAATGTCTATAGAACAGCTATACGATTTGTCTATAGATGACATCATTACTATACTATACTGTAGTCCTGTCACTGTCACAATATTACAGGAATAACAATAATTATATTTTAGATTGGATATTTCCTCTAATTACTTTGTCATTTTAGGACTAGAAAGGTAAAAAAAAAACACACACTGTCTTCACTTGCTCAACAAAGATGCATTTAATAGAGAACATTTCTGTACCTTCTTCAGGCATATCATATACGTGAAGGTCCTTGAACGAAGAAAGTCGATTGAAACATTGCCTATCAAATTGATCTTTATTGAGCAAATGAGGACAGTGCAGGTGCTTTTGATTCCTTGGATTGTGCTTGTCTACTCCACCAATGCACCGGTCACAGAAATGGTATTCAGTTGTATAAGAGACATAATGACCAAGATTAGTCATATTAAAAGAGGATAGCAATGAATAAACACCTGCATTCAATTTGAGTGTGGGAAAAAACTGTGATTGTAGACTTGGGTGTTGCTAGCTTTATAACCTTTAATGTCTCATATAAGCATAAGAAGCCAGCCCTGAGTTCATTCAAAAGCACACACACAGACAGTAAACGGAGCAGTACCTCCACACATCACTGCTCTTGGAAAACAGAGAGACTTTGATGACCTCTGGAGCCATCCAGGCGTAGGTCCCCGCTGCACTCATCTTTGTGGTCTGGTGCCATTCCCTGGCCAGGCCAAAGTCTGTAATCTTCAGCGTCTTACCACTCAGATCATCCATGTCCAGTGGCTCCAGGATGAGGACTGGGGAGAGGAAGGGGTGATAGGGAGCACAGACACAGAAAAGAGATAAGACAGTGGGGGGGCAAACAGAGATGGTATGTTGGTTGATGTGGTATAAGCACAAAGATCACCCGCACTCACAAAGTGTCCTTTTTACTAAAATAAAAATGACCTAAAGGACATTTTGTCATTGCTCTTGATCTTTGTGCTTATATGAACTCATTCTGAGCTGTGCACCCAGTAAGAAACCTGAGACTTTAGTCGTGCTCACATTCTTTTAAATTATCATGTTAAATAATTGACATAGTAACGCATTTGTGGATGTAATGCAATAATAATACGACGGGCATTGTCACTACCTTGAATACACTCCAATGCTGCTGTACAGGTGCTATCTCTGCACAAACTTATGACACGATATCTGCTGCTAAATGTGTTGTCTTGCACAAGAGAATGTGGTATTCAGCCTAACTTATCTCTATTTTGAAAATGCACCATATCTGACGTTACGTCTTGCTATCTGACTTTGTTTCCTTTGCTTCTTTCTATGTTCTTACGACTCTTTGAAACTGCATAGCGTTTGGAACTTGTACAAAAATAAATTCACCCACTCTTATAACTCGCAAAATTGTGTCAATTATCTTGAAGTTTAAGTGGATGGTAATGCATTAAATTACTTAGCTACTAATGAATGTAATATTATCATGACATGACAATATTACATTCATTAATAGTATTCAACTACAAATGAAGCATCGCGTTAGTTCATGCAGGGCACGGAAGTCGTGTACACTCAGCTGTAATCAGCTGTCAGTCTGCTGATTGCTTTCAATCAGCCACGCTTTCCTACACATCACTCACACCTCATTCCCTCAACAAGGCGGTCCGTTAAATACGACTTCCTCCTACACTGGATCTCTGCTTTTCAATTGCTGCCACACGCTCCTGCTGCGGCTGGCAAAACTTGCCTCCACCACCCCAGCCTCCACCTTATAGTTCAGAGTCTTGCATTACTCGTGTTTAAACTGAATGTTGAACTGAAATTCATGTGTGCATAGCCCTTAATGTTCAAATGCATTCAAGTTTGCACGACTCAAGTTATTCTGATTAAATGTCTTGCTATGGGCCCGCTCTTGTATACCTGTGGGGGGTTTTGCATAGCGTAATTAGCGTTACCGGACACGCAGCAAAGGTCGTCGGGATCGGGAGTCGAACCCGCAACATGCTGTCAGGCTAGATTACCAGTCTAGGTGCCCAGAAAGTTACGCCAACCGTCCGGGCCAGCAACTCCTGATTTTGCTTATCATGTTGCGTAGCAAAATTTAGGGAACATCTTAAAGAGCAGAGCCATTAACGCCAAGTTTAAATGTATTCCATTTGTTGCAGTAAATGGTTAAATCTACTTTGACGTGAGTGTTCCTGACTGAATAATAATTAACACAAATTGTGTGTTTATTATTATTGGGAACTGTATTCCATATACTGAATACTGCAAACCAAACCATATAGACCACATAGGACAACGCACAGTGAGGCGACTGCAATCTCATCACACATACTCTCATCACACATACTGTACTACAGTAGTAGCCTACAGAGTAGTAGACGATATACAGTAGTGGAGGTTATTGAGTAATTATAATTCAGGTTAAGTGGGAGTTGACGGCAGCAGTCTAGCCCTAGAGGGGATTATCACGTGAGGTCTTTAACCCTCAGGTCACCTCTCCATAATACATAACTACCAAGTACTGTAAGCTATTTGTTTTTTAACACATTAAAATGCAACGTGTGTTCCTTTAACATGAGATGTAAGTGATACACCTCTGATCCTACTGTAGAGAGGATTGGGTAACTGACTGTTGTGTCATACATCCTAAGAGTACGATTTGAACTGGAATGTATGGTTTGGAAAATATTATTAATTATACTTTAACTCAATGTTTCGATTGGATACCATCACGTTGATTTAGAATAATAATATGAAGTCTTGATTTTAGGTCATTTATGGCTAATTAATTCAGTAGCACTTCAAACGAACATCCTATTAACAAGCATTTACAGCTAATAAGATAAGTCCTTATAAGATGCTTATTAACCTAATAATTTTTTAATAAAAGCTATATTATCGTTTTTAATAGCATTGTTAATACTATTAACAAGTATTAATTAACAGTTAATAAGGCACTTATAAGTGTTAATAATAGCATTGTAAACACATTCGTTGTTATGTTATAAGACCGTAATAAACATGAATTAATAGCTAATAAGGAACTTGAAAATGTCCTATACAAGATGCTTATTAGCCTTATGTGTTAATAAGGCTATGTAAGTCTTAATAATAGCATTGTAAACATGTTTAGTGTTATATTATAAGACATTTGTAAGTGATTATAAGACACTTGTTAACAGTTTATACGCTGCTTAAAGGGATATTTCGCTTTCAAACACTTTCGGGGTGAT
>NC_137606.1:26723980-26846480 GCF_963280865.1 Gymnoscopelus braueri
GTGACTGGGGGGTGGTTGAGCAGAAAAGGAGGGGAGGTATGGGAAAGAGAGTAATGAGAGGATGAATAGACGTGGGTTGGTGGAGTAGGAGAGAGATGACTGGAGGGAGCGCAAGTTTTGTCATCTCCCTGGCAGGATGTACTACCTGGTGTCTTTGTATTTCATAAGGTATCTATCTGTCTTTTTCTTTGGCTTTCCTCCTTTCCCATAGTTCTCTCTAAAAGAGATTTCAAGAAGAATAGACAGACATATCCTCCCCCTGCTGCTCTCAAACGTGCAAAAAAGCAGGCTGATCACAGTGCATTAAACAAACACACACAGTGTATAGTTCATTACATCATTACTCAAAATACAGGTCTGTTTTATCTCTACAGTCCACATTTAGAAATAATATTCAGTCTAAAAAAGACATTAAAGCTGTTGTTGAGCTACTCTCGTGCTCTACCAGTCCTTGTATCAAGAGTCAATATAATATTGAAGTATATAATTTAGTTACCGGTGTGAAATTATGTAAGTAACATTCAGTCCATCTGTTCAAGATTGACCAAATCCAGCCCATTGCTGGCTTTATTGAGTAAGATTTTAATTGCATTAAAGTTGCAGATTCAGCCCCTGACATATCCATGTAAAACTATTTTACTACACTATTTGCTATGAGTCTGTGTATCCTCTTAAACGACACTGGTTTAATATGAAAGACTGATGCCCAACAGTAACAGTTTGGCAATGCATCATGCATGCAGCATTATTATACTGTATATTTGGGTCTTTTCCATTACCCCATGCTTTGATATGAAAGTTGCACTGTACATGCTCCCATGTCACTGATACCCCCGCTTGGCTCCACTTGTACCTCCACAGGCCATTGGGGCTCTAATCCTACGCTGTGCAGTCAGTGGCACAGTTTCACCCTCAAGCCATTCACTTTGTCTCCACACAAATGCGGCTGCCAGATTCGTGTGACCAGGCAGGCTCTCCCTCAGAAGAAATGGAGGTATTAAATAAGGCGGCTTACTTTTGGCTCTTTTTGTGTGGAGTGTGTTGGGGGGGGGGGGGTATTATTTGGGGTATGGAAATTCACAGAAAATTGGAACAGATTTAGCATATTACAAAAACTAATATTTCACCAGCACCAACTTATTTATTCTCCCACCTTCCGCAACATACTCATATAATAGTAAAATATTGTACAATACAGAATGTTTCCCCATTGAGACAATTCACATACTCTTCTGAATCAAACCATTTTGGGTGATCATTTATTTCTGTCTATTTGTGATGCAAACCATCAGCACCAGGAAACCCAGCTGAATTTGCCTGGATGGTAGAGCTCTTCTGACGTTCCCGATATGTAACACAGGTTGGGCTGCAGGGCAATATGACTTCAAATAAATATCACGATTATTTCAAACTTTTGTCTCGGTTCCGATTAATGAACGATTATTTAAAAAGAAAGGGAAAATAGCAACAGAAAATATGTACAAGCTCACAACACATTGCAATGCGACGCCTTGAGAACTATTTTTGTAGTATAACACAGGGTTAACTAACAGATTAAGTCGATTATAAAAAATCTACAACTTGTTCCTGTGTCGATTCGTATATATATAAGAAATAAAAAAAATAGCTATATAAGAAAACTTGCTTCTCAATTATTCAATTAACCTACATGAGCTAAATTAAGTCAGCTATTGGTTCTAAATATTGGTTTCGAGATATTTTCGGTTAATTGCCCAACCCTATACACAAGAGACCCATTTATAACACAGGTGCTGTCTGAACAGGGAGTACAAAACATCCCAAACTCTAGCTTTGATTTGCATTTCAACAGTGCCTTTAACCAATCTAAAATTAATGAACTGGAAATGTACCCGGGCATCTCAGTGGGTTGTTGAGGAACCCACTCAACCTTGAAAGAAGACTTACTTGGCATGGTCTTCTGATCTAAGACAACATGGTGTAAATGTGTTACCACGTAGATCATATTAACACGAGCCTCTCTGCTGGCGACTGTGAGCATTGAAGAAAACATCACAAGCTAACATTGCCCCTTGGTTGTAGATACTAGCACATATACTGTAAAAATCCTTGAGTGTTAACTTAATTTAAAACCAAATGGAACCAAATGGACCCTTACAGATGTACAACTCTTACAGCAGTGAGTCCCCCCCAGTGGGCGGGGACTCACTGGTGGGCCATGAGCATATTTGTAAGTGGGCCCCAAAGAACTATCAAAACACTAAGATAACATAAATATAAAAAAATAAAATAATAATCTTTAAAACGTAAAAAATAACATCTTCATTGTGATACTGATAAATAGGAACTTAACGCATACAATGTCAGTTCCTTTGATCCACGCCGGAACACAATCGATTGATTGATCATTAAAATAAACATGCTCTGAAAATGCACGCGGCCCACACATCTGACCACTTTAACACTTAACTTGGGTGGGCCGCGAACCGGTGGGTCAGATGGGTGGGCCGTGAACGCTTTCAACATTTCCAAGTGGTCCCTGATCCAGAAAATGTTGGGAACCACTGTCTTAGAGTGTACAAATGGAAACAAGCCTCAGAGTTAAATTAACAGTGAGGATTTGACTGTGTACAGTGCACTGTCTAACAGATTCAATGAAGTGTCCTCTGCTTGACTTAACAATGACCGTGGGTCAAGAAGTGTTGGCTCAGGGGACACCCGGAGCCTGACGCCCCACTCCCCGTGCCAGGCTGCCGGCCAGCAACAATGGCGCTCTGACAGCAGCGCACACCGTCAAATCCTCAGTCTTCATTTAACTAAGAGAGTGTGAAAATGGACTCGTACGGGTCCCAGAGTTAAACTAACACTGATGATTTTTTCCCCCGTGTACATTTAGCAGTTAGCAGCCACCAGATGGACAGCCTTTTAGATGACAGTGAGTGTTCTTTGAGTGAATGAAACTCACACATATACTCATATGTGTGTTTGCTGTTGCTATAAGCGAAAGAAAGTGTACAGTATTTGTGTGTGTGTGTGTGTGTGTGTGTGTGTGTGCGTGGGCGTGGGCGTGTGTGTGTGTGTGTGTGCATTATATCTCTTGTATTTGCCATTTGTCACGTGATGCTAACAGATGGAGGAAGGTACGTTGCAAGGCCAGTTTTGTGGTCATCCTGTGGACTGCACTGGCGACAGAGCAGCATGAGTTGGACATAGAAGCACACTGAATTTGATTCCCCATATTAAAAATCCATTGTTTCCATTGAAAATTCTACGAAGCTAAATCCCGAGTCTTAGTTTAACTTTAACTTAAAAATTTTTTGTATACATTTAGAGTTAAATTAAGGGAGTAGTCTCCCAAACACTCTGATTCTATCATTTACTCACCCCGAGATGTCTTGAAGAATATAAGGAGAATTATTGTTTGTATAATCATCCAAAAATTAAGAAGGTACTTGATGTATTGAATAAATTGACAACAGCAAAACAATATAACAAATCTGTTTATAAACACAAAATCTACACACAACTGGCGGTGTTTACTTTTCCAAAATATAACCTTTAAAACCTTTTTTAACTACTTCCGGGCTAAATCATCTCATGCACAAATGACACACACACCTGGCCATGTGAATGAGCTCCTGTTTGAGCCCCACGGAAACACCCACCCAGGTGTGTTCCTCACTCGTGCATGTCACGGTCTAAACCGGAAATGAATAAAAAGCTTCAACATAAAGTGATGTTTTGAAAGTAGTGATATACGACTGGATAGAAGTAACATGGGATCACACTGTGAGCTATGTTTTGGTGTTTACAACCGGACTTTTGATATAGTTTTGCTGCTGTTAATCTTGGCCTCAATTTACTTCAATTCATCAAGTATTTGATTCGTTTTTGGATTCTTTGTTCACCATAATGGAATGCTATAAACAAAAATCCTTGTATTCAAGACATCATGGGGTGAGTGAAGTAAAAAAAGAGTAAGTAAAGAAATAAACAATTTTTTTGGGGCAAACTACTCCTTTAACTCTTTCAGTGCCAAGAGTATTTTCATAAAGTACTCCCCCAGTGCCAGCAATTTGCGTTTTTTTTTATTTTTTTATTTTGTAATTTTTCATTCAAATAAATGATCTGATTGGGTTTTTAAACCCATAATACAGTTCTACCAGTAGAGAGCAACAAATCGACACATTGATGACCTCGCTGGCTCACTCGCCCCCTCCCAAACAGGCTCACGTCATATCCGGTCATAACCGGATGTTGACATTTTCGACAATCGTTGATCGGGCTAAATTACGATGCGATACACGACTACGATGACTGATCGTCACCCAGACCAAAGAGAGTAGACGACGTGGACCTCTCCGTTCGCTTTTTATACCGTGTGAAAAACCGTGACTTTCCCTATTCTGGCCGAAAATGATCGCGGGAAAAAAATTAGAACCGGAAACGGAATCTGCGTCATGAAACCGGAACCCAATGAGTCTGAAGGAGTCAGGAAGCGAAAGTGATCATGAAAAATAAACAGTATAGCGCGACCACAGTCAAAAGTAAAAACTCGGGATTTCTCGTGCTGGCACGGAGGGTACTCGGGAAAAACTCGGGATATCTCGGGGCGTGGCACTGAGAGAGTTAACAGCCAGGTACATTTTGAAAGAACTTGGGACATGATAAAACAGTGTGGGTTCTACTGTATATGACTGGGTAGATTTACATTATTAAACTATTAAAAAGTGTGAAAGGTAAATGTACATAACAGTACAAAGGTACACAGCTTGGTTGCTGCAAATATGTGTCAGTGTGTTTGGAAAGCCAACAGAAAGCTATAATATAGAGCTGAGCACAGTTACTGCTAGCTGATGGCCCCCTCTCATCCTTATCTATTTTACTGTGTGTGTGTGTGTGCGTCCCCAAGATAATAACATTACATAAAGAATTAATCTTTATGCTTTATGCTGAATGCAGCAAGTGCTTGCTACATTACACTGGTTACCCATTGACTGCTGAATCGATTAAAACAAATATTTTAATCACATACAGTATAAAGTACTACACGGGCTGGCCCCGATATTATCTGACTTAGTGTGCCCTCAGGACATTGTGAGATAACTCAGGTCTTCTAATTGTCCCGAGATCTAGGCTAAAAGTGAAGGGTGACCGAGCATTCACAGTTCTCCACTCTATGGAACCGCCTTCCCCTGGTGATGAAAAATGCAGAGTCAGTTGATTCTTTTAAAAAGCTGAAGAACTGCAAGCACTTTGTCTTGTAATGTGTTTGGTCTTCTGTGCAGTTTTTACTGTCTATTGTTAAATCCTATTATCCTGTTTTTAACTTCCTATTTTACTGTTATTATCAATTCAGAATGGCTGGGGGGATGGGGATGTTTTTGCCCCTGTCTGTGCGCCTGTCCGTGTATCTGTCTGTCTGTGAGTCTGTGAACAGAGCTAATCTCGGACTCCACTGGATCAAATCAGCCTCATGGTGGCGCTATAACGCTTTCTATAAATCCTGAACCGAAGGTCATACAATAAAAATAAATCCCTGGATTTCTTGGATCACGACGCAACTTTTCATATAGGTCACGCCCATTTCCACCTGACTAGATTTTCTTCAAAACACACTTTCTGCTACTACTCCTACAGATGTTGTCCAACACTCACACAAATCGGTACACATTATCTCTTGAGTCAAGTCATCAAGAAGTATCATTTCATATTTCATATTCCCTTACGACTGGCTGCAATTCATGCAGTTCATTCAACAGAAACTCTCTGCTGATCTACAATAATGACATATTTGCATGTACTATTGAAGACCATTCATACTGTGTATGTACTATACAGTACTTTATACTCTTGTTTGAGCTATTTATTTTGCATTCAATTAACAACAATCTTTAATGCACCATGTTGTAATACCAATTAAGAATTAACCCGTCAAATTAGGCCCCATTTACTGTAATCCACAGACGGTTACATCTTCAGTTACATTTGACACGATAGTGAGCTCCTACTATTGAAGGTCTATTGATATAAGGAGGACAGACACGGAGAGAAGTGGTTAAGTGTAGCTCACATTGACAATGCTAGTTATAATCTGCAGCAGCCAGACTCACGGAACGCTATGACCTCCTATCAGACTGACCCTTTTACTTCTCTTTCTCTCCATCCATCCCCACTTATAACATCACCACCACCACCTCCCCCAACTCCACCTCCAGGGCCTATTCTAGAGCCACTGCATTCCTTCTCCGTTTCTCCATCCATCCATCCATTTATCTCTCCTTCCATTCCTCCATTTCTCCCACTCTGTCATTCAAGGTCTACAGTTGCCCTAGCTCCTTCCATCTCTTGTCGCTCGTTCATGCCCCCCGCCCCCCCCCCCCCCACTTCTCCCCACTACAGTGACTCCTGCCATTGTGAGCCTTGCTCTCACTCTGTCTCGAGCTGCTGTGTGAGAATGGGGTCATTGTTGCTCTGCTGCTGCGGTGGGGGAGAGAGATGAGAGAGAGAGGAGAGAGAGAGAGAGAGAGATGAGAGAGAGAGAGAGAGAGAGAGAAGAGAGAGAGAGAGGAGAGAGAAGGAGAGAGAGAGAGAGAGGAGAGGAGAGAGAGAGAGAGAGAGAGAGAGAGAGAGAGAGAGTGAGTGTGTTGTGTGCGTGTGCGTGTGCGTGTGCGTGTGCGTGTGCGTGTGCGTGTGCGTGTGCGTGTGCGTGTGCGTGTGCGTGCCTGCGTGCGTGCGTGCGTGCGTGCCTGCGTGTCTGCGTGTCTGCGTGCCTGCGTGCCTGCGTGCCTGTGTGCGTCTGTGTGGGATGCGTGTGCGTGTCGTGCATGCATGCATGCATGCATGCATGTTTGTTCTCTGCTGCCGTACCACAGTGATCCTCTGTCCCACCTCCATACACATCATATTAACATGTGTATACATACATTTGCACTAAGCATGCAGACACGCTTAATGAAACACAAACAGAACTACAGGCTATCCCATAGCCTGCAAGCAGTACATGTTGTACACAGCTCAATGTATAAGTATATACAGACACAATACATTTCTATCCCCCATATGGAAACGTCAACCATTCATTCGGGAGGAGACTCCTCCATTTAATTAAAGCTCAAGCTTTTATTAGAAATGGCTGGCAGACAGGTTCTCTCCCTCATGCTCTCCTTCCGTTTGTGTTCTAGTCCCGCTGCTAGCTTGCGCTGGTCTAGTTAGTCACAGTCTAGCCCTCTACCACTCTGTCTCTCTGAGGGATTAACAGTCAGCCCAGCAATAACCACAACACTAATCTCTTCCTCAACACAATCACTCTCAATATGTTCTCTCTCTCTCTCTCGCACACGCACACGCACACACACACACACACACACACACACACACACACACACACACACACACACACACACACACACACACACACACACACACACACACACACACACACACACACACACACACACACACACACACACACACACACGCTGAGCATTTTCTATATAGCATATCTCACCTTACTAATCTGATAAATAGTAACAGGACTTCAGTGTGGTGCTGTTGTTGATGCCCTGTGTTGTGGTAATACTTCCTTCTTTTTACTTCGTCGTACAGCCGTGTTGCTTGAAGAAAATAACAGATTTTCAGCTGAACCCCTGCCATATCTTTCAGCTGAAATTCTGTTATTTTCCACGAGCTACATGATTTGTATGACAGAGTACAAATAAGTAATTAGTCTCCCTCAGCTACCAGACAAAGAAGTGGAGAAATGTAAACGTATTGCAACTACATTTGTCCATTCTTTGTCTTAAAAAAAAAATAATCCCATATAAGTATTTTATTATAACTGAGCGATCAGCGATGGACCGGACAATCCTGCTTTTGGACAGACTGGTACTCTATTCAGGCTATTGTTGACTGTGCAAACATGGTTTCCATTTGAAGTAACAGCAATCAAAACAGAAGGTACGGTCAGACCTGCTGTGTCTTCATTTTGTCTGTAATAACTGATGCATTCACATGTTAACCTTCACAGAAACAACTCCTCCACCGTAAGCTTCATTTATACTACATCGCACGATGGTGTCTCTTGTGACAAGTGACATATTGTACGGAGTATAAATTAGGCTTTTGTTTCATCACTTTTGATGGCTGTGGAACTAAAAGGTTAGGGTTAGGGTTATACACAGGTGGGCCCTATTTTCGTCCAGTGCCTTACCCATTATCCCTAAACTTCTTCGGCACATTTTCAAATAGTTCAAATAGCCAATCTACAAGCTCACAACGTGTCGATGTAGATCGGATGTAGATCGTTTTTTCTAAAAAGTAAAAAAAAAGATGGCAAAGAAGTTTAGGGACAATGGGTAAGGCACCAGCGAAAATAGGGCCCAAGGGGATCTAATCATTTGTCAATAGCGTAGGACACATATTACACATATGGTATGTAACACACATGC
This sequence comes from Gymnoscopelus braueri, assembly GCF_963280865.1. Taxonomy (NCBI): domain Eukaryota; kingdom Metazoa; phylum Chordata; class Actinopteri; order Myctophiformes; family Myctophidae; genus Gymnoscopelus; species Gymnoscopelus braueri. The sequence continues at coordinate 26,732,410 of NC_137606.1, forward strand.
AGTGCAATCACGTGACACTTGTAAGTGTAAGGTAGAATCATAGCTAGAGGCCTGAGTCTCTCTGTGGCTACAGACAGGTGATCAACAGGGATGTATTGTGTTACTTGCTCCTGCTGACTCATGCTATCTGTACATCTATGGATAAAGTGTCAGTGGCTGTCAGACAGTAACGTATAGCACAGGTACCATGACTATGTGCCACGACTGGACTACTTATCCTGTGCATGCAATAATGAAATAGATATTATGTTGTAATTACCTCAGGTTTTTAATTAGCTGGCACTATACCTAAGTGACCACACAAATGTGTGTGTTATTAGTAAGATTACATTTCTACACAATTCTACATTAAAAACCCACAGGGAGTAGTGTGTGCTGCACCAGTGTTGTGTGCACTGTGAGCCTAAAGACTGATCCAGGATCAGGGTGACAGCCAGGTAAGGCTTATAATGACTATGAGTACAGCAACCTTCCAACACACAAACGCACTGTGACATCACTCTAAGGAGGTCACCATGATCAGATTATCCCCGTTACACAGACTCACTCACTCACTACTCTCTGAACACTAGACACAAGGCATCCAAACAAACATGCAGATCAAACCGAGGAGCCTGAAACACCTTCCACCGATCAGGGGATTGGATTGCAAGAAAAAATCCCAATGATTGAAAAAACACTTAATGTTGTGTGACATTTATACACATTATTTTTTTTGTTGCTGTATAACTCTCATAGCATTGTGAAAGTCAGAGTCTCAGTCTACATATATGTATCATAATTCTGCATGAAAACTCTGAATAGTTTACTGAGCCCCCCAAAAAAAACAATGTGATGGAAGACACAAGAGAGGCTTGGGGGCCTGTGCTTCTCTGTAACCGCGGCGATGCCAAGCAGTTGGTGGTTTGAAGAGGATACCTGAGCCCAGCGCACCTGGACAATGAGCTGAGGTGTAACTCTAACCTGTGATGAACCACTGTTTATCCCCCTCTCTCTCTCTCTCTCTCTCTCCTTCTCTTGTTCGGTCCCATCCCTCTCCTCTTGCTTCACATCTCTTCACTCTTCCCGGTCCCCAAGTTTGCTCTCCCCTCATCTCCGTTCCCTGATATTATACTTTCTACCATTTCTCTCCCGATGGGCATCACCGTGTAACACAAACATCCCTCTGGTTATCATTACATAGTAGTATAGCGACTCAGTGATTAGCGCTCTTTTGCAGTAAAAAGCATTAATAGGAGAAGGACAGCCGTCACACGCCTTCCAGTTTTCAGCTCTGTTAACTTTAAGCAAAAGGGGATGGACATTTTGCGCTGCAACTGACGGAAACTAACGGCTGTATGACTCAACAACACAGCAACACCCGTGTCACCATGGCAAGGCGGCGTTCTGGTGGTGCTGTTGCCAAGGCCTTGCAGTCCAATACCCATCTGAGCCTCATCATCACTGTTAAGAGCAACGTGGAGGGGGAGGGCACAGGAAAGAGGGAGAAGGAGAAGGTAATGGGTATAATGGGGTGTGTGTACTGTTTATATAACAAAGGGAATGAAGGATGGATACCGAAGCCGATAGACACAAGAACGCTCTCCACATCAGAGACTCCAGAACTACTGCGAGAGGCAGAAGGTTACTAGACCTTTTTTAGCAGATCTGTTTTCAGCCACTGCAAGCTCTACTTCTAAAAAGGCCTGTAGTCAGCATTCCGTGCAGGCGTGCACTCTACCCATATTTATACACCCCATCCCCCATCAGTCATGCCACTTAAGATAAACACACACACACACACACACGCACACGCACACACACACACACACACACACACACACACACACACACACACACACACACACACACACACACACACAGTTAAACGCGCACACCGTATTATTTCTTTGATGCGTCCACAACTGCAACTGCGTCTTTAAACAGCAAGTAGCACAAAAGACCAAAAATAGCACAGTGAGTTGCAGAGCAGAACTGCTCTCCTTGAGGAGGAGGATGGGGAGGAGGTGCAGGCTGAGGGAAGATGGCAGAGGGAGGAGGATGGCGAGGAGGTGCAGGCTGAGGGAAGATATGCAGAAGGAGACCCACTCTCTAGTACTAAAGATTCACTCACACTGCTATGATCAAACTTAAGAGTCTTGTCTCGAACGCCCCCCAAAATAATGACCAGAATTCTATGAAACATCACTGAACTAAATCAGTACAACTGCATACAATTAACCAGAGGACTGTATTTTACTGTCAACTTATTCATCACACTGTGTTTTAGGTTAACCTGACTGGAGGGTGGTTCTAATGGACTTGACTACCATAGCGCATCCATAACCTTTGGAAGACTATAAATAGACTATAAATAGACAGAATCATGTCAGAATACAGTGCGGATTCAGTGTGCAAACAAGCCGAAGGGAATCACGTTTTTTTTTTTTAAAGGAATAGAGTCTGCACACTGGTAATGATGCAAAAAGCTCCGCTTTGTATTTATTGCGTTCGTCGACGTTTTGGCCTATTCAGACCTTCATCAGGACATAATACATCAGACATATTTGGGATATGTCCTGATGAAGGTCTGAACAGGCCGAAACGTTGACGTTATTACGTTATTACGTTAACGCAATAAATACAAAGTGGAACTTTTTGCATCATTAGCAGTGTGCAGACTCTATTCCTTTTTTAGGATACTTTGTTTGTCTTGCACCTGGGCCACGGATGTGCGTGCACTACCTTTTTCATGAATCACGTTTTTTTCCCCCACAAGTGATGTAATATCTTAGATTTGTAGAATTATTCTAGTCCTGCATATTATGTGCTATAGTAATAGTTCTGAAGATATTATCTCTGGGGTGTGCTGGTAGTTGACCGGATGCGTGTGGGCCATATCGGCCTGGTTCGACTCAGGCTAGAGACTTGTGTTGCATGTCCTTCCTATCCTGTCTAAATAAAGCAAAAACTGAACACAAATGTATTATGTTGAGTGACTGTTGAGTATTTCATCATTTAAAGATCTTGTACATTTAAGTATTCTAACATGCAATAATGTATGATTTCCAATGACATGTAACGTGATTGTCAATGAGTACTTACTGTTACTGGACTTCAGATCTCGGTGTATAACAGGTACAAATATCTTATTATGCAGGTAGTCCATCCCTGTGGCGATCTGGACAGCCCAGTTCACCAGAACCCTCGGAGGCACCTTCTTTCCCGCCAGGGCCCGGTTCAGTGCCCCACCTCTGGCGTACTCCATCACCAAGCACAGGTTGGGCTCTCGCAGGCAGACTCCCCGCAGAGCGATGATATTGGGATGGCGTAGCATCCAGAATAGCCTCGCCTCCTGCCGCACGCTCTCCGCCGTGGCACTGATGTCCTCGTCAGGGTCCTGCCTGGCAGCCTTCACCGCCACCTCCTCCTCCCGCCACATACCCCTATACACCTTTCCGAACCCACCTGCTCCAATCACCTCCTCCAGGACCAATTCTGTGAAGTCAATCTCCAAGGGGCACACGCCCACCCCGACCCCACCTGCCACCAGCCCCCCAGGGGCCAGCTGTGGGTAGTTGCCGGCGTCCCTCCTCGTGACGTAGTTGCTGGGGAAGATGCCCACCTTGTCCTGGATCTTGCCCGTCCACCAACCCTCGTCCCCGGAAACTTTGGAGTCTTTGGAGAGGACCTCCAGGAGGTCCCCGCGTCGCAGGGTTAGCTCCTCATCTGCTGTGGCCTCGTAGTCGAACACCGCCGTCCAGTAATGGTTGGGGTTGGTGGCAACACCGTGGTGGCAACGGTGGGAGTCTGGGGAGCCTGAGGAAGAGACGGTGCACGAGGTCCAGCTGCTTCCGTTCTCCACCTGCATGGCTGGGGCAGGGTACATCGGGGGTGGGGGGGTCATATTTGGGGGCATGGGGGAGGAGGAGGTGTTTGAAGAGAGAGGCTGAGGGGGGACGAGGGACGGGGGAGGAGGGGAGCAGCGGCCCCCACAGCTGGTGCAAGGCAGGGGGGCGGCTGTGCTGCTCGCTCTGCCGTATGGCTCCATGGCAGTCCGGCTGCCGGTCGCCGCTGTAGGCCTGCCCTCTGTCAACTCACGCAAAACATCCATACAGGGCCCATTGACTGAGACAAGGCCTCTTTGACCAGAGGAGAGATGGGATCAGTGGATCAGAGGACTGCGGCTCCTCTCTCCCATCACCTGTCTCGCTGTGGAAACAGTTCCAAATTGTGTCACCACTTTTGCTATGATACAGTGAGTAATTGACATGTATTCCCAAAAGCATGTTCAATATGTTCATCAGTACAGCAGATCCATGAGGATATCCCTGATTCCTCAGGTTCTCATATTGACCTCACAACTATCTGTTTAGTAATAACTAAATCTACTAATTTTTTTAGTAGATTTAGTAATCTTTCTGAAACACATAAAGTTACATTTGATTTCTTACACACTGTAATGTCATTTTCTAGAAATGCTCTTATATTTACCATTGAGTTGTTTAAGTATTTGTTCATGGTGCCATGAAAATGTTAGGTCCTTGAATTTATTTTTGTCTGATGAATAGTAAGTGGTCAATGCTTGACATAATTTTGACTCAATGTAACTTATTTACAGATGTAAATTATCCATCTGCTAAGACATGTTGACAAGAAGCAATGCTGTCAATGCAAAAATAAATAAATACACAAATAGAGCAAAGTCCTCTGAGCATAAGTAGCCATTGTTTATTAAACCACAAGGTAGGTTTACAGCACACACCCATATAAGGCTTGTGTTTTCTATCTCTCCTGTATTTCGAAATGTCCTCTGATATTGCCCACAATTCTGGCAAGCTAGCCAGCCCAGGACTAAATCCTACATGCAACTATAAGCCAGTTTAATGCCCTTAAATAGCCTTAATAGCAAAAAAGGCTCATCCATGTTAACATTGGGAATTACGGGCGGCGAACAACAGAAAGGCGGGGATGCTCTGTTATTATGAAGTGGCACCATGTCAGTGAGATCACAACAAAGATCACCTGCGACCTGCTGTGTGTCTATCAGCATCAAGTATGTCTATCAGCAGCGTGGATGGTCCACTTCAGGATCTTTTGTGATCATTCTTCGCTTTTAAACACGTAGACAGACTAGACGCAGAAACTCCAGAGCCAGCTGACAGTATTCCCATAACCTATTACGCGCCGTTGCCTGATAATATCCTTGAAGCGTTGTTAATTATAAACTGAAATGTCATCGACTTGTCATTATTCTAACACATACTGCTCCTGAAGCCAAAATAAACAGGATCCTGGGGTGTTTTCAATTGGGACTGGGCTGGGCGACAGAGGAGACATTGCAATTTCAGTCACAATATTACAGTAGACTGATCCGACTTGAAATGATGAGAATTAAGGATCGGAAATTCAGCGTTAAATACTCACGCCATAGTCATAAAATAAAAACGATTATTATTATTAGGCCTATTGTATTTTTTTTTTAAAATATTCCTTTCACATCTTGTAAAACAATTCGCGTCTTCCGTTTCAAATAAACATTGGTATCTTAATTCATACATATTTGCATTTGTGCTGTAGCCTAACCTGGACACTGAAGGCAGCCACATCCACCGACATCGTCGCATGGGCGTGTAGTTGCATCCGAGTAGGAGTGTAGGGACCATCAGCGTCCATAATAGAATTCCTGAAAAATAAATGCCTTTGCGGTCCCTATTCCCGGGGATCAGTCCGTTAACCTGTTGTTGTCCACATTGTAATCAAATAGCCTTTCTCTCCAAAAGATGTGCCATTCCGTGGGCCCAGCTGTCAGTCTGACTCTTGCATCCAAATACACCGGGGTACCGTTCTAATATATTACGACAGACAGTGCTTCATTTGTCATTTGACTTGACCTAGTGGATTGGTAAACGCTGTGTCTACCAGTCTAGCATTGCTTTCCCCCACCCCGTTTTGTTAGATAGGTTTATAGGATGGTTTCCAAGGTAAGAGAGAAGACCACTGTGTTCCCGTCAGTCTAAATCATCTTAACCCGTTTATCAAGCCCTCCCTTTGTACGCATTTAACTTCCGATTAGTGGACTTCAAAATAAGATAAGGTTGACTAATAATTATTTTTTGTCTATTTATGTTTGTTACGTTTAAAATAATATTTAATAATTAAAAGAAAAACAATACTAAATAATCATAAAGTACATTAGATGTTTGGGAAAACAATCCCAAACAAGGACAAAATGATCTATAACATAACAATTTAGCAAGCCTGCAGCTGCCAGCTGTTTTCTTTTTAGTTTTTGTCACATTCATTTGAATAATTCAAGTTTCCATGGGGTGACTAATCCCCCCACCTCCATTTTGGGGGTGGGGGGAACTATCCCTTTAAGGGTGATGATCACCTGCAGTTACACAGGTTTGTTACAGCTCATTCCAATTTGCATGAAAATGTACTGTAAAAGACACTGTATATATACATTGTATGATTAATTGCCCTGTTTGTGATGGAGCCCTATTTGCGCCAATATAAAGCCTTATAAATAACTAAAATGTGTAACCTCCTCCTATCAGCCTGGTATTCTTGAATATGTGTTCTGCTGAAATAAGCACTTAAAAAAAGCAATTTTGACTTCGCTTTCCCTGATGGCATATTCAGAGGAGTCGTGCGCCCAGATAAACTCCTGAGCTGAGCCGAAGCTCTTGTTCCCCAAGGCCATGGCTGTATAGATAATAATAATAATAATAATAAACTTTATTTGTATAGCACCTTTCATGACATGAAATGCAGCTCAAAGATGATGTACTCTCCACCACCACAAACCTTCCGTTGGAGTTGTGTTGGATGGTTTGGGGGTAGATCTCGCATCTTTGGCTGGTTCCTCTCGTGATGCCTTCATCGTAGCCCAGGGACACGTTGTTGGATCCTCTCAGGCCGCTGATGCACCAAACTCTCTCCATCCTACATGTTCAGAGTGCTCTCTAGACGGTACGTACTGCTGTGCCAGATACGTACTGTACCATCCTCTGATCCAGTGATGATTATTTTATTGGGATAGTTCAGGGTGGAAGGAGACACAGGGTGTGAACACACGTCTTGATCTGGTAATCCCAGATCTTGACCTCTGCTCCAGACGATTTGAGGTAGGGCTTGTCTCCTCCACTGTAGTAATCTATGCAGTTCACCTTATCATGGCCCTCCAGAGCGAAAGGAGAGGATGAGCCTAGCTGCCACATCTTGATGGTTCTGTCCCAAGAAGCGCTGGCAAACTGGTTGTTGTCTTTGGGATTGATGACGATGGAACTGACCATAAGTCAGGACCACGGCCACGTCACTCTGACTCAGACATAACCATAAACAAACCCGATATGCCCATATACTGTATAGGCAAGACCACAGCCACGTCACTATGACTCAGACACAACCATAAACAAACCCGATACGCCCATTTGTAGGCATAAATGGAGATCCAGTTGTCCAGAGCCACAGATCCGGCCACTATGCCCATATATGGTCATGTGCATACACAGGACCGACCAACTTCAAACTCGGTGCGTGCATCGGCAAGGACACGAGGGAGTGTGGTGCCAGGCGCCGAGTCGTTCGGATAAACGGTTGTCCATAATGCCCATATATGGGCATATATATATGCCCATATATGGTTATGCCAATCTATGGCCATATACTGATGACAGTTATCTCCATATATGGTCATAAAAGGGACATGGACTGACAGATATAGAGATCTCCATATATGGGCATAAAAGGGACACAGGTAGACAGGATGAAGCAAGTGTAGAACTAGAATCCATCTCCATCAACATTAGAATTTACAGTTTGCATTCACTCTCTATTGGTTTATTTAACATTGCTATTTATCATGACTACTACACACATCTATATGTATAAAATAAAAAAAAAGCATATTCCAGATTCTACAGTTTATTTCCATTCCATTGTAATAATTGTTGTTCATCAAGAAACCTTTAAAATATGATAAGCCCACTATCCTCTTATTTTGAAGTTCATTAACCGGAAACCACATGCTTATGTAGGTATTTGACGAGCGTGTGCAGATTATTGAAATTGACGGAACACTGGTAAAGAGAATCCAACATCCTATTAGAACGAGGCTCGGCTGTGCAGGGGGTGGCAAAATTATTGGCTTGTGGGTAATGTAGTTCGTCAGTGATTTCCCCTGACCTATATCACCATGACAGCTGATACAACCTAATAATGAACGCTATATTTACCACAGAAAATATTGAATTTCACAGCAAGGATTGTTTATTTATTTTTACATTTGGGGAAAACTGCCACTTTAACGTTGAGGTGCCCATACCACAAGGTGTGCCCATTACTGGACCTGTTTTCAAACCATAGATCCAAAAGCATAACCATTGACAGCAATTTTGTCTACAACAATACCAGTCTTTTTTCGTCCACATTTTATGCCTGGCACCATTGCAGATTGAGATTAATAGTACCAGGGAGAACAATAGTTTTTATTTATTTATTTTTCTTATTCTTCTTATTCTTATTATTAGCCTATATTATAGGCTAATAATGTTATAGGCCCTAAGGGATATGGGTCAAGCTGGAAGGGCAAATGCAAGCATGGTGTGTCACAGATTACACACATGTTTCAGAATATAAAGTATATACACGCACACGCACACGCACACACACACACACACACACACACACACACACACACACACACACACACACACACACACACACACACACACACACACACACACACACACACACACACACACACACACACACACACACACACACACGCACGCACGCACACACACACACACACACACACACACACACACACACACACACACACACACACACACACACGTATGGCTATACTGACACCTGCTGGCCGAGTTTAGGTGGGCCTCTTCCTCTTGCCCAGGGATTTGTCTTACTATCTTGGATCTCCCTTCAGCAAAGCCTTATTTATATTCCTTAATTCTGGGATGGTCACACGGCTACAACAATCTTTAGTTGTTTTAGTCTGCCTTTGGTCATGGTCTCTGCTTCAGGTAATTCAGTAAAAGTTACAGATAGGGCATAGAAATACAGTAGGTACAGAAGAGTAACATCACAAATAAGTATGTACACAATGCCTCAGGGTTCACATCAAGGAGGACCTGGGTTGGTCACACGGTCACACCATGTGAGCACCGAAGGGCAAGGTAGGTAGTGAGACGGCGACTCCTCTTCATCCTGTTTGGCATGGACTCCAGGATACACTGCAACAACTACAGGCGCACGATAGAGAGAATCCTGACTGGCCACATCACTGCCTGGTACAGAAGATGCAACAACCACAAATTAAAGGAGGGTGGTTAAAACACTGCAGCACTTTATCAGGACTGAGCTGCCAGCCATGTAGGACCTCTCACCTAGAGGAGTAGGGTGAGATAGACACACACTATATAGTAGCCTATATAGACTACAGTCTCACAGTATGGACGGTTGTGTAGATGCAGTTTTACTTTATATCACTTTGTTTTCTTTAATTCTATTTTGCAACATGACTGTTTGATATTTTGCTTTTATTATAACTCTTCGACCTTCTTATTGGATTTCTATTGTTCCCTTAATGTTGAGGCGCTTCCAACAAGAGTGTCACTGCCTGCAATGCTGCCACAGCTGTATTGTATTACAATTAAAACCAGGAACCTTGAACCAACTTGATAATGCTGATGATGGATAGATATAAATTAAACATTGAGTCTAATTTGGGTTGATTGACCTCCTTGGATCCATGTATGACAGTGCATAAAGGAGCGGGGGCACCTCTCAGTAATTGTTCTAGGTGCTAAATTGGAGACGTAGAATTTGCAGAGGGCTGGTGCCTTGCCCATTCGCAATGGATATTATTAAGTAGGTTTCCCCCTTCGTACGAGACAAGGAGAATTGATCTTGTCATGGTGACAATATTTAAAGTTAAATAGCAAGTTAACATCATGTAATGTCAATAGCAGAGCAGCAGAGCAAGTTCTTGCTTATCAGGGGCACCTGTGAGTATAAACTGAGCAAAAATAAATGTGGGAGAGATGAGATAACAGCAAAGTAAGATGAAGAGAAATTAACGTATACTAATAATAACTGTACACAGCTTCAATAATGCCAATGGAAGGCTGTCAACTCTCTTCCTCCACACTATTACTGCAACCATATTATCCAGAGATTTCTTGGGTTTCTTTCCATACCAATTAGAGCAGAAAATCTGCATTTGCCTCCTCTCCCACTGATTAAAATCAGAGGTTTTTCATCTACAGACACGCTGCCCGGCCTGGGTAGTTAGTAGCAGTGGCCTGAGGAGATGAGTCCTGATTGGGTACAGAGAAGTACAGATCCAGGACCAGCTTTTTACATACAATACACTGTGCAGAATGATATGTGAGGACTTATCAACCTCTGTGAGAGCTAACAACATAAACAACAATCCATTATTAAGTGCACCTGCAGACAAATATTGTGTAAATGGATGTTTATTTTTAATGTATTTCTTTTATCATTTTTATAATAATAATAATAATTATTATTATTGTATGGATTATTATGGTGGAAAGTAACTAAGTACATTTATTCAAGTACTGTACTTAAGTGCAATTTTGGTACTTTTACTTTACTGGAGTATTTCAAATTTCCAACAATTGTACCACTTCTCAGAGGCAAATATTGTACTTTTTACTCCACTATAATTATTCGAAAACTTTAGTTACTACTGTAGTTACTTTGTTGATTTTGATAATTATTACAAAACATACATTATCCACTTCAGCCCTATAGGCTACACACCCTATATATACTTCGGCTATTTGAAAATAGCCGATCTACAAGGTGTCGCAGTGCTATATACGCGTTATGAGCTTGTAGATGGGCTATTTTCAAAAGATTTGTATACATATTAGACATTTGAAAACTTGTGAAATTCTGCATATTGAGTACTTTTACTTTTGGTCCTTTAAATATATTTTGATGCCAATACTTTTGTACTTTTACTCAAGTACATTTTGAATGACGAGCTTTCACTTGTAACAGAGTTTCTACATTGCAGTATTGATACTTTTACTCAAGTTAAATATTTTTGTACTTTTTCCATCACGGATATTACCAACCACATAGCATGAGTTGTTCATTTGCAGTTAGATTGCAATGTTCTCAACCCTGGTCCTCATCTATTGCAATGTTCTCAACTCTGGCCCTCATCGATTGCAATGTTCTCAACCCTGGTCCTCATCTATTGCAATGTTCTCAACTCTGGCCCTCATCTATTGCAATGTTCTCAACCCTGGTCCTCATCTATTGCAATGTTCTCAACTCTGGCCCTCATCTATTGCAATGTTCTCAACCCTGGTCCTCATCTATTGCAATGTTCTCAACCCTGGTCCTCATCTATTGCAATGTTCTCAACTCTGGCCCTCATCTATAGCAATGTTCTCAACCCTGGTCCTGGTATCCCTAATCCCTGGTTTTCTATCCTATCAGGAAGTTCACTGCATTCATATGCAATCCTTGTTATTCAGGGACAGAAGACCTGGAATATAGCATTGCCTACATAATACACTTGTAATAGCCTACAACGTTATTATTACAGAACCATGATGGATAGCAACATTTTGACAGCTTTTATACTTTCAGTGCATATTACATTCATATTAAAGCAACAATAATGCAAATTGGTACACCCAAGATTTGCAAAACAAATCTGAAAATGTAAGACATTCTTTTTTTTAATTCATATAAAAATAATAATAATACATCACACATGGGGGATTTCCAGAAGATTGGCATTAATAGGGAGCAGGAGGGGTTGGAGGAGGTCAGAGAGCCTGTTGAGGGCCTTGTAGGTGGTGATCAGTATTTTGAAATCGATTCTGTGTTTTACTAGGAGTAGGTCGTGGAGGACTGGGATGTTGTGATCTCTAGATCGGGTTCTGGTGAGGAGGCGGGCAGCCGAGTTTTGCACATATTGAAGTTTCTTGATAACTTTGGAGGTGGCACCATAAAGGAGGCTATTGCAGTAGTCAAGTCTGGATGTGATGAATTTTATTTATTTATTTATCAGGGACAGTGCACTGCACATTAATCAACATGTCAGTTTTTCACATCCACATAAATGAGCCAGAGTTAAAGGGATACTTCACTTTAGGGCCGGGGACACATTTAAAAAAAATATTAAAAATAAATGAAAAAAGTTATGGAAAATTCATGGCCCCCTCACGCATTAGAGTGTCCTACTAATGTGTGAGGGGGCCATGAATTTTCCATAACTTTTTTCATTTATTTTTAATATTTTCTTTAAATGTGTCCCCGGCCCGAAAGTGAAGTATCCCTTTAACCAGAGTTGGCTAATTTTCATCTGTAGCCCCTGAGCAGGCTGTTAAAAATGGTGGTATAGATATCCTTACAAAAACAGACATCATCAATACAATACAAGACAAGTAGACATAGTACAGAAGACAGAACAAATACAGTAAAATATGAGAAGAGACACCAATGATTAATGGAGCTGATACCCATGATTACAAATTTGGTTAGCTTTAAGCCATAATTAAGGTTGAATTTGAAGGTGAGATAGTTGGTGGTCTCTCTTACTTCGGAAGGGAGACTATTCCAGTGATGGGGGGCTCTAACTAACAGAAAAGACTGTTTCACCAAACACACTCCGTCTGAATGGTACATCGCAGTCCCCTCTGGTAGTTGCCCTTGTTGTTCTGTCCAATGTATGGATGAGTGTCTCTGCAGCAGTTTGAGATAGTGTGGGACGGAGGCAATGTTTAGGAGTAAGAAGGCTGTTTGTTTGTTCATTCATTCATTCATGTGATTGATTGATGTAGTTTATTTAGAAAGACATGAGAATAGTACATGACAGTACATAACAGTACATGGAAGTACAAATTCACAATACAAGGTCTACTAAACTGGAAACCCTCATTAAGCACTAAGCTTGTTTAAGATGAGAACCCCATGCACACAAATCATGATGATTGTAACTTACAGTAGGCCTACCTTTAAATGTGACTGTCACGTCTGACAACCACAAGGTTGTGCTCGTTCATTAGTTAACGAGTGGGAACAGGGAAGTAATCGAAAAAGGGTAGAATAGCGCCCCCTATGTGTTACTATGACCATGGCGCATGCAGCATGCTTGCACAGGCGCAGTGGAGGCGGAGTGGAGCTCCACGGTGGTGGTGGTTTCTGTTCAACATTCTTGGCAACGTCGCGAGCGGCGAGCAGCAGCAGGGCACGGGCAGGCAGAGTCCAAACATCAAGGGCAGCGAATGTTTCTTCTTTCAACGGCGGCGCGTGCATTAATTCCACGGGATGTAAGTCGAACGGAAAGAAAGGGAGCTTCATTGGAGACGGGTAAGTGGGCTCTTGTTGTGTTCTGTGTGTGTGAGAGTGATTTAACACAGTACTAGACAGCGTTGAAAAGTAGAAGAGTCAACTCCATTGCGCGAGGGTGTCGCACTCGCTTGCCAAAAAGAGCTGATCTACAAGCTAACGACGCGTTGTGTGGCTTGTAGAATAGATGAGCTTTTTTTCCCGGACGCCATCGTACTACGGAGTATATTGGGCTCAACGAGCAAAGGCAAATATCGAGAGTAGACGAGCCGACTCAGCCGACCAACTTCTTCAGGCAACAAGCTTGCATGTAAATGCTACGGCGCAGTGCTCACCCTGTGTCCTGCTTGTCATGAATTCGATGGGGACTGCGCCTCGCCTCGGGTCTCCCAATAAGCGTGTTATATACCATACATATAGAGTTATTATCCGTTATTAATACATTAACTGCAAATGATTCGATCCAGCCTTCCCGATCAACCAGGACGCCATTGCGCATGCGCGTAGTGCTATGCAGACTTCGTGGTTTGTAGTTTTTTTCGCATCCGAGTATCGCAGTTGTAAGGGCCGAGCGAACGTCCCCAAAACTACAAGTTCCAGACAATGGGACCATTGTCTCTTTTGCGTTGGGGAGTGTATCCTAGCCAGCTAGTTAGCCTTGGACGAGCTTTGAATGTTGAATAGTTGTGCTGCAATCGGAAGTTGCCATGACAGGGGGTTTGTTTCATTGTGTTGCACAGAAAACTGTCTGAACCCCTGCGATTACACAGGGGTTTTGATTTATACAGCTCTTGCAATGGAGCAACATGGTAACATTCTGTCTGAGAAAGAAAGTGTGTCATTCATTTTATTTATTTATTATGAATGTATGAATGGAGGATCCATCATCTTGGGGTTACCTGTGCGGCCGGGCATGCATACTGTACCATGCCTATTCTAACGGCAAATGCCATTATTTTCTGCAGTAATAACAAGTTCATCCAGCTTGCGCCCCTGTATGTGAGCTTTAAAGTATACGCCCTTGTATGTGACGGTTAAACTGTGTGAGGTGAAGACTGAATCCTCCCCTTTTCAATGAAGATGCTGTGAGGTGCTATGTTTTCTGCCCCAGGAAATTGCTCGTCAAATATCAGAATAATTGATCTATCATGGAAGCCATTATAGTGCTCAGCATTTATTCTGCTTGCGTCCTGTCCTATCCGTAACTAATACAATAACTGTAATCAGGCCCGTGCTTGAGTAGCTTAACTTGGTTATGCTACTTTTGGGAGGAAAAGGGCCATGTTCACTAACCTGCCTGTTACTGAGAACAGTGGGTTCTTTTAGCACAGATCATTGGTGTCACACCAATACCAGCTGCTGCAAGGACAAAAATAGTATCTTCCTTCTTGAATTGAGAAGGAAATCATATTACGACAACACATACTACAGTGTGTGAAGTTTTGAATGCCAAAGCTAATGGCTAGGAGGGTCTGCAGACTCCACTTTCCTCTTGTTCAGATCACTGGTGATGGAGAACTTTTTTCAATAGGTGATTTCTAAAAAGGGATATGAAACCTTGCCCAATGGAGTCATACCTCATAGATATGTCATAGAAGATGACTGACGTCATACTACTAGTAGGGGTGGGAAATTAAGTGGAAATGTATCGAAACCAACATTTAGAACTTCTAGCTGACTTAATCTTGTCCATGTAGGTTTATTGAATAATCAAGCTTGGGTGGCACAGTGGTAAAGTACCTGCCCACCACTGCGCAGTCTAGGGGGTTCAAATCCACTGCGGTGCATTTGGCTTTGTCGAGCATCGGGCTGGGGCGGCACCTCTCAGCAGGGAGTGTAGAGTGGGAGTAGGGCGGAGGCTCTAGTCTATGTCCTCCCGGTGGGGGCTCCTCACTGGCAATGAGCCAGTAGGATACAACAGCAGAGACAACGCACAGAAATGTGTGTGGGGAGGAATTAATTGGCATAATCAATGACTAAATTGGGGAGAAAAAGGAGTAAAAAGCAAAAATGAGTCTTAAATGTCTTATACATTTACGAATTGATGGAGGTTTTGCCATTTCTTGCGATAGGATGTGTTTATGGTCACTCAGGGGGAATACAGAGGTGATTGTACCTCCTGGAGGTTGGCTCATGTCATGAGACTGGTAGCTCGATTGAGCTGCGAGTGCCAGCAAGAGCCCGGTGCTCAGTGGATCAAAGTGGTCAACTGCAGCAAAGCACACACAGGCCCTATGACACAGACACAGGCAGGCGAAATGCAACCACTCGAAGCTTGCCTACGGCAGCTTGTTTTTAAATTATGTATACATTTTAGACATTGAATATGACATGTAGTTGCACAATATTAATTGATTTCACCTACAGCTGCTTGTAAAAATGTATACAGTAGTGCGGCACCCGCGGCTGGCAGCAGAATGAAGCCAGAATGCAGAAAACGAAATAAATGATGCCCGCTTGAAAGTCTGAATAATCACACACCATGTTCTGTCAGAACTTTGTTTGGATTGTCAGAACATCTTGGAGGTGCAAGAACGTACAGAAGGTACAGAAGAACGTACAGAAGTTCTGAATGACGTCATTTTGTAGTTATTGCACACCCATCTGAACAAAGTTTGGTTGTTCGGACGGAGTATGTACCAGGCTTTACTTATGATAGTTTAGTATTTTCCTTACAAGGCATTGTCTTTTCAAAGGAGACTGAATTGGGCCACCTGAGTTCTATTACCACTGTAAACACCACATCATGAACACATATTGTTGTGTAGATGACTCATCTCCCTTTTTTTCTGTCTTTATGGGTGTTCAAAGGAACTTGTTGACAGTATGCAGTTGTAGTCATCTCTTGCGTTTACAGTCTAGGTCTAGGAGGTGATTTAAAGGTGCCTCTGCTGTGTGCTCAGACTGAATCTGCGCTTTACTTGGTAAATCTTTTGAGTTGCATTGATATGCATCAAAGTACATCACACAGGTCCCGCGTGAGATGTATTTCAGGCAGATTTGCTGGTCTTTACCATGAGACCCAGTTTGAGCCCTCCTCTCCTCTCCCACGACACCTTGGCATTCCTCCGACCGTTTGTAATTTTAGAACTGAAAGAATGTATTCTTGCCAGGTTTTCCAATAATCCTTGAAGGCTTCCTGGTTAAATAAAGGTTAACCGAAATAAACAATTGGCTAGAGAGTTGCGTGTCAAAACACGGATACATGCGTGCGTGACTTCTCGTACACAGTACACAGTACACACACACACACACACACACACACACACACACACACACACACACACACACACACACACACACACACACACACACACACACACACACACACACACACACACACATCAAATAAGGTCCATTGCACTCATTAGCATAGCCTGCTAGGTAATGAAGAGAGAGGAACATGCCTTTGGCTAAGGATACCATCTGGTGTATGTCGTCCTGTGTGTGTGTGTGTGTGTGTGTGTGTGTGTGTGTGTGTGTGTGAGGGGGGTATCCAAGGTCCAAGCAAGACATTTTGTACATTATTGTGTCATGTGAACTTGATATCTTGCTAACTCCAATGTATTTTCTCCCCGCCTACTTTAGGCTTTTTTAGGCATAGGTGTTCTTGTGATAGCACAGATTTGACACACATTTTTAAGTCTGTTACTTGTAGAGATGGGCTAGCCAATAAGCAACTTGTACTGCTTGCCATGCCAGGCATGACATGAAATGACATTTCGACCACCTACAGTATCGCTGCTTCCTACTAATCTCTTTGATGTATTGGTTTCCCTTGAGGCTCTTGTCCATAACTCAACATGTATAGCAGTGTCAAGAGGCTAGAGAGATTTATAGAAAGAAGAGTGCTGTGTTTCCTGAAATGAGTCTGTGCTTTACGACCCCCTGTACAGCTATAAAACATTTCCTTGGTAGGTGCCCTCTGCCCTCTCTACTAGTCTCTAACTAGCTACCCAGTCCTGCTCCGGCAGCCCTTTTAAAGCTGCAATCCGGAACTTATTTGAATGAATAAAACACTTAACCAATCTGTATGGTAGACTGTTTTAATACAATATATTGGTCTCCCAGTCCCTACTCTTCCATTGAGAAATGTTGACCCTAGCATCATGTAGGACACCTGTGGGTTGACAAGTAGACCTGCCTGAAGCTTATAAGCTCAATATTTCCCTTGGCCAAGCAGAGACATTCCCTCTTGAATGAGCGGTAGATAGGGGTTGGTCTCCCACACAGGACCCTGGTCCGAATCAGTTACAATTGCATCTCTCGTCCGGGAGAGGATGTAGAACTTACATACTGCATCATTAACTCCCTCAGAGATGTTTGTTAATATATGTCTCACTCTCGGGAAGAGGATGAGCAGTATAAGCATTGCACTGGTGTTTTTTGTTGACTCTATGTTAGGTAGGTCCATCTCTCACTCGCTGCTGAGGGGAAAACAAGAAGATCCACATCTCAGAGGGGATAATGGACAGAACCCCTGGGTCTCCCTGGCACAGACAAGACCAGGTCTTTGCCCAGGATATTTCCCTCCTTTTTAAACTCCTCTGTGCTGGGTCTGTTTGACTGGGGTAAATATAGCCTGTTGGTTTTAGCTAGAGGATAAACACAGATGTTGAGTAGGCCTTTCTCACCACAGGTCGGCCTGCGTCCTCCCCCTGGCCCGCAGTGGCAGCATAAGGGAAGGGAGAGAGGCATGCTTCACCACTGCCATTCACTCACAAAGCACTTAAACAGGGTTATTGGACTTGGCTCAAAACATTTGACAGGGTAGTAGTAGACATACATGGTTCTATAAAGCATTTGCACAGACCCACAAAGACTGTGTATATACAGTCATTTGCACTGGTTTGCATATGTGTCTTCGTTTAGTGAATTTAAAGCGGACGTTACTCCGTTTCAGATCAAGCCAGTATTTGGCCTTGTCAGAACTTAATTTCTGCCAAGTGCCAACTGTGAATTGTTTTAATAGATGAGATGGGCCTAGGTACAAAGCTCAGGGAACCTTCTCATAGACATGACGACAGGAAAACAGGGCATTCTGTTTGTGTTATCTCCCAAGTTCTCAAGGCTGAATTTGAAACCTTGACTCGGACCTTCACTCGGATAACTCTGGCCGCATCCCTATTTGTCCTTCAATGATCCAGGACAAGCTTAAACTCTCCGGGAGTCTTTTGATGTGTTCCTTTCAGTAATATTGTGAGCTCTTCTTCTCTGTGTTGTCCCATTTTGTAATGTGTCTGTGTACCTAACCCACAAGCCTATTTCAGACAGTACTGCTGACGCTAAAAGATCTTTCAGCTCAGCAAGAGGCCGCAGATGACAGGAGCACAAATCACGCATGCTGATCTCTGGGGATAGCCTTTGTTCTGCAAACATGCAAGGCATTCCAACCCCACCACCCTAATATGAATTGTCATGCAACTGAGAACGAGGCAGGCACTACCTTGTGTTTTTAATGTCTCTCTTCTTTGTCTTTTACCCTTCCTGTGTATCCTTTGCCTGTGGAAAAGGGGGGTTCTCTGCTGTTCCAAGTGGCGTAACATCCATGTTATTACACCTGCTCCATGTCTGTCCCTAACTGAGTCTTCACACATGGGGCCATGACTGACAGGTGGAGTGTGTGTGTGTCTGTCTTCCGCCAAGCCCTCTGTCATACACTACCAGGGGAGAAATGTTCTTGAGAAGAGGAAATCCGGCATGAAAGAATAAGGAAACAGCTGATTTAGTCTCTGTCTGTTTTATGGAGCGAGGAGGAGTGAATTAGCCCTGTGCGCCCCTCTCACACACATACACACATGGGCTCGACCGTCATCCTCTGTCAAGTGAACAGTTCGCTAGTTGTCTGTTTTAGACGATGCCTTGGAGCCTGAATGCACAACTTTCATGAAAGACAAGTAGTAGAGTCACCTATCAAGTGTAATCTATTTATCTTTTAAATAGATATTGCCTATGACAATGGAGTTGGACAGTCCAGTCTTGTTTACTTAAAAGAGACACATTGTTGGAAATTATAACTGCAAATGGGGGATGGCTCTTGTGGGATAAAATATATGTGGGTCCAAATATGGTTTACATACGGTACACCATCATTCCATACTTGTGTTACTATGAAATATACCAACAGGTGAACAGAAAGCAAATCACTCTGTGTTTAAGACAAATTTTCTTATTCAGTTCATTCAATGTGATGAATCATTGCTACAGGGAAAGTTTATTGCGATCCAGCTCATTAAATCAAACGGTGAGCCTTTCCTTCACTTTGAAAGATGTGCATTTATCCCCTTTTGAATTGTGTCTTTTGGGTTTGTAAAGCAGTAATAGAGTTACTGACACTGTTGCTGCTAGGGCTAGGCACGGCACCACACCTGAAATTCCATGTGTATGTTATTGGGAGCAGAATTGTTGGCTTCTTACTCACTGCGGCTCCCTCTGCTGTGCGTGTGTTTGGAGGTCACGGTTTGGACAGGAAGTGTGTGTGTGTGGAGGAAGTGAGTATGTGGTCAGGGATCCGTATTGCAGTGAATCAGACCATTGGCATCGGGCGCTGAGTAAAGCAGGAATAAGGCTTCTGACATGGCGATCGATACACAGGAAAGGCTGGCTCATAGGACATGAGTAAAACACTTCTGCTGTGTTTATCAAAGTATGAACGCTAGCTGACCTCTCAATGCCAAGACGATACAGCTGATTACTCAGACATTTTTCTCCGCTCATTGGTCATCAAGATAGTTGGATTAGTTCATCTGTCTGGAGAGGAAGTAGGTTTACCCCACACTGCTCAGCATCCAGCTGTTGTATGTTGGGAAAGCTGCAGCAGGGAAAAGGGTGTAACACACAACACCACCAGGAAACATGGAAATAGATTTGCATGTTTCCACTTCCTCCGTCTTTCAGGATGTTTTTCTGTTGGTGACCTTCGTGCCCTGAAACACTCACACACTTTCTCTTATCTCTTTCTATCTGTTTCTTTCTCTTTAATTATCCAATTATTTTTCCTGCCTTTCTCTGAGAGTCTCTCTCGCTCTCTTGCGCTCTCTCTCACTGTGGAATGTGCGTAGAGAGGCATATGCATGGTCCCTCCCTGTACCTCCTCATAGCACAGATCTTCCGCCACAACTGCAAACTGTGGAGTCATTGTTTTCATGCTAATTGAGTGTAGCATGCGGTCATTCCACGAATGCCACATTTTATTTTTATGGTACTGTATCAGAAGGTCAATTTTGCTTTCCCACTCTCATTTCCAAATCAGATTTTGAGGGGCTGGGGTGGAGGCTGTTCAGTGGGCCAAATTCCGTGCGAGGTTGGCGGGTTCCTTTTGCGACAAAAGAAGGGAATGGTATGCTAATGTCCTGCTGTTATTATGGCGGCATAGCTGAGCACCAGCATTCCGCTAGCAAGATAGCGGCTAGCGAGAAATTAGGGGGATTTCTGAGCAACACATGCAACCATTTGTTGTTTAAAGATTTTTTGGGGGCTTTATTTACAGGAACAGTAGACTTACAGGAAATGGGGAGAGAGATGGCCGGGGGGGAGGGGGGTGGGTGGGTGACACGCAGCAAAGGTTGTCGGGATCAGGAGTCGAACCCCCGACTCGCTGTCAGGCTGGATTACCAGCCTAGGTGCCCAGACGGTTACGCCAACCATTGATTTTTTTTGTTGGCACTTGTGTGTGTGCACGCATGTGTGAAGGCCTACTTGTGGAGCTGCAGCAAATGATGACATTTAAAAAAAAATCCTTCCCAGTGTGAGTTGTCTTGTAAGTGTGCAGCAGTGACAGCCTTTCTATTGTCCCCTAGGAGTAGTCCAGGTAGTGATGGAGGGAGGGAGGGAAGGAAGGAAAGAAGCAACAGAACAGAAGTTAGTCCTCTCTCTCGCTGCACAGCGGCAGAACCTGTTATTGGTGAGGAGAGAGATGGATGAGGTGATAATGTAGACAGAGAGTAACGGCTGGACCATGGGAGAGGAGGAGGGGGAGGGACATGATGGAAAGAAGGAGGGAGATGGATGAAAGAAGGTGGGGGGAGTTCTGTCAGTAGAGCCTAAACAGACCCACATGCTGTCTTCCCCTCTTCTACCTCACCTCACCTCTCCCTTCCTCCTTTCACTCCGTTCACACGGGCCACTCGGCCCCACCCCACCTTTTCTTCTTCACTTTTCCCCATGACCTCAGTGGTCCAACTCTTTAAGACGATAGCCTAACTAACTGGTCCTCCTGTGGCTCAGGTTGGGGCTTGAAATTAGATAGCCAACAAACACCTGTTGGAGAGAAAAGAATATGTGACAGAATCCCCTGGAGAGAGAGACGGAGAGAAAGAAAGCGTGTGTGTGTGTGTGTGTGTGTGTGTGTGTGTGTGTGTGCGTGTGCGCGCGCTGTGTCTCTGGAGAGAGAAGAGGGTGTATGTATTTGCACCAGCAGAACCATTCAGCACATCTCTCATTGCAATGAATGCAGTAATGAGGAGCCTCGTGAAAGGCCGAAGAAAAAGATCAGAGTGCGTGTATTGTGTCTCTCCTACCTACAGTATGGTTACCAGGTGTCTCTCTGTGTCTGTCTGTCTCTCTCTCTATATTTTGAAGGTCACCGGCCGCTATCACCCCGCCTGTAGATAAAACTGTCTTGACCCACTTTGTCGTTCGAGGCGCACAAACACACTATGAGCTCCCTCCTTCTCCTTCTCCACTCCACTTCACCCTTTGCTCTTAGGGAACTACTTAGTCTGTCCTCCACAGAACTCACTCACTCACTGCTCTCAACTCAGACACTTAAGCGCACCAACGTCTGCCTGCAGTTCCATTCCTGCTTTACAAGTACTACAAATACCCCAATATGCAGTAACACTCGCGCACACATTTATGCCGGCCGGGGTGTTTTTTCTTTTTTCCAGTGGTTCCCACGTCTGAATTTGACAGGAATGTTGGCGGCCCCGCAGGGAGCCTCTGGGCTGTGTCTCTTGTTTTCCCTTTCTCTCTCTCTTATCCTCCTCTCCCTTCTCTATCACTCTGGCTACACTCATTTTCTCTCTCATTAGTCAAAAGTTTGGCCACCGCTGTTAATGTATGCACTTGGAATGGATACAGAGTAAGCCATGTGTTTGTGTGTTTTGTGCATGCATTGCATGAATTACAATTCGTGCAAAGGCGTGCACATGTGTGCACAAGATCTCACTGGAACCACACCCTGGACTCACGCCACGCTTCAAACCGAGTCGAAGAGGCGAGTTCTGGACAGATTTAGCTTGTTGTGACAGCGCTCTGCGCTGGTTCAGGCCGGGACTTTGATGAGAGGGGATCACGCTGTGATGAGTGAGCAGAAGTGATGATGGCACAAAGTCTTGCACTTCAGCACACCCCTACCCCCACATCCACACCCTCCCCATTTTGACTGCACAGAGCCTTCATTTAGTGAGCAAGACAAATCGGTGTGATGAATTGACGATGCAGTGCTGTGTTCCCCCTGTTTGAGTTCGCTCATGGTCACAGAGGAAAGCTGAGTTTACAGCAAATAGGGGACGATATAGTCAGAAAGGACACATCTTCCACCAGTCCAGTTATAATGGCTGAATTCCATTTTTAGAGACGCCTCTGCTCTGTCAGACCAGAGCTGAGATCTCTATCCCCCCAACACACACACACACACACACACACACACACACACACACACACACACACACACACACACACACACACACACACACACACACACACACACACACACACTCCTACGTTTGATTCATGCAGCGACCTGAAAACCAACAAGTAAACATAAATTGCCAGCACTGCCTTTGTATTAGAAACATATGTTGTCGCTGCGAGAGGAGAGATTGGTTTTGAAAGTGGGCCAACGCTAGCTGTGACCGCTGGATTCTGAAGGCAAGGTGTTGACAGAACTTTAGTTGGATCCTGTGTTTCCATTTGTGTGTGCCACAATAGAGTTTTCTGAGTTCATGTGCTAGCTAGCCACACAAACATCACACGCACACGCACATGCACACACTTACACAATGCTACTGTGCACTGAACAGAGCCACACCTTACTTCTGTAAGTCTCTTTTGGTTGCAGAGACAAGCCCTTCTTTATAATGTCCTGTGAATAGACTGGCCATTCACCTGTGTTCACCACCTGCCTCTCTTCACTATGTTAGGAGGAAGGGATTGTATGTCAGTTTGTGTGAGTGCACCCACTTATGCCATGCATTTACACATGCAATATTCATCTCTCTGTAGACGTGCATGTGAGAAAAAGAAACTAATCTAATGCCTTTGGGAAAGCTTCTAACGCTATTTGCTTGGGTTTAAAGCACTAGCTTACTCGCGGCATTCTTCCCCTTTGTCTACTGTCTCCGTTTGTACAGTGTCTGTGCGGCCCCGCGTTTTCAGCCCAGTCTCAATGGGCCTACTGTACTGTGTTTGCTCTAGCTAGCTACAGTCTGGCAGGCCAAACGGAGCGTGGTCTCTCTGGGACCGTAGCACTAGTGTGTGTTTTACAGTGGAGCCGTGCAAGCTATGCAGTAGTATTACAGTTACAACATGTCCTCATGTTACCATGCTGTCTGGCTAGCGACACCATGAGAGGTATGTGTGTGTGTGTGTGTGTGTGTGTGTGTGTGTGTGTGTGTGTGTGTGTGTGTGTGTGTGTGAAGTGAACATGTATCAGCGATGGCTAGGGATTCTGTGTGTAGTGTGTGCTCCAGATGTGTATTTTTGCTCTGAAAGAGCTAAGCAGGCACAGTGTGTGTACACAGTGATAAAACTGTACACACAAGCGCAAGGTTATAACTGTACACACTCTGAGTATAGTCATGTCCTTGGAGCGGGAGACAGGTGAGGGGAGGGGGAAGTACTAGTAACTAGATCACACGTTGGTCTGGGTGTGGGAAAGGAGAAGTAGCAGACCCTTGTAAAAGACGGTCATGTCCCTGAGGGCCAGAATGACTTGGGTTAGTCTGGGACTTGTTTTGTTCATATATGTGCGTTTGTTAGTATTATGATGATGACGTTTTGCTGCATCCTTACAGTCATGAAAAACATGGAAAAATCAGTAAAGGCCATAAAATGTTTCTTAATTCATTATTAATTAAACCAAATATAAAAAAATGGTCTTGTAATTTGTCTGTGCACGCCACAGAACCATTGTGTGGGCCGTAACATTTCTGTGATGTGTATATGAAGGTTGTGCAACAGTCTGCCTCGCATTACAGTCAGTGTTACAGCACATATATATCAGTGGTAGCCCTGGGAAATGTTGTGGAAATTAAGTTAAAAGTAGTCATCATGTCAAAGTCATTTAATACCGTTGATGAAAAACTAAGTGTATGGACCCTGATGCATGTCTTCTTTCAGGCAATTTGTAGTATCCTCCATAAGTCATTTGTGGAACTCTCTTGAACTTGGCCAGAAATGGTGCTGGCAGACAGAGAAGGAAGGAGTGAGGGAGAAGGGGGTGGGGGGGGACTGCAAGGCCAGAGCGATTATAAGACTTGGGGTGTGCTTTAACCCACTTAGCACACCAGCTCGGGGTCTCCTGCCAAAACGTTAGCTTAATGCTTTTAATCCTCTCAAGTGAGCCAGTAGTCGCTGCCCAATCATGTCTCCATTTATGTCATAATTGCTTTTTGTATAATTCCTAGCTCTGAAAGTGTGTGTTTATGTTTACATCAAATTCTGTATTTGGAGACATTTGTCTCATTGTTGGATACATAATACAGTTAATGTCTCTCTCTCTTCTCTGTGTGGCTTGCCAACTCGTCAGGCAGTTTCCCCATCATAAACACACACCAGTGAAGTGGCCCTGATGTGGTTTGAAGCGAGCCTCCTGTTGGTTCTTTCCTTCCAACATTCACAGCCGAGCAGGCATGTTTGTGTACCCCCACTTGAGTGGTTGTCGCTGGGCTGGTCTGCTGCCACATGGGGGTCCTGTATACTGTGTGAGGTGGGCAGGCGGTAGGGCTTCAAGCTCCCATCACGTCCAGTGCCCCACTGATGTCAGAATTTTGATGCCGAACCCGATTTTGGAGAGTCCTAGACCACCATTACCAATTTACGATACGCATTGTGAGCTTGAAGATTAGCTATGAAATAAATTGTTTTGCACATTTTCAACAAGAATGACGAAAATATAGGGTCAGAAAGGCTGAAAGTGGTTAAAAATGTAGACGCATCAGCTGCATAACTGGCATCTACAAATAATGACCGATATATCGGTCGACGGTCGGTCTCTAATCACCTCTGTCCTCTCCCAGTTTAAGAACCACCGCTGCACGCCTGTTTTCCTCGCTATGTTGGCCTCCCACAGTTAATAAGAATTGGCTCATAGTAGTGCCACGTTCCACACATTCTTTGTGTGCAGGCCGCTTTCTCTTTTCACATGCATGCACGGGTGGTGGGTGCCATAGGGCTGCACAGATTTCACTGATAAAGCTAACATACCCAGCACTCACAGAGGCCGATTGTTTTTGTTGTTGTTGGGGTTTACGGTATCTGTTTTGTCGACATTTCAGGATGGTGCCCCCTCTTTTGTGTGTGTGAGTGCAGTAGAAGTGCAGCAGTTCAGGGCAACGGTCCTGTCACTGTGGGTTTATGTCTTCAGTGCACGTGGGCCGGCTGGCAACCCCCTCCTACCAGAGCACAGACAGACAGACACACACACACACACACACACACACACACACTGCAGAATCGGGGTCAGCTGTATTTCCTCACCCCCACCCCCAACTCATTCCCTATTCTCTTTATTTCCCCTGCTATCTCCTTCCTTCCCATTTATTTTCTGCGTGCCTCCTATGCTAATGAGCAGGGCGGGGGTTAGGGTGAGATACTGTATATATTTGACAAAGGCTGATTTCTACTATGGAAGCGGGAGGGTGTGTGTAACTGTCTTATGGAGGAAAATGAGTTTACATAGTTCAGCGTAAAGACTGAATGAATGAATTGATCACCTGACAGAGGCAATAGATAGTAGAACATGGGAGCTGAAAGACAAAGAGAAGCCCTTGATTGAAGAGACGGTGCATCATTTGAGCTGAAAGGTGCTGTCCTTCTTTTTGTATGGAGGTCTTGGCCAAGTCCATGCTGCTTAGTCATGGTGGCAGAACTTAAACTTTAACAGTGGGGTGGGGGTACGGTACAGTGGCACATAGCCCAGCATCGCATAGATCTTCATCTACATTCTGATGGGTTCAGGCAGCCATGAAGGCTTGTTGTTAGCATCTCACAGAAGCCCCCTTGTCCCCCCAAGACTTGCATTATCTCTGAGCTCTCGTATGAGACATCTCCCCGTTGGGAACATGCATTCTTCCCGGGCATCGTTTTATAATTTAAAACACAATGGAAGCTTCTACTTTACCAGTTCAGTGATTTCATTAAGAAAGATGAGATAGAGGGAAGGTGTTAAAACGATGAAAAATGAGCATGTCAGAGTAAGTAAGTGTCCAGTCTGCCCACTAAGGCAGGACCTGACCTGGCCTAGAACAATTTGCTTGGTCAGACAGATGGCCCAGTGCAGGGTAGGATAGTAGTGGTGGTGGTGGTGGTGGGGGCTGTCCAGACTCCAGACAGGATCTTTGCCATCTGGGCTTCTTATGGTCACTTACTGTGACTCCTCTTCTGGGGGAATTGATACCACCTTCTCTCACTCTCTCCCTCAAGTCTAGATCCCCGTTCCCACTCGCTTGAAATGCCTGCAATTTATTGGTATCCATCCTGTGGACGGAATAGGCACCTCTTCGTGCAACTCCAGTTGCCTGGCCAGTGGCCAGCCACTTTGGCCCTGCAGTTCCGCCTCTTTACGTTGAAAAGACTCCACTGGTTTATCAATGTGATCTGGATGTTTGGTTTGAAAATACCTCTTCATTTTTATCAGTTATTGGTTGGTTAAGCTTTCGTGTGCCAGAACCTCAGGCTGATCCATTTCATAACATTGCAGGTGAATTGTAAAACCTCCTACTGGTATTTGCGGCGCATTGTAATTGGCTGTGTCTGAACGTCCTCACCCACTTTGAGTTTCTCACTTGCGGTCAAGGTCGATGATACTTGTGGGGTGTCAGGTGTAGTACTTTTAGATGGATTTAGCTGTTCCACATCTTTGATTGGCTTTTTGAGAAGCCACTGCTCCATGTTGTACCGACAGAGTAACAATATTTCCTATATCTAGATTAACTTTTCACTACTGTCATTATGAATGTTTCTTAAACTTTGGTAGTTAAGTTTATTTCGGGGAAAGGGAGGAGGCTTGCCTTCTGCACAGAGCCAGCGTGGTCTGTCTGTCTCTAAGTGTGCTGACACACTCACACAGCCAACTTCCTGGCTCGCTCTCTCTCTCCTCAAAAGAAAAATGCTGCTAAATGACTTTTAGTCACCATATCGTGAAAGATTTCTTTGTGAAACGGGCTGGGTGTGTCTATCTGATCAAAATGCAATGACATGCGACAAACTCACGGCGCGTCATGCACAGCCACAAGGCAAGTGCCGAATCATGTTTGATACCGCATTGCCTACTTCTCACCTCAAATGTTTTCAGATACATATTTTAGAGTATTGTTTAAGTTTAAAACGATTATTTGTGGACCTCAGGTTGAGAACTACTGGGTCAGACAATTGTCAGTCGTATTTCTTTTGTTTTTAGCCATTGTCTGAATCACTGCAGTGACCTGAAAAGAATCCCATGGCTCTATTTATTCAGAGAAATGTGGAAATGACAGTTATGCCAGCAATGAAAGAAAGCAGGAAAAAAAAAACTGTCGCTGACTTGACTTTGAGTGGGTTTTTTCTTTCAGCCGCTAACACAGTGACTAACAGACCGGAGTGGTTTGTGTGGCTTTGGAAGCCGGCTTCAGCCGTTTGAGCTGCAGTCCAAGGTGATGCGGTAGAGCACAGAGGCTGCGCCCAACCAGCCCACAGTCAATATTTGCTTGTGTGAGTGCCTGGCTTCTGGCAGGAAAACAAGGTAAAAACGAGAGAGAGAGTCTCCTTCGTTTGTATCCAAGAGTTGATACCTTAGCATTACTGCAACTTCCTAGCTCTGCACATACATACAGTAAGTGTGTGTGTGTGTGTGTGTGTGTGTGTGTGTGTGTGTGTGTGTGTGAGACACCTGTTCCTAATGTTCTCCAGGTCTGTGTTTATAAAAAGCATCAGAGCAAACCACAGCTCTAAGTGGTTAGTGGCTTGAACAGAGGGTTCATTACATGGCTATCATCTAGCACTCACAGGTGTGTGTGTGTGTGTGTGTGTGTGTGGTTGCTGCATGTTTGTATCATGAGCTACTGCTGCCTCCTAACTGCGATACACCATCAGCAAACAGCAAACAGCTTGGACCCAGGCCACCCAGCGAGCCGTAGGCACTCTGCTGTTTGTTTCCCGCTCTCTGTTTTCACCCTCTGCTCTGTCCATCTGGCAGAGGGAGAGGACAGGCAGAGAGACTTGGTGTTGAGCGGGATTAATACACAGGTGAGCTTGAGAGATGGCTAGAAAACACTATAATTGACCATATTTACACAGTGGCAATCTTGCTCTTATATATACTCAGGGGATATATTGAAGAGGGCAGAAGGTGGTGGGGAAATACAGCAACTGTAAGAAGAGAAAGGCTGAGGGGCTAATTAGTAGAAAGAAAGGCGTTGCCAAGCGTTAAAGTGTGTCTCTGTTTCTGCAACATGTGTCACATAAAGAGACATGCTAGGCTCATTAACCAGACCCGCCACAGATGCTTTCAACGGAGCCACTCAAACCCTCTATCTACTCTGCCTGGGACTACTTGGCTGCCTCTCTGGCTCTGACTACCGTTGCATTATGGGATCACAGAGGAAGTTCCAGGCCTCTGAAAACAAGCTTTTACGCAAGAAGTACCCCCCAGTACTTCTTGCATTACATACTGTTCTCTTGGTAACAACGGAAACGCTTTTATCAGCATTTAATCAATCAGGTGACCCATATAAATGATAAGTTGTTTATTGTTGTTTGTCTGTTGAGGAATAACACATTTGTGAGCAGTGGGTGAGTCATGGTGTAGTGAAACTTGATCGCCTGGTTTCTTTTGAGTAATTTCAACTCTCCTGTGTGTATGCTACTGTGTCTGAGTTGAATTTCCTGTTACGCCAGCAGTTCCAGGCCTCTTTGTTTGGGGTTGTTTGGGCTGCTCGAACATGTTTGGATGGAACTGTTCCTCAAGAGTGGCAGACATGATGAGCCACTTTAATACAGATATCCCAAAAATAGTGGCATAACGAAGAGCTGTCATTACTGTCATTTTACACAGAACCAAATAAAGCCGCTTCCATGTGTGTGCTTCTACATGACATTCTGGAATCAGAGGAGGTGTGCACATCAAGCCTCAGCATCTAGTGTTACGCTCTAGGCATTTATTTAACAAAATACAGTCACGAAATGGACGTAGAAGACCACAGTCACCTAAGCTTCGGGAATCGGTATTGAAGCATTTGACATCATTTCACAACATGGAGTAAAAAATGTAGTATATAAGTTATAAGTACTGCTCTTCAAACTCAAATTCTAGCTTGAAGGGGGCTTTAAGTGAAGTAGAGCTAACAATGAGTGGGGGAAATGGTCAAAGTTTATGTAAACTAGGTGATGTTAACAATGGCAAAATAAGTATCTGGTCCTTGAAGGTCTAGTCTTTCTCCTTATCCTCATAATTAAGGAGGGTTCACTACCGGTAACCAACAGAATGTTAGCATTCAATATGGTTGCATCGGAGAGCAAATAGTGCAGGTAAAGTAGATGTGGCCGCAAAGAAATCTGCACTTGAGAGTAAAGTGGAGTGCGCTACAAAATAGATTTTCCAATATTTGCCTTCAAGATGTGTGAGAATGTGAAATATGTTTATATTTTGAATGAATTGGACCTTGCATTGTTACAGTGGATGTCAGGTGGTTAGACTGGGGGAATATTTTTCACTTGGCCGTTCTCAGTTCATGGTGGAACATATTTTTGGGGGGTTCCCCTCTATACGGCCCCTCCCTCTATTTTCCATGTTGTCTTGCCTGTCTTTTCTGTTCAACATTTCCTTCTCTCCTTCCTCTTGTAGGTTAGCCCCCTTCTCTCCCCTCTGTCAGTCAGTCTGTCTGTTTGCCCGCCGCTCTCACTACTTTACTCCTTTCATCTCCTTGGCTGAAAACCCGCTGATTCCAGACGTTGCGCACCAACTCAACCACAGTAGCGGGGGAAAGAATGCACAGAGGAAGAGGAGAGCGAGGCCCTCATAAATGAGTTTCTGTAGAAAGGGCTTCCTCTTAATGAGTTTTAAGTGGAAAGGGTTATGGATTTCTGAATAGCCAGTCAGATAGAGTACATTGAGGCTCATTCTTGTCGTCTTTCCCTCAAAAATAAGAAGGCCTTGTGATCAGAGGATTCCTGAATACCCAGTTGCCCAGGAGGCACCAGACCCAGGTCATATTCTCTCATATCTGAAACTCTTGAGTATTCTGGGAATGGAGATTAAAAATGAAGGGAACCCAGTAGGCAGATTTTACTGGCTGTACTCAGCAGGAGAGGGAGGAGGAGGAGGAGCAAGGGCGGATGTGTTTTTAATTTCCTCCAGTAGCTCTGTGCCTGCTTGCCTGCTGTGCTGCCTCTCCCCAAACTCCTGGGTCCAGGGACAGGATCACCTCAGGACAGGGTGGGGTCACTTGTGACAGGACAGGACAGGAGATCTATGGACCCAATCAGTAGCAGAAA
This sequence comes from Gymnoscopelus braueri, assembly GCF_963280865.1. Taxonomy (NCBI): domain Eukaryota; kingdom Metazoa; phylum Chordata; class Actinopteri; order Myctophiformes; family Myctophidae; genus Gymnoscopelus; species Gymnoscopelus braueri. The sequence continues at coordinate 26,763,454 of NC_137606.1, forward strand.
CATTTTTGCAATGAAAAAAAAAAAAAAAAAGACGTGTACAACGACACACATGACTGACTGGTACATATTTATTTATTTTAGCCAAGGACAGATGCCTGTGTACAATTGCACGTGTTGGCAGAAGGCAGTGAGATCACTCAATTAGCGCAAAGTGTACAGATGAGGTAAAAAAATGGTACATCAGACATCACAAGTGCTTTGATATGTGCACAATGCATACAGCAGAGTGGTATGAGACGAGCTGTGGTTGAGAGAGATGAGACACTTCTTGGTCCATGGAAGAACTTGGTCAATTTTAAAGGACAAAAGTTTAACTTATAGCTACACTATGTGACCGGAATTGCTGAACTTCTTACCACTGAGCCAATAAATCACGCCTTTTTGCTCAGGTGAGATATTGAATGTTGACAGTGTGGTCAAACCAGACCGCATGAAAATAGCAAAAATATGAATAATTGAATAATTGTTAATAAATGTTGTGATGAAGATCTGATTGACCAAAAGCTCAGATCCCTTCTGTCAGAGACATTGATGATTCCAGCACCTTAGCAAAGATTTAGCCTGGTGGAGTGGTGGTCATCCTGTAATAACTGTCGTAAAATAAAGATAAATGAAAAATAAAATAATTGGGACAAATAAAATAAAACCGAATCTGAATTATTATTCATGAGATCAGTTAGTGTTTTTTTTCCCTACTCTTCCACAGATCATCTTCTAGTGGGAGCCAGACAGCTGTTCTGTGTGTGTTACCATCTCCCCACAGGGGGAAAACTGCGGTTAAGAGTGGAAAGCCTGTTAACACTCTTTAACCTCATCTAGAAGTCATCTAGAACTGCTGTCATGACATCTGAGACTTTAGAACATCACACACGCACGCACGCACACACACAAATCATAGCAGGTTGGGGTTTGGAACAGGATAAATCAAAGATTTGCTCATTTTAGCTCCAGATCCTCCTGAAATCAAACATAGCCAGAATAATGTGATCACAAGGGGGGGCCAACCAGAGAAGTAGAGTGCAATGATGACCCAGTTGGTCATCGTTCTCTCACTCTTTCTCTCAGAATACCTGAGGTGCTGGTGCTATCTTGGGTGTGCTCTTATTCTGATGGCACAATAAAATAATAGGATGATGTGATTGAGGACATGTCTGGCGACCAAAGGTATACCTGTGTGGGATAGATTTTATCCCACTAGAAGTGGAATCATTAACCAAACCATTAAGAACCATTAAGAACCAACCAAAGCACATGCAGTTCTACCAGATAATAATAATAATACATTTCATTTATTAGTTAACGCACTTTAAATTTGCTACAGTGTTTAAAAACGCCTGTGAGAGTTAGGAGGTGATGGAAGGAAATTGTACTTGTTTCAGTAACCAGTATTGCTAGTACACCACAGGGGATTAGGCACAACCAGCCATGATATGCACTCTGCCTCACAAGTGCCAAGCTTTTACTAATGTCATTTTAAAGTCTCCACATATTCCAACAGGACTTGAGCAGTTTAGTGATCAGGGTCTTCCAATGTAACTAAGCTCTGCTCTCCGAGAGTTGTACTATGTAGTTCAAAACCCACAGTTTATACAGAGGGGCCTTATTTCCTTTCTCGGATGTGACAGGAAATACAATACCCTCATGCACTTTCCCACTGGACTCCTGAAAACTCTTGGCTCGCTTCACGTTGCTGCTGGGCACCTGAGAGCGTGTGAGCTGAATCCCAGGCCAGTGATAGTGTTCTCCGGACCAGTAAACATGCCTGTCTCCTTCCATTTAGGAGGCTCACAGATGTGGGCTTCACAAGTTCACGGTATTGCTGTGAATGGAGCCCGGCCAGTGCTACATTTTTGGGTCCGATGCTAGTCCTGATTTTGTCCTAGACCTAGACCATAGATTACCAATGTTTTAAGCACAAAATCTTGAAATCAATTTCAAGAACTTAGATGTAACACTTATAAGCAAATAAATAAAAATAAACACATAATTCAAACCTTTTAAAATAATAACCGATCTATGCGCTCAGAATGCATCGCGATGCTGTGCATTGTCAGCTTATGGATGAAATATTTGAACATTAAAAAAAAGGAAATGTTTGAAAAATATTCACCTATAATGACCCAAAATAGGGACCAAAAGTGGTTAAAATCAGGACACATCAATTGCATAATTGCCAATAACGGTGTCGTCCAAAAAATCAAATAATGGCCGATACAGTGGCCAAACCGACATATCGGTCAGGCTCTAGTCTACAACATGACTAGATCTATACCCACTGTCCATTAAGAAGTTCCTCACAACTTAAATGATTCACGAGACTTTAGAGCATTGTGTCCATGCCATCCTGTAATAGGCCGAGCCTTTCCCACGTTAGACTCAGCCTCCCTGACCACAGATACAAATCCAGTCACAGTACATTTACTGTCTGCGTTGGTTCTGGGAGGAAAGTCCCCAGAGGGGTCCATCATTTCACTGGCATCAGAGGAACAAGTGGGCACTATTATCTCTATCTCTGCACGCTATCTCCTGGCTGTGCCACTCTTTGTACTGGCTGATGTTATCTATACCATACGACTATACAACTGTTGGGTGGAGGCAGCTGCAGCGGCGTTTTCAAAGCACTACATCAGGGAAGAGGCGTGACTCTCCTCTTAACGAAATAGCATCATTATCATTGCTCCTGTATTTCTCAGCAGCTAAACCTTACTTTTCAGCTGCCAAGTGCCTTTTATTAGAAGGAGCAAAGTCAATTGCAGGTTGGGCCCTAGGCCTGCACTTCTACAGAAAGACTAGATTGTAGATACCTCTAGGAGACCCACTCTGACTCAGGGAGGCATTGATCCAGAACAAGCAGGTTTGTCAGTGAGAGCTCACTTATTCTTCTGGGAGCTCACACAGTCCTCATAGAAAAGGGCCCTAGCTGCTTCCACTCTCAATGGCGCCATTGAGAAAAAACTGAGCAAGAGACAGAGAGAAGAGAGAGAGTAGCTTGAATTGTGTCAGAGGCCCTCTTTGTCTGACTGCTTTATAACGGCCAATCACCCCCATCCACCTCCCCACGCACATGACCCTGATAATACAGTGCCCGTTTGCCATTGTTGTTGTGTCACACTGAGTCAGTTGGAGAAAATAGAGCAACAGTGTCTGTTCTCATTAGTCGTTAAAAAAGAAAGAAAAACAAACACTAATGGCAATGGCAGTCAACATACTCTAATCCCCTCCATGTTTCAGAAAAGTCATATGGTTACTGAGTTGTTTCTTGGTCCAACGCTTTGGTTCCAAACAAGATATCTTGGAAACTACTGGGTGTATTGCCATGGAATTTACTATGCTACATGGAGGATGACATGTACTGATTTTGGCCTATCCAATGTAATTCTGCAATGAACTAGCAAACGCGTAAATATAAAATGCAAACATAACTTAACCAGGCCCTTTATTACGATCTTTATTAGGATAAAACATCAACCAGGCCGTCATCTTATGGCTGTTTTTACTGAAGGAACATGTGTTTGTGATGTGCATGCGTACAGAGGCAGTACAGTGACCAAAGGTGTGTGTGTGTGCACATGCGTACTGTAGCACCTGAGGAGTTGTGCAGTTTTTGCCATAATCGTACAGCTCCAGCTGATGATGGAGAGAGGTACTTTGGTCAGACAAGGTGGTGTTACTGTCGGCACCACAAGGCAATAAGACCAATTTGTCCAATCAGCTGAAATTAAATTACAAAATTGTCTGTGATGAAACGATAAAGGAGCAAAACTCAGAAAAGTTAAAAACAATCCACTGTTAAAATAAAAATGATGTAGTTCAATAAATGCATGACGATTGTCAATGAGTAATTATGTTAAATAATCGTGATTTATGATTTCTTTTTTTGCCATAATGGAGCAGCCCTACTGAGAACTATCTGTATTATTAACAGACATTGGCTGTGTATAGGCATGGAGAGCTGGATTCCCACTCATCTCTGTTGGGCTGTTGAATGTTCAGGTCAGCAGAATGCAGCAGCAGTCTAAAGTTGCCATATGCTATATATCCGTGTTATGCATTAATGTCAGTCTGATTGGTTGAATTGAATTTACACTTAATATTTAAAGACCACAAACCCTAACTGCAGGAACCCAGCAGTGAACTGTCCTGCCACAGACATAGTGTAAGTAGTCGAGTTAGACTTCTAAGGGGGTTCACCTCTATCATCTCCACTCTTGTAGCCATGCTGGAGGCCCCTCTCTTGCCTCATCATCATTTAAGCTCATTAGCCTGTCACTGGAATGATACGGTTACAGGAAGAACTGCAGCACCCCACCCCCAAACCCATTTCCTGTGGCTTGTGCACTAATGTAAATGGTATAGGCACTGGGCAGGCAGTGTGTTGAGTGACATCGGAGGGTCAGTCCCCTTAAAGATGTTTTACTGTGGACTCGCTGAGGGAGATGATAGGACTGTTTGTCACTCTGCTGAGGCAGTCGCCTGGCCTTGGCTTCAGAGGAGGCAATGAATTGTAAACCTGCCGGCACCAGGGGGCGTGGTCGTTAAGTTGGATCCTCTGTGCTGCTCTCTGTTCACTGATTTATGCCTGCATATGTGTGTTTGTGGGTTTTGATTTAGATTCATGCAATAGACCATTGGGTCACCGATGCCTCATGGTCACCAATGCCTCATTGTCTCCGCCGTAGGTGGAGAATATGTTTTCGCTTCGTCCCGCTGTGTGTGAGCAAACATTGTTAGCCAAGCTAACATTGGTCAAGCTCCACGTGACACGTGTCAATATGTTGACACCAATGCCTTTGATTGGCTAGAGGGGCTTATGACGAAATAAAATCCTTTAAATAGGTGTGTCACTTCAAAAAGACTTTACTTTTTGAAGTGAGGTAAGACAGGATCAATCAGTCTTGATTGGAACAATACCTTCCGGTCCAAATCACCCGTCCGTGCGTGTGTGTGTCCCTCTGAGAACACCTAACATTGGTCAAGCAAAGGCGCAGAAGGCCAAAGCTAAGAAAGCATACTCATCTACAACAGTAACACAGAAGAGGACTTTAGAGTTGAATTATCCCACAACAACAAGGCCGAAGTCTTAATAGTGTAACAATTGGCCACCTTGATCAAATACATTATGTAGCACTAGAGAAAACTGACATAGATCAAACACACCAATCAACTGCTGAAACTGTTCAAGACAATGAAGATGAAGAAGACAGACAAGTATTTGAACAAACCAGTCAATTACGACCACTCCCATATGACACATTGCTTCAAGAAGAACATTCTTTAGATGCAAACACTACATATTCAGTCGCCCCTGCAGAACACCAAAAACCACGCACATTCTACCAACAGTACCTTGCAGTACAAATCACCCGTCCGTCCGTGCGTGTGTGTGTTCCTCTGAGAACACCTAACATTGGTCAGTTTTACGTGACATCACAATATGTAATATAAATATATAAATAGGAGGCTGAGATCACACAATGTAACTAACTCCCATTATGCAAACTAAAGAAGCAGCAAATGAGCATCTGAAACCTGTGCTATTAAAATAGCACGGGTCTGCTGGCGGAGACTTGTGCTCCGAGGAGCACATTTTCTAGTTATATATATTTTTTCCTTAATGGTCAAAACCGCTTTGGTAGAGGTTTGGGTTGTGTAGTTACCTTGCCATGATGTAACTCCAAAGGTGGACAAGAAAACAAGAAATCTAAAATAATTGCTCCATTGTGTAGAAACAAACAAACTAACAAAGTTGAAATGTCAACTTCCTGTTGATTTTACTATTTGAAGATCTGGATAAACAAATTATTCAGATTATTATTATTAGGAAGGTTTTCTTCTAATAAAAATATTTAAATCTTCAGGGGCACGGTGGCGCAGTCGGTAGCGCTGTCGCCTCACAGCTAGAAGGTCCTGGGTTTGATTCCCGCCGGGGACGCTGGGGGCGTGTTCTCTCCTCCGCGTCATCAGTGTCCATACCTTAGGTGGGGTTGGTGAAAGGGCCTTTCTGTGTGGAGTTTGCATGTTCTCCCCATGTAGGGCCCAGGGTAGATATCCTCACAAAAAACATGCAGTAATCCTGGTTTTCTTCTAATAAAAATATTTAAATCTTCAGGGGCACGGTGGCGCAGTCGGTAGCGCTGTCGCCTCACAGCTAGAAGGTCCTGGGTTTGATTCCCGCCGGGGACGCTGGGGGCGTGTTCTCTCCTCCGCGTCATCAGTGTCCATACCTTAGGTGGGGTTGGTGAAAGGGCCTTTCTGTGTGGAGTTTGCATGTTCTCCCCATGTAGGGCCCAGGGTAGATATCCTCACAAAAAACATGCAGTAATCCTGGTCTCTATACTGCCTCCCCCTGGTCAGCCGGGGCGCCTGATGGAGGGGAAAGGAACTGGTTGAAATAACGTGTTCCTTCCACGCGCTACGTCCAAGCACGTTCGTTTACGTGCTAAAGGAGTGAATGTGAGAGCCGTTTCACTGTACAATGTAAGTCAACGAGGAGTATATTTTGAATGATCAATTTCTAATCAATTGAGCAATTATTTTTTATTTCTAGTCCACCTTTGCAGTTACATCATGGCAAGGTACCTACACAAGTAAGACGCGCGAACGCGGGAAGCGAACGCCAAAAAAATAAAATAAATATGAAAATATATATATATTTTTTTAAGTAACCAATAAAAAATAAAAATAAAAATACAACAAAAATCTGCGTTAAAAGGAGCATCTTAGAAAAATACAAATTCACCAAAAAAAAACTTTTAATGTTTTTGAACAATTCAACAAAGTGTTTGAAGTGCCTGTTTCACCCACTTCCGGGGGGCGGAGCCAAAATCCGAGCCCGAAGTATTTGTTCGTAGACCCCCACTTAGGGGGGGTAGAAAAAGTTTCGGAGCGATTCGGGCACTTTTCAGTTAACATGGGGTTTCAATGGGGAGTTTTTAGGAGCCTTCTCCGGGGCGTGGCTTCCGGTGGAAGGGGCGGGCTTAAACGCAACCTTGACAGGTGTGTTCAGTTTTCAAAGACCTTTCATTTGATGTATGGTACGTCTAAATTGGACATTTACTTTCTTTTTTGTTTTGCCGCCCCCCCCCCCTCCCTCCCCATTTTTGAAGCTTTTACCACTTGATTTATAGTTTTTTTTTTTTTTTTACCTTGTCTTGTATCTACATAGTCTTGGTCTGAGTCTGTTTGTCTAAATGTTTCTCTGAAAAATCTCAAAATAAATGATAAAAAAAAGAAGGAAAATTGGCCATTGTCTTGCCAGCCAGTCAGTCAGTCACTGACTGTCATACACATCTCTGGCCGCAGCTGTGCTTGTTGAGCATGACAGTAATTCAGCACCTAGTCTGTTATGACAGGTGTGTGTGGTTTAGTGAGTTATCACTCCTTTTGACAGGTGAGAAAAAGCTATTCAAATGTATCCAGTATTCCTACATGGTAGCATGTTCCTTGTCCCATACTGTCATAGACACACTTCAGTGTACCATGCTCAACCTTTGCGCATGAATGTGACCTCATTCCCACCCTTAAAGACCCCACCCTTAAAGAATTCCACCTGTCACCAGTCATTAAAGATTGAGCATAGTGTTTAACTACTCACGTCACAGTTACCAATTCTTCCCACTTAACTTGTGTTTTAACCTGACTATCGTTTGTCCTGTGATTTAAAAAATATATTTATTTTTGATATGATTAAGTGAAATAGGCTGCGTATACCACCACTGGAAAAGCTGTGATTTATTTCTTATGTGTTGGATTCCGTTCAAACCCCTAGGCAACTTGGCAGCAGGCTAACCTGTCTAAAACAGTATACATGTGATGTCTCCATTAGGGATGGGCGTTTGGGCATTTTTTATATTTTTTTTGTAAAAAGAAAAGTATATTATGTACACTTTTAACCATAGCGTAATGGCATATTCATACAATAAAGATTGCAGTGCATATTACAAGTCTTAGACACAGCAACTGCATCATGTATGTTGCACAACTAATCAGTCGGTACTTAACGCAGCGAATGCAGCCATGCAGCCGTTTCATTATAGACCAAGCCTACAAGGTGAACAGCGTCCAAATAAAGTTAAACAGTCATCTGTCTTTCTGGAAATATTTCCACTGTCTTTTGGTGTCCTAGTTGTCTCTCTAGCTATGATTTCAGAGCAGTTTAGATTAGTGTGTTCCTCCACATGCATTACGTCCTCCCGGTGACTCAAGTGAAAAGAAGCAGCTAGCCTCTTAAGTGGCGTACATACTAGACCGAGATGGGGATTGACGTACGTCGGGGGTGAGGAACTGTGTATCGGAGGGGACACATGCTTATCTACACCCTCTCTAACGAACCAACAGGCCTGAATTTTGGCCTCAATTGCACATATTTTAAATAGATTCTCGCAAATTCAGCACTCATAATATGCGAAATTCCCCCACATATTTACAGCGATGTTAATAATATAATCAGCCAAAGTGAATGCGGGAGGACTGGCTGCGGCGCTGTACAGACAGAACGTCAGTCTTATCAGAGAGCATTTATCATGCTCTCTCTCCAGAGCGTCTGCCTCTCTCTACAAGCCCCCCGCCCCCGTCCACCTCCGCTGGCTATGTTTATTTGTGCTCCGTTGTGCGACTGTCGCACATCGAGGGTGGCCGAATGCGCGTGGCGCCATTGGGCAACAAAGTATTCAGTCTTAAAACATAAATACATCATCTGAACTGAGTCACGCTCAGTAAGAAACACCAGACCAATGTCTTTCCTCTTCTGTTGTTAGGTCAGTATTTATCAATCCCCTTCCACGTTGCCTTTGTCTGCCTGGTTCTTAATGAGTTCTTATCCATCTATGTTTCTGTGAAGTGTAAATGATCTTTTTCATATTATTATGAACCTGGCGTCTTTGTCCCTTGTGTATTCTGATGATTCAAGGAGTAGTATAGAACGTACAGTAGGCTATAGGACACATGTACTTGTTGGCACAAAATGCATAGATGTATAGTCATAGTCATACATAAAATCTACATTAGAATTTATTCTACTGATCTTTAAAATTAAATTGCTCCACTGGCGCAATCATAACTGCGGTGTCAGAATGCACACCGCAGCCAGGAGTCTGACACCGCAGCACTCTGTGGATTCGTCTCTATCCATCTATTGTCCCCTGAACACCCCCCCCCTCTCTCTCACACACACACACACACACACACACACACACTTTAAATTGGAACAGATTGACAAAATGCAATCTGAAACGGACAATGTAAGACCTACAGTATAATTAAGCTTAATATGTAATATCCCCCCCTCCAAAGTGTATAAATCCCTCCAATGTGAAGCATTTAAGGGGGAATTCCCCACCCCCTAGATACAGAACAGATACTACTCGCACCACAAAATGGCATTGAAGTTAATGATTTGTTTCCCATCTGAATACGCATAGCAATTTTTGTCGATTTGTTCACAAATTGCACACCTAGTAACTTACTATCGATAATTTCCAATTGGATTAGGGAAATTATGCCGTCATTTGTTTTAGTAAATACAAATGATTTATTATTTAGAGAGTTGCCTATTCTATGTAGCTCATACAACCAAATGGACCCTTAACAGATCCATTTGTTTCCATTTGTATGAGGAGTTTCCTATGTAGGCAGATGGAGTTGTTTACTAACATTATGGATTTATTGTTGCACAGCCTTATTATTGTTTACAGGGAACACAGTGTATCCTTGTGGTCTTGTCATATAACAAGATAATGAAGTGTTCATTTGCCATAGTGAGCCAATAACCTATTTTGCCCACAGAATTTCCCTGGAAGTAAATACTGCCTTGAATTTGTGACTTTAAAGTTGTTTAAGTGAGAATTAGTGTAATGGAAGGGTGAAGGATTTGACAAACGGCACATCCAGTCTGCGTGCTCGCAGTTGTACATTCTGCTTGTTGTGCCTGTGTGAATGAGTGCCTGAGAGCCCTTCCCATGGCAGTCAGTGTGCTGAGGCCAAAGGCGGGGTTCATCTGTGTGAAACAAGTCAGTGGCCTACTACTCTCCCCCTGGGACGCCTCGATGGGAGCGGCAACAGCTGTGGGGGGTGAAAAACCTGTCCTTTCCGCATGCACACACACACACAATCTCACCACACGCTCAGGGGGGTTAAGAGGCCATATTTGGGACAGCCCGAGGTCTGGAGTGGAGAGGAGGTCAAGCGTCATGTTTTTATGATATCTAGACAATGGCTCTGTACAGTATCGATCTATCGACCTATCTATTTTTTCCCGTTTTCATTGAAATTTGTTTTGCGACCAGTGCTCAAACAACACATCACATTAAAAGGATACAAAATATCTCTGTTATAACATTAATTATATTATTTGTGCCCACTCAAAAATGTCCTCATAGCAATTTCCTCAAAACAATACACATTTCATAACGGTGCAAAAAATCTGCCAAGGGCTGATGTCAGTTAGCACCAGTCTGTGCTTCTATCACTCCCCTCACCCATAGCAAATAAAAGCTGGGTTTGTGGTAGTGCATGCATAAACCCATCACTAGCTCATGCTATTATTATAACACTGACCCTCCAGCCTGATCACTCCCGCGCTGGCTGACTTACCATCACATGCACTGTCCGGAAACGCGGCTCATGCTAGGAATTTTCCATCTACCCTACCCTCAGTTAGGACCAAGACATCATCTGATCGGTTTGACAGCAGCAGATCAACTCAAACAGTCCTTCAAAGGAAGACTGTCCGGCCTTGTATCTGATCTGTATAGGAACCGCAACGCATTGCAGAGGTTGCGCATACAGCCCAGTGCGTCAGTGGATGTGTGCTTCCCTCCATCCAGGACATATGCGGTACGACAGCCGCTGTGTCATCAAAGCCTTATCAAAGGCTTATCAAAGACACTAATCATGGCCATGAAAAACAGTACCTTAAGGCACTTCAAAGTGTGCTATGACCAATGTATGACCAATATATTTATACATACTTTGTGCTATGAATGTACACATATATGTATTTATAATTTCTTTCTTATTGTTTATAAGATGTAACAATACAGCACACTCATTTTCAACATTGAACTATGTCTTTCTTATACCTTAGAGCTGATTTGAGTATTTCCTAGAACCGGAGAATCAATTCTTTGGGGGTCATATGATCAGTGACGTACGGCCGCTGTGCTCTTTGGCCCGCCTTGCAGTTTAGAATGGGGTATTTCATCTCCAATTGAAACCGCGCGACCTGAATATAAATGACCGTAAGACTTCATTCAGTCATATTCAGTTCATTCAGTTATATTGTGTTAATCGCTTTGCAAGTTAATCTTAGTAGTTTATAATGGCATATGGTTAGATATTATGTTCCCCAATACATAGCACTTGTACACATTATAACTGAAAGCCTTTCAGCCTTGGCTTAAACAAGTTTTAATTTTATTTTCAAGTTGCACTGTTGGAGTTGGAGATGAAATACCCCTAGACTGTGAGGCTGCCTAGACGGCGGACCACAGAATACAGCGGCCGTGCGTCACTGATCACATGACCTAAAAGAATTGATTCTCTCCGGTTCTAGGCAACATAGAAGGGGGGGACCTTTTTCTTATTTCCACACATCAGCTCTAAGATATATATTAATGACATAGTTTGATGTTGAAAATGAGTGGTATTCCCCTTTAAATCTTGATCACAAACAGTATGCCAGTGACGGTGTGCGGGAATCTCTTTTAGCAGGTAGGTGGATGGTAATCTGCTCCGACACCCACCTGATGACATGGGCTACTCCATTGTCAGCCAAGAGAATGTTACTGTATTTACAAAATATTCTCTTCTTAAGGGTGATACTATTACTTGCCTGCGGGTGTTGTGCACCAAAAACAACTGATGTTACAATTGCAAGCTCTTAACACATCGCACTGCGCACTGCCACACGTTGTGAACTTGAAGATAAGCCATTTATTGTGCTAGGCACGGCGCGCAACCAAGTATAACTCAGGCTTTACACGATAATCTAAAGAAGTCAGTTATGAAATGTGGGGCGTAGAACCAGAGCTTGCCCAAATAATTGTTTAGGCTAATTCCTTCAACATTAGTCTGCAACATTTAGGGGTTGTAACTTGTATGCAACATTTAGGGGTTGTAACTTGTATGCTATTGCACGTGCGCGCGCGCGCACACACACACACACACACACACACACACACACACACACACACACACACACACACACACACACACACACACACACACACACACACACACACACACACACACACACACACACTGTCTTGCTGAGACACTAAGTACAGTAAAGTACTCTATCTAAAGCAACACACTTAATCCCCCACGTTTTGAGCAGAGTCAGTTCTTATTGCTTTTTTACCCCATTCATATTTTCTGCAGTAACCATAAGTTGACAGTTTACTTGAATGATACGTCATCTTGCAAGAGTTTGAAGCCCGCCGATGAATAGCTAAGAGTATTAGACTGTCTTGAGGAAGAATTGAAGAGAAATAACGAAGAAATTAAGAATTTAGAGCACGTGCAAACGGTCTCGGCTGATGAAGCTCTTCTCGTATGGCTTTTGACTGTTAATAGGTCTGCGCCTCCAGCTGACGGAGAGAGGGGGGGGGGAGATGACAAAAAGGAGGAAAAGTGGAAGAAGAAAGATTGACAGAATGATAATGTTCCTTAATAATGATGAAGTGCTTTGTAAAAAGCTTGCCAGTAATGCCACAGCACAAAACATGAAGCATTATTAATGGGGAGGAAGGAAGATTAAAAGAAAAAGAGACAGGCTGGCATAGCTAGAGAGCTGGAGGCCTGAAGCCACTGTGTCATAATTGTAAAAGATCGGAGAGGTAGAGCCAATGTTCTGTACAGACTGGCCCAGGGTCTTCTCTTTACCATTCAGACAACGGTGATGAGAGTGAGGAGGAGAAATAACTTCTTCTATAGTGTACGTGCACTTCTTACGCTGTGTGTCTTGAGTGGGTGCATGTGATGACGTGTCCTGTTCTGAAGCTGTTGACGACGTGGACACTGCGTTCGGTGGCTGACTGATGATGGATGTGCGCGCGTGGGTGTCAGGGGTCGCACGCTGTTATTTACCGCTCTGTTTTCAGGTGGTGTGTCCAGAATGCCTGCGGTACCCGCCTACATAATACATCTTCCTGCCCACCCACCCCCACCCCCGTTCCCATGACAACCATCACCAGCTTAGCGATGGAGCTGCTGTAGCACAGCGTTGTCAGTGATTTTTGCGGTGAACGGAGTACATTACGTTACATGGTGCAGCTGCATTGCTCCATGCTCCTGTCAAGAGGTATTGTTTTTGCCATTATATAGCCAACTGGATTTTTTATTTTTCCAAAAATGGCTATTGTATAAGTTCATATATTTTGCCTGATCCTGCATTAATAAAACGGATGAAGTGTGGTATTAATGGCTAATTGCTTGGGACGTCACGTACTGGTAGGTGATGCATATAATGCCAATCCTGAATGGGAAATCTCAAATTTAGTAAACCTCTGTCGATATGTGTCATGTATTCACAGCCTACAGTGATGCTATTAAGATACAAGTACTGTATAAATCCTATTGAAATGTTTCCAGTGATTTGGGTCTGGCCTCATAAAGGGCATGTGTTCCATGAATCATCCCAGTACTGTCACACAGTGGGGCTATTCTGAGAGAGTGGTGGAGGCACTTTCCTTGCCTTTCTTTCACTTATGCAGGGAAGGGGGCAAAGTAAAAAGGGTCTCTCATTGAGAGAGAGAGGATGTACATGTATTTATTTAACAGCAAAAGCACAATTCTTACGTTTGTATGCTTTGGCATTATTGTTATGTTAGGCCTCCCTCTGGAACGATGCAAGTCGGGAACAATGCAAGTTGGAAGAGCATGCCCTACCCAGTTATGCCAACCTGTTATACCCGCTGTCAGAGTACCCTTTGTACCCATCTGTCCGTGTCCCCTTTATGCCCATATATGGAGATTTCTATATCTGCCTGTCTAATCATTCCACACGTTTTTTGACGAGTTCTTTAAACACAATTTTCATCAGGGATGTCGGGGCAGAGACGCATGTTAAAATGAGTGATCATGTTGTTGCTTTCCAAAATATCCTCAATGCTAGGACCCTTCAAGATTAGTTCTGGAGCTGTACTTCTATGGTTTTATTTTAAATGGAATTCTGGGATTCGCAGTTCTAACAGACCATAGAAAGATACAAGGTGTCGCCGAAAAGATGACTAAACTCAATGTTACGCAGAATAACATTTTTATTGTTTTTATTTCACACTTGCTTATATATAGCAATATAAATGTATGTTTGCCATGAAAATATAGTTTTTAATTTAATTAAAATTGAGAGAAGAAGAAGGAGAAGAGGGTGTGCAAGGGAAAGGAGAGCTGAATGGGTTGATAGTGTGGTAGAATTCCCCACATCCAAGCACTATTATTAATGGGGCTGCCGTGCCTACCCCTCCCTGCAGGAGGTTCCTCACGTTCCTGCAGTAAATGCATGCAAACTACAAGCACATGCACACACAAACGATCCCCTTTACTGTTGCTTTGGATGTGAAGTGTAGGTTATTGAACTACAACTCGTCATTCCCTGCGGCAGTGTATTGCAGTCTGTTGATGCTCTGTGATTTTGTTTTCACAAAAGATTAAATGTTCAGTATTTCCATATCCATAATTTATTTTACAAAGAAACCCTGGTGATTTATTTTGTGTATTAATTAGAGATGCGCGGATGGGGTTTTTCGTCACCCAAATCCACGTATACATGTTCATTATCCACCCGCCATCCAACCGCATTAATTATACCATCCTATTTCTAGAGGTCAAATTATTATTATTTTCCTGACGTTAGTTTTCTTATAAACAATGTTACTCACCACTGTCTGTCGCGATGTAGTGACTGTATACAATCCATATCCATGGAAACAACAAGACGGAGCTTCATTCACTTTACTTTCCCTGTCACTTTGTTGCCATGTCTGCTTTTTATAAGCGACATTTGGGCTTCTTTGGTGCTTGTTTTGGGCTTGTTTTCATAGACCTGGCTGCTTATTTCTCTCGCAAGATCTGGCAACACCGGCTGCATGCGGTACACTGTTGTTGGCAACGTGCAGTAGGCGGCTAATTTGTGCCTGATGTAAAATGACGCAATATTAAAATACTACCAACGCACGCACGGCGAGATTTCGTGCTTTTTTTAAGCTATAATAGGCCTATAGATTAATATCATTAATTTAATACCCGCATTATTTCACCCGCGGTTTATCTAATATTAATTAATAATTATATTTGATTGACCCAAATCCACCCAAACTGCGGTTAACTGCGGCAACCGCGGCTAAAACTGCGATCCGCGCATCTCTATTGTGTATATATTGTGTCCTTTACATTTCTCGCACACATTGCACTCAGGTATTATGAGGCAAATGCCAAAATTGCAACCTGTATTTTTGCATTCTATTAAATTACCTCCAATTCTTGTATTGTCATTTAATTTTCAATATTATGGCATATGTAAATTTCAACAGAATCTTAACAAGTAGTACTTTGAAATGTTTTGCTTGTAAGCTATAGAGATCATTTTACATTGATAATGTTGGTGACTCTTGAAATCCATGAACATTTGTATACAAAGTCACTGAAATGCAGCCAAATTCATAGGTTTTGAGACCTTAAACTTTTCAATCAAAGACGGGTTGAGTTGATGCATAGCCATAGATAGTGGATAGATGCACAGCCAAATCCACATTTTACCACGTCAGGCACCTTAGCAAACCTTTTGACTAACTGGCACACAATATTCTCTCATGTGACTTGTAAGCCGACCTAGCCCTGAAATTGCACTGGCATAGTAAAATATAAAATATTCATGCCTCTTAGAGTTTGAGTTGGGCAAAGTAATCCTCTTCAAATCATAGCATAATGCAGATGATGCTGAAATCATAGATGGGCCCAGGGCAAGACACACAGAAACACATAGTGTCCCTCTATTTCCTTCTCTGCTGCTGTAATGAGATGTAAAGTATAATTTGCATGTCTTGACTCTGCTTTCTAATTTGGTTCAGCTCAGTCACATGATGTGCATTAATGCGTTTAGAGTGGATTTTTCTTTTTTTAATTGGACTCCACTGAGAAATTTCCAGCGTCGTCATCCAAGGACAGAAGTCACCCTGGTTAGTCAGCCAAACAGAATAGTTTGATGCTGATCGTGTATGGCAAGTAGTATCTTTAGAACCACCATTAATTGTTTATAATGTTTATTTCAGTCAATTAGGACTGAGACTGTCCTTTGTGGGGCAAGTTGGTGCTGCATATAGTACTTGTTTGGAAAGTTTTCACTCATTTCATTTCATTCTCAGGCCAAGGGCCAAGACTTAGCTTGAAATCCTCCCTGACTACTGGCTTAATTCCGTATAGCCTCTTCGCTGTGGCTCACACGCACACAAACACAATTGCTGACCCCTATCCACCCCCACTTCCACCCTCTGCTAAAGAAAAGTGTTTTTACGCCTGGCGTCAGGGAGTAAGTGGACCTGGATTGATTGGTATTGATTGGCGCTGTATTTGCCAGACTGTAATGGTTCTTCCCTCAGGACACAGAGTTGTCTGTCCAGTGCCCGTTACCTTCCATCCCCCCATACATACAAACATACAGCCCTCTGCCCCCTGGGTTCACCCCTCTTCTCACATCACAGTAATATTTAAACAGTCACTCCGCCTCCCCATCCTCTTTGGCTTTTTTAGACTAATCGGAGCACATCTCCATGACCTCATCTCTCTAGTCTCCTCACACTGACTCTTTGCGATACAGCCAAGGAGATGGAGGGATAGTTGTTCCTTTTTTTTGTCATGGAGCTGGCAGAGCATTTGAGTCATAAAGAAAGGAGAAGAGTCTGTCACTGAGCCCTCAAAAGGATGTGAAAAAATATGTTTAACCCATTTAAACCGGGAAAGCATCTGTGTCATTTTAGATTTTAGTGTTGGCTATTCAAAAATAGCAGATCTATTTTATTTGTATTTATTTTTAATCTTGAAAGTGTGAGAACTACTGATTTAGAAGGCATTTGTAGAATCGGCCTCAGGTCTTAATGGGTTAAAAGAAAGAAAAAAAAGGGGTCGCCTGCTGGCCTAGTCTAGGCGCATACCACATATAGGCTCTAATGCTCTAATAAGGTTTGAATCCCGATCCCGACGACCTTTGCTGCGTGTCACTCCCCATCTCTCTCCCTGTTTCCTGTCCTATCTTCACTGTAATACTATCAATAAAGGCAGAAAAGACCCACAAATATATATTTTGAAAAAGAATAAAGTGTTTGCATCTGAACACTTTTATTTACAGAGGATGATTGATGGAGTTATCAGTTGTTGGCTCCTTTTGGATGTGGTTTCTGGCTGGATGTTTTGTCTAAACATGGAACAAACACTGAGTCCTTTCTTTGCAGAAGCAAAAATGCTGCATGCCCAGATGCCCACCGCCACTATGCCTGCACACACCACCACGTAATGCACGTATGTGGTGTGCCACACCACACACCCGTATGTGGTGTGCAGATATATAACCTGTTTCTTGTTCATGCGCTCGTGCACTGCGTGAGCCTGTGTGCATTCAAGTGCGCGACTGCGTGCACAGTGGTACACACACCCAGGAGATGGAGCGCCTTCGGGGATCTTTGTTCAGACTCCTTGCAAACAATAGTCTAGCCTACTGTGGCTGACCTGATGGGCATGTAACTCTTTGCAGCTGTTCTGCGTGTCAACACACACACAAACACACCCCTCTTACGCACGCACACACCGATGCCTTTACAACCACACACGGCTTGCTTAAAAAGCAATACTAGATCAAAAGAAAAATCTAATTGTAGGAGTTTAAGGAATGCCAAAATCCAATGTTAAGCTGTGTTGAAAATGAAAGCAGGTGAGCTGCTAAGGTTGATCTGATCATCTCTTCTTTTTTCCTCCATTAGACTGGAAAACAACACGTCATCCCCGCACCGGGATTCCTGCTCTGTCAACAACCACATTCTGACTACACTGCTTCACCTGCACAGCTGAAGCCTGGAGGAGGTAAATTATAGCATTTGATGTGTATGTGTGTGTGTGTGTATCTCTGTGTGGATAGGTGTAGCTGCACATGAGCAAGCACGCAGAAGAGATCAGTGTGTGCATTGTACATATTGCGTTTTATTACCTGTTTGTGAAGACTGCTAATTATCAGCTTACTCAAAAACAATGAAACACCAATTATTCTTAATACTGTAGGAGTTTTAAGTGGGACGCGATGGTCGTATTTGCTCAGACTGGGACTTGTGAGATCTGTTGGAAAAACATTGCATTGCACTTTTTCCAGCGCTGCTGAGAATAATTACTTATCTTCATTTGAAAATGCATTATTCTTGTCAAGCGACATGTCATGTGACACTTTGTTGCTGAAGCATGAATCAAGCTTCAGGCTATTGAACGCTCTGTGGTAGTTCATTGGGAGGTGGTAGGGGGATTTGTACATCTGGTGTATTAGCTTCTTGAGGGCATTTTATGCATTATTCAGATTGGAGAGTGTAGAGAGACAGTAAAGTTAGTTGGATTCAAACTTGGGTCCTCACGACTCACAAGGAGCATATGGTCTGTGCACTAACAGGCTGGGCACCAGCATAAAACCATTAGTCATATGGGATGCAGGTTGTGTGTGTGTGTGTGTGTGTGTGTGTGTGTGTGTGTGTGTGTGTGTGTGTGTGGGTGTGAAGATCATAAACCTGGTGATTCATCTGGTGGCTTCAGAAAGCAAGCCCAACCAGTTCTGCCAGCACCCACTCACCCCCTGTGGGTCTGATACCGAGGTGAGGGAGAGAGACGCCACAATACTATTCAGTCAAGTCAAAGTTGTGAACTTAGAAAAACATTTAGTGGGATATGATTGTAGTGAGCCTCACATACTGCTCATGCAGCCCTACCAGGTGTTTGTTCTTTAATGTTCTTTGTGTGTACCTTTCTGAGTTATTTTGGACAGCTTTCGTTTCGTCTTATTCTTCTCTCCTTCGTCTTGATAGAACCAATGTCTGGATTTCTGCTACACACACACACACACACACACACACACACACACACACACACACACCACCTCAGTATTACTTCTTGTTATGATCCTCTACTGTGGATACAATTTGTGGTACATTTAAGTGAGTGCAGCGGTGTGAGGTGAAATGATTTATACTTTTATTTTTGCAGTCTCTGATTAGGGTTTAGAGTCGTGCTTACAGAACCTGACAGAGTCACGAGACACTGCAGAAATTGCCTTTTAAATGTCATTACAGAATGATAAAATGTTGAACAGATCACATCAGTGTGAGTATGTAGAGGGGTATAGATACACCAACACAACAAAAGAGAATGTGATTCTTCTCGTTCATTTGCACTTACTTGTTAAGTGCTTGATAAGTGCTTAATATAGCTTCGATTTAATAGACTATTTCTGGTTCTAGAATTATGTGCCCTACAACATACACACTCACACTCTAACACACCCACACACACGCTCACACACACACACACACACACACACACACACACACACACACACTCACTCACTCACTCACTCACTCACTCACTCACTCACTCACTCACTCACTCACTCACTCACTCACTCACTCTCGCCACAACCTTCATTCAAATTTATTTTCCACCATGGTGTCTTCTGTTTTTTTCCACCATTGGTCATCTGTCCAGCTCCAACTGACTGACATCCCCATGTGGTGTTGGATGAACGATGGTGAGGACTGAAGATTTGTGACCAACCTACTGTATGCAAATCATGTAGACATGTTGGCTTGTGCGGAGGCGTGCGCGTCTTGGATCTGCGCCTACACATGTCTCTTTGTTTTCTCCGCGTCCGCTGGCATTTCCCTCCTGGGCTGTGTGTGTATGTATGTATGTGTTTGTCTGCTTGACTGTCAGGCAGCGGTGGCCTGGGTGACATCGAAGAGACCCAGCAAAACAATGCCTGAGTTATCCACAGTGGAGACGGTGACAGCTGAGGTCAGGAGGGACAGATAATAAAAGAGAGAGACAACATTGGAGCTCACTAAAGCTGTGGCCCGAAGACACACAATTCCACCCCCAGGTTGTCTGGTCTCACTAGGGCAGTACCCTTTTTTAGTTTTTTTTTTACACTTTGTTTTACACAAGATAAGTGCAGTTGGGGGGGGGGGGCATGCCCACATATATATTTTTTAAATGTGCAAATAAGGCATGAGCTTACTTTTTCAAATGTAATAGATTGAATTGGAACATGAAAACACAAGCCTACATTTGCCCTGGCCTGTATCCTGTAACTGTGGACTTCTAGTGAACAGACTTGCTTTTTAAAAGCTTGTTAATAAGAACTTTTTTCACACAAAGTCACACAAACTCTATTCTATTTTCTACCTGACAATGACATGCCGACACTTATCTCTGCGGCTTATATAATGCGCTGTGTCACTATTTCTGCCACATGAATGCATGTGGCTACGAGATTAAAAAGCACATATGATCACACTGAAAAACTGATGGCATGGCCTAATACAATTAAAAACATAAAGAAATATGATAATCCTTAAAAACTAGGAAGATCTCCATGTATCAGCCATTGAGGTGGAATGGTCTCGGATGTAGGACAATCCCAATGCAAAGTTCTCGATCACAAGGTTTGAAATCAGATTCTTTATTGTTGCAAATAAAATGAATGCTGCTGTATCTTCGTCAGAGGCATAGATTATAAGCCATGTCAGTCTTGACAGTTATGTGCAAATGCTTTCAGGCCTATTGCATGAAATCCAACTTCACGTAATACTCCACTCTGCATGTTAACATAATAGACTAATAATAGAATAATAATCGAAAAATAGGCAGAACTAACCATTAGGACCCAAATCCTAATCCAATGAATGAAGCTTCGGAGCTCCAAAGCATTTGTCTCCACTTGTCTGATTATTTTAAGTACTTATGTGTGGGTGAGTCTATGTAAAGGGCTTTTATATAAAATAATTAATTACTTACACAATGTCGTCTACCCCAATGCTCTGTTTTTTAAAATAAATTTAGAGTAGCCAATCATTTTTACCCCTTTTTCTCCCCAATGTAGTCGTTATGCCAAGTAATTCCTCCCCACACACATTTCTGTGTTGTCACTGCTTTCGCATCCTACTGACTCACCTGCCAGTGAGGAGCCCCCACCAGGAGGACGTCGTAGAGCCTTCGTCCTACTCCTCCCGCCCAACACTCACCGCTGACAGGTGCCACCCCAACCCGTAGGAGTGCGAGCAATGACTGATATCACCCTCCCTGCCCGGCTTCCCTCTCCCGAACACAAGCCAATTGTGTTCGTGTATCGTGTAGATGCATCGTGTAGATGCACCACGGTGGATTCGAACCCACAACCTCCGTGGTGGTGGGCAGTGACTTAACCACTGAGCCACCCGAGCGCTCCCCCACTTCTCTGATGTGTGGTATTTTCTTCTTTCCCGCTGTCCCTCTGTTTTAGATATTTATCCGTAAATATCCATAATATGTGTATTTTTAAACCTTTTCAATAATACAAAAAGGGGGAAAATGCCATGTTGAATTTTGTTGTACTGAACCGTGGTTGTTATTAGCGTTACTTCCATAGGGCTTCAGTAGACTGGTTGTTTGCTTGTTCTGTGTTTTGTTGAACAACTGGGAAAAGGGGAAGGACGCTGAAGGACCTGCACTCCATTGATGTTGAACTGTTTGATGAACTGAGCTCAGTTGTTATGGATCTGGAATCAGCTATTTTCCTCTTGTTTTTATTTAATATAACCTTTATAAAATGGAACTGATGTGGTTGAGTTTATTTAACATAGGTGTTTCATTGAACTGTATTACGAGAAGCAAGTTCATGTTGGAAAAAATAAACAGGGCCACTGGGTTTTATGAATGAATGCAACACTAAAGACGACTTTTGACTGGTTCACCACTACATTAAAAACAAAAGCAAATAATTCTCCAGGTCTGTTGTTAAAATGTTTCTAGACAGTTTAGTTTTGATGTTAATTTTGGTAGACTTCACTTCATTGATTTTCATCGGCTACTGGCAAATACGTCATTTGAAGCGTTTAATTATTCAGTAACCTCTGAATATTTAAAATGGCCAGAATTTAATCCACAGTTGTAGATGTTCATAATTTTTTGGAAGGTCACTTCCGTGGTGGAATTAATTTGTCTATCATCCATTTTGGGAGCTGACCAGTCACTAATCCCTCCGGCTGGTAACAGTGGACTTTTCAATCCACCAGCCACTGTAGTGTGGAGTTAATGTTCCTTGTTGGCTAGCCAATGTTCTACTGCATTGTGCTGGATTCTATTATCACTCATTCCACTCATGTCCCTGTCTACCGTCTGCCAGTCATATGCAATGCCATCTGCTCTCCAACCCAGCTACTAAGCTATCTTTCACCATGGCATCATCTACTTGATTTACATCCATAGCTATTATTGGACAGCTCATGTTTTATTACTGCTGTCTAACGTCCTTCTTCCACAGATCATCTTTGTATTTGTTTTTGTCAGTTTAAAGGTGGTTTTGGACTGATGGTGATCTGTAGGTTAATTGTATCGCATATTATTCTGAAACACTGTTTCCTAAAACAATATTATCACTTTCACTCACTTTTTCCTCCTGTCATACATATCCACATATAGTACCTCTGTTGTTTGGCGTGATGACTCGCATACAACTTCACACAGTTGCCTGGTTTGTCCTTGTATCCAATCTGTCATTTTCCTGACAGACCTCCAAGTCTCACCTCACAGCCGATCTCAGATCTGCCTGTATTGTTATAGCGCACTTGCAAGCAAGCAACGCTCACCACTTACATACCGTGTACACTCATGCCTCTGGTAGCTGTACTCTGCTAACTCTGTCATTACCATCATCTAACCAGTATAATTACCAGCCTCGGTGTGTGTTTGCGGTGCATGGGCCAAGATTGCATTATGCAGAGAGGTTGGGGAGAGGGAGTGAGGCGTAGTGGGTGAGTAAGAGAGAGGGAATTAAGATGAATGGAGAGAGAGGGAGGGAAGCGGAGAAAGCAAGCAATGAGAGTCAGAGGGAGAGGGGGAGGGCAGGGAGGTACATCAGAGACCTGACTAATTACTATATGTGAGTAATTAAAATACATTAAATGCCTTGGTAACATCGTCTGAAGTTTGGCCCAAGCTGAATGTCTGCCGGAGGGGTTTGAAAGTTCTCTTCTTACTCATTGCTAATGCAGAGTACGTCTTTCCTGTCATGTTCAGCATTTTCACCTGATAGTTCAGCTTTATTCTTTGTCGATATCTGACCAAAACGTGATGACTGAAAGCCATGTTTTACTCTGCCCAACGCCACCACCACCACTACCCCCACCCACAACGACTTCTACCCCACACCCCGCCCTGACTTTAGTATGTGGGCTACATCTGGCATGCAGCAGCCCCTTCCTTTATCGTATTCTCCATAATATAATTGCAGCCCTGTTCTATGCGCTTTATCTTCCTGTAACTATTGGTGTTGGCTAGGTTTGGCCTTCCCTTGGCCTTGGCTGGCTAGCTGTGCACTGTAGACACCCAGAGACATGACAGAAATCAGTGGTACACACCTCTCTCTCTCTCTCTCTCCCACCAGGCGCCACTAGACACATAATGAGCCCATTCTGCAACCCTTGCAGCTGGGGTCTGGATAATCTGGTATTGGGCCTGATAGCGTATCATAGGCCAGCCTTCCGGATGAGGAAAGACTTGTATGTCAGAAAGTGATCAGAGCGGGACGCTTTCGAAGGAGGCCTGGGAAGCGCCTACATTTTTCCAAAACAAAGACATGATAGATGTGTGCGGCTGGATCACTGGCACTCAGGGGATTCTGTGTGTGTGTGTGTGTGTGTGTGTGTGTGTGTGAGATGTGTTCGCTGTGTGAATGAATGCATTTTGTTGATTGTGTGGTGTGAATGAACAAATTGGTCTTGGGGCCAAAGACAAATTCATAGAGGACTGGAAAAAAATATAATAATACTGGAAAGCACGTGCGCACGCACACATTTGAACAGTCTGACTCCATAGCAATTCTTTTTTTTTTAAGTGTAACACTGGCTTCTCCAACCAGAAGCTCTGCTGTTCATTGCTTTTGGTTCCAAAAGACACGAGCAGGACTTAAGACTGGAACCAGTGCCTCTGTTTAGCAGGGACTGAGTAGGAAATGAAATTGATTGGCTGAATAATAAGCCCTGCAAATGGGGACAACGATGGGATGAGAATGGAATTGATAGCCCACAGACGAGAGGAATGGATTTGTAGGATAAGCTAAATGGATTCTGAAACTTGGAGATTTAAAGAGAGCTTTGTTCAAAGCGGGTTAGTATTAGGGGGCGTAATGCAAAGAGAGGGAAAGTTATAAAGCGCAGGAGTGAGTGAAATGAAGATCTATTTTGCATTACACAGCCGCATTTTGAGTGAAAAAGATTGACCCATAAGCATACATTTTCTCGCTCATGTTAACTCATTGAGTGCCCAAATTATTTCTGGCTATTTCTGGCCAGTGCGATTTAGATTTTTTCTTTTTTTCAAAGTAAAAAAAAAGTGCTTAGGAAGCGAGATACAGCCTTTTTCAGTTATAAGTTAAACAAGGAGTGGATGGAGCTGCAAATCTTCGGATAGTGATATCTTGTTTGTTTTTTAGTTTTTTTCTATTCTTTTCAAAAACACGTGAAACACGTTAATGGCACGTTGCACCATAGCGGTAAAACACGTGAAACGCGTTAATGGCACTCAATGAGTTAAATTAAGGATTTTGCTATGTAGGACAGATCACTTGCCTTAACAAAGTTGGTGTTTATAGCAGAATGACAGTTTGAAGCAAGTTAAAGAAGCTTTAGTCTGGTAATGGAGACTAGGAGGAACTAGATAAACTAGGAGGAACTAGGAGAACTGATAAAGCACAGAGGTAGATTATGAAGACAGAAATGTACAGTAAGTCTAGGAGAAGGAAGTGGTAGGAAAGAAAAACGAGAGAATTAGAGAGAAGAGCGGTGGAGTCTGAATAGAGGAGAGAGACGGTTAAGTAGACCAGCGAGTCTTTATAAGGAAAGGCCAGTGGTTTTTGAAGAGTGATTCTTTGCGACTGTCATATTAAGGCGAGCCATTGTGGTTGGCTGAGCAATTTGCCGTTCTCTTCCTCACTCGCCTCTCTGCCGTATCACTCCTATTTCTGGATTCATCTCCTCCTTCCCCCTAGCATTCTGACGCTTTGTGAGTTGAAACCCTTCTTCTGTTCCCAAGTCCCATTTCAGGCTCTCATCTGCAAGCAACTAGAGTTTTTGTGCTGGCCGTTGGGTCTCAATTTTTTTTTCACTAAAATAAAGAGGAAGAAAAGGCTTCATAGGAACTGAGTTGAAATGTGTTTATATGGTCTCACTCTCATTTTGTCCTTTTCTCATCTTAAAGGAGAATACCAGCGGTCTGGTATATTAAATATAAGCCTGATTGGGCAAGCCCATTGACTACAACTCATAGTATACATTGAGAAATTATTGCAGACTGTTTTCTAAAGCATGCTGTGCTTTGTTTGATTTTTGAGGAAACGTTTGATTCCATTCATATGAATAGACAATGACGCCCTCTTGTACTGTTAACCACGTTCGTTGCACTAACCTCACAAAGTAATATTCCTTGTACTGTATGTGTAATTGTGAAAATAAAAAGTGATCATTCTGATGCACACACACACACACGCACGTGCATGTGCACGACCAGTCACATACCTGTAAAAGCAGACACGTGATATTCTCTCCACCCACCTGGCTGACCTACTGACTGAGATGCAGACTACATACCTGTAAGTCAGTCACATGACATAAGTCAAGCCTATCAGCACTACTATACGCACCTCTCTCCCGTACTTAAAAACATACTGTAGGCACACACACATGCCATGTAGGCTTACTCCCACCTACTATCAGCCTGACAGTCACACAAACATGCAAGCACCAGCCTGACACCAGGTGCGTAGCAGAGATACTGTTGACATATATATATATATCACCACCACAGGCACTCTACCAGATGATAGAAGTGAGAGGCCATATTTCTGCTGCCTGTCAGATGGAATTCGACACAGCATCAAAGTGTGTGTGTGTGTGCGTTAGTCAGAATATCATTTAGATATTATTTGCTTACATTTCCTCTATCGCTGTCATTTCCACGCTGATCATATTAGTGCGGGTGGTCCATGGGATGTTAATCAGCAGCAGTGTGGCCAGAGTATGGCCGTGTTGTTGGGATGTGGGGTCTTGGCATTGTGCACGAGTTGCACATGCACATGTTTGGCTTATAATAAGATCAGTCGTCAGCCTGGTAGAAATGCTCTGTCATCTCATCCCTTATTGTCTGTGCCTGGCCGGATGGCCGAATGCCGGAGACTATGACCCAGACTCAGTCAGTCAGTCAGTCGGTCACTAAGGGCCCCTACACACTGACCAATATTTGAAGTGGTCGGCGAGTAAACAGATCGTTAAGCACTTCACACTGCCCAAGTCTCTTTCTTGAAATCGGGCTATATATATCGTTGTGGTTCTCGCACGATTGATTGGTCGGCGACAGGGGTTCACTGCAAGATACTGTTCATTGCAAGATATTTCACCAAGATGTGTATCCCGACCCAATACATACAATTGTTTTTATTCCAAACAAAAACGTTTGGAATAAAACATGAGAGGCTCCCGTGATATATGCGCGAGACCGAGACAGGACGCTAATGATTGACATTAAATAATTCTCTATTTCTCTGTATGTCTCTGTCTGTCTCTCTCTCTCTCTCTCTCTCTCTGAAACAAACGTTTCAAAAAGTCAACCACGATGCATTTTAGATCAGAAGCAGTGTTGCCGTGTCCGCTTATTATAAGCGAGTTGCTTGTAAAAAATATTGGTGGTTGCGTTTTTTTTAGCTTATTTCTAAAGTGTAGTTGCTCATTTGGCCTTGTTTCCTAATGTTGTTTTTTAGACCTGGTTGCTTATTTCTCTCGCAAAATCTGGCAGCACTGTTCAGATACACACACACACACACACTCTCTCAATCTGCTTTATAATGTTTAACTTAATACAGGTCTGTACGGTAATATTGCGGTTCTATGCGGGAGGACTAGCCACGGTGCGTGGCTGTAATGTGCTCTCATTGGCTGTAGCGTGGCTCTCCTCGGGGCCGACAGACCCAAATATCAAACATGCTAGAATTCTAAAACTTGTCGGGAACCTCTCGCTGACCACACTTTATTGGACGATCTTGACTGAGATCGGTGGTTTTGCCGGCGAACACCAAGAAAGCTCCCCGACAACCAAATCGGGTCAAATATCGTACAGTGTGTAGGGGTCTTAACTCACTTACGTACTTGCAGTGGCACATGGCTTTTCTGGAGTTGAGAAATTCTTTCTGTAGTGTGATGCTGCTCATGTCTCACTCTGTTGGCCTGTGGGATGTTTTTGAGCCAGGCAGCAGGCCTGAGTCATGTTTTACTCCTGAAAGTAAAAGGAATACCAAAGATATTTCATTTTGATAAAAACTGTTCTTATGTGTCTAATCTATCTCTTATCTCCACAACAGGTTCGTTTTAGACTGAAGACGGTACGAGGAGAGGAGGAGGACATCACGTTTTCACCAACTGGGCCCTGCTGGACAGGCAGAGACCTTTCCCACCCTCCCCAGTCAAAGCGATGTGTTTGGGAGTGGGAGACCACTTCAGCATCAGCAGAGCGTGTCTGGGGCTTTTTCCCTCCCCCTCCCCCAGCACCCCTCCTGACGCGGGATGCCAACCCCCTACTTCCCTGTCTTCTGCCTTGCCCTGAGCTCTCCTGGGGCACCATGAACAGCTACATAGACCGAGGGGTCAATTGCACCTCGTCAGACCTCCTGGATGGGGGTGGAGGAGGGTTGCCTCTCCCAGGCTCCCAGCATACCCCGTTCCATCACACCCCCAACGGCCACCCGGCCCCCACACCCACGGACCTGGCTACTCAATCGCGCGTCTCTCAGCCCAAAATGGGGGTGCGGGCGCGCATCGCAGAATGGCCGCCGCGCCGCGAGCACTCCAAAGAGTCGCTGCTGGAGAACGGGCAGGGAGCCCACCACGAAGATGACGGATGCTCCGCGTCCTTCTCCTTGTCCACGGTCTCGTCCGATGTCGGGCTGGTGCGAGGAGGGGTGGCCCGGTTGCCGCGGCGGCGCTCCAAAGATGTGGAGTTCCGCGGCGAGAGGGGTTCCCCGCTGAACATGCGTGCGTTCCCCCCACTGCGTCAACGCTCCAGCAGTGAGATAACACTCAGCGAGCAGGATGAGAATGAGGTGAAGTGTCTATGCTTTGATGTTTTATTGACTATGACTCATGGTATACTTCATTACTCTTGACCATTTTCCAAAGCATACCATAGTTTAGAATGGTAGATTGTTTTGAAAATTCCAGCTGAAGATAGTTCTGGAGAAAATATAGATTTATACATTTATTAACTTATTAATAATGTAATGATGTTTAGCAAACATTTATTTTCAATATTTATTTTTGTTTTGAACTTACTACAAGATATGAATAGACATGTATTATAAAAGATTAATACATCAAGTTAACCATGTGTATTGTGTAGGTATTGTCATAATTAACTTTGAAGGTAGAGCAAAGAAATCCTGAGGGGCTTTTCGAGTGGCTCCTGTAACAAGATACATTTGAGCAAACCGCTCAGTAGAATTTAATTTCCACTGAGCTATCAATGTTGCTACCAACAGTTCTCAAAATCCTCTCTCCTGTTCTTTGCTCCTCAAGGTGGAGGGCCGGGGAGGTGTGGGAATGGGAAGCCTGTTCAGAGAATATGGCAGCACCTCCTCCATCGACATCCAGGGAATCCCTGAGCAGAGCTTCTTTGACATGCTGAGCCAGTTCCATCAGGAGAGACCCGACCAGCGCAGCTCGGCGCCCGTGCAACTGGGGGAGCTGCTGCGTGCTCCGGACTCGCCCCAGAGCGCTGCTCTCCCCTCCAGCGCCTCGCCTGCCTCAACACCATGCCCGGATGATAGAGGGACGGGGAGGCGGGACGGCTCCGAGACCAGAGTGAGGAAGAAAAGCGGGGGAACGGAGTCGTCCCTGGGGACATCGTCTTTGTTCCGGAAGCTTCGGAGCTCGAGCAGAGGAGAGCTGGACGGGGGAAAGGGGGGGGAGACGGGTGACGACGGGGCAGGGCGCAACTCGACCGACTCCTACAAACCGTGGGTGTGCCCTAAGAGCTTTGTGCATTACGACGCTCAGAGTATTTTATTTGACCTCCATGAGGCTGCAGCTCAACGCGTCTATGTTGCCCAGAGACGGAATACCGCCACGGGGGCATCCGCCGCGTCGGTCTCCCTATCGGTCTCCAGGTCCTCGGCTCCGGGCGGGATGGACCCAACCTACTCCAGCGTCGAGGACCTGACGCTGAGCCTCGACCCCAGCTCCACAGCACCTTCGCCGGCCATGGACCCTTTGGACAGGCCTCATGGGGCCCTCGGCTCCAGCCCTCTGCTCCTGTGCTGCCCCCACTTCCTCAATGAGACTGGGGGCCACGGGGAGCGCAACGTCAGCTTCCTCAGCTCCTCGGCAGAGCGGGGAGGCGAGGGAGGAGGCGAGGGTACGAGGGGCTGGTTGAGGGGGAGTAACGCTAGTATCTCTGTGCTGGAGGTGCCTATTGAACAGCAGGTGACCAGGCTGGACAGGTTGAAACTCTACAGCATAGAACATGTAGACCTGGGGGCCAAGTACTACAGAGAGTACTTCCATGGGAAAGGTACGCGCGCACACGCACACACACACACACACACACACACACACACTCTCAGGACATCTTCATAGGAAGGGTTTATTTATTATGAGCAAAAACTGTGGCTTTCATTTGTTTGTGTTGCCTAACCTATTCGATCGAGCCGACTTTTACCGACTTGATTTCTCACACTGCGGCTGTCGGTAAGTGTAACGGAGTAGATCTCATTTCTCCTGCGAGCGTCGGTCAAGTATCGCTCTCCACCTCACACACGGTGATGGTCGTATGTGTCCAGCTGGCCCCCGTTCATAGTGCAGTCAGCCAGCTGGCAGCTATCCCAGACTCTTTATTACACATGTACCTGCCACTGTACTGCTGGCAAACTGGGAGGCGATGATGATACCACTGTCTAGATATGCCTTAGTGTCAGTGCACACATTTGTGTGTGTGTGTGTGTGTGTGTGTGTGTGTGAGAGAGAGAGAAAGCACTTTTACTTCTGATCGTGCTGATCCTTCCAAAGAGAAGCATGCATGTGTGCTTGCGTGCAATTATGGGTGCCTACAGTATGTGTCAGTATGCAAACTGCACGTTTTGCCCATTCTACCTCTTCCACCCCCACATATTCCCATCACCGCTGGGCAAGCATCCATTGTTGGTGACGGACAATGTTAGTGGTGCATGTGTGCAACCAAGCGTGCACATGGGTCTGCGCAGCGTGTGTCTGAGCACATTAACCCATTAAGACCTGAGGCCGTGTCTAAAAAAAATCTAAATCCTAACAATTTTTCGGAAAAAAATATAAAAAATGTATTTTCCCGATTTTTCAAAAATAGCAGATCTACAAGCTCATAGCGCGGCACTCGGTGCCGCGCTATGAGCTTGTATATCTGCTATTTTTGAATAGCCAAAGAAACCTAAAGTGACACAGATGCGTTCCAGGTCTAAATGGGTTAAAGCCTTTTCACACAAGAAGCGACTAATGTGTGCAGTAATTCATATTCAATGAGAGGTGAGAGTTCAGGTGGGGGGCATGGGCAATTTAGTTCTGACCTTTTCCGACATGACTCATAGAATTGCATCTATTCACATGTCCCTACATGTTAATAGATGCATTTCTATGCGTCATGTCGGAAAAGGTCAAAACTCAATTTCCCTGTCACGATCATAATATTTTAGTTAGTGATTAATTATCATACAAATAATTGTGATTATTAACAATTTAATTGTGCTTTTAAACCGAACCGAAAGCCAAATAATTGCGATTATCTCAAACAATTGCGATTAGGCGTAATAGTTGTGACAGGCCAAGTCACATGAGGAGCGCAGTGCAACCCCGCGGATGCGAGAGAAAGAGGTCAAGGTATCTTTTACACAGGAGTAAAAGAGAAAGAGAGAGAGAGAGAGAGAGATGCCTGTAGGCATACAGATAAAGGTTATCATTCCAAAAATATGCTTGTCCGCTGACTGCTCACTAGCGTTAGCCAGCTTCCCCAGGAAGCTGGCATCTGATGTTGGAGATGGTCCTGTTCTGTCCTGTCCTGTCATTGCCCCGTCTTATCCTGTCCCGTCCTATCACGTCCTGTCCTGTCATTGTCCCGTCTTGTCCTGTCCTGACCTGTCTTGTCTTGTCTTGTCTTGTCTTGTCCTGTCTATATATATATGCTGTTATGTGCCCATGTGTGTGCATGTCAGAGAGCTTCACCAGGCCAGAAGAAGAAAACTTGTGGAACTAGATTCCTCCCTAAGCGTGTTGTGAATGTTCCAAATTCTTCACAGCCCTGTGGCCATGGCATTAGTTTGGCTTAGTCATGGAGATTTGTTGAGGATGTGCATGTATCCAAGATGCTTGTTATGAATGTGCACATGGCCCAGATGTATTATTGCACCATACACTACATTTGAGTTTAAAACCTCACATTGTTTCTGTGCTTTTATATTGCACATCATGTCACGGAATGCCTTGCCCCGGAACTTTTAGGACAGATTTGTCCCATAACAGTTATTTTCAATAATCATTGTTAGATGATATATTTTTTTATATTTTTTTATTTATGTTCCATGCATCAAACCAAAGCATCATGAGTGGTGCATTTATCATTCTGCACTCTCTGGAAATAAAGTACAGTGATTCAATGATAATTCAATGTATTGCTTAAAGCTCATGCTCTTTGAATGTTACTTGTGCATGTGCAACAGGGGTCATGTGACACTGAACATTTGTTGCCTCGTGCTTTAAGCCTGACAACATGGGTGGGGAAAGCCATGGTTGAAATGTTTACTTTGTAGTAATTGTCATTGTGCTCAGGTTTCTTCTTGTGCTTGCTAAATTGATTTAGTGCATATTGATTGCAGCACAATGTTTTTAACCTTAACACCTACAAACCCTCAGTTGGGTTTGTTTTTGCACTCTGTTAGGCCTAAATCATTATTGAGGATTTTAATGTGAACTGTAGCTCCACTCGTCCTTGACTTCCCTCATTCTATTGTATATGTTCCTGTCTTCTGTCTTTCTTTGTTCCCAAAGTTTCACTCCGCATAGTTTTTGTCACTTCTCATCCCTTGCCCTCTTTCCTAGGATGTCAACTATACTATTATTATTGTTGTAGCAGCACATGAACATTTGAACCCACCACCCCTTTTTTCTATCCTTTTTTCCTATATCTCCCCCTGTCTCTCCCACAGAGCACTCTAACTATTTTGGGACGGATGACAAGCTGGGTCCAGTGGCTGTAAGCATCCGCAGGGAGAAACTGGACGATACCAAAGACCTGAAGGACCAGTACCAGTACCGCCTCATTGTTAGATCTAGCGAGGTACACGCACGCACACACACAAAGCTACTGTCTATGCATGCCTGAAGAGGCATTTGTATGCACGTGGGCGATGAAAGACCAGGAAAGCATCAGTGACACTCTGTGTGGTGTGGTGTGGGAGGAGGGGTTACATTTCTCCCTGGTCCTCCTGGCTGTAGCTGGCACCTTAACGCACTCTAGCCGCCTTACATTCCTTTTAACCTTCATCCCATCCCCCTCTCCTCTTCACTAAATTGTATCCTCTTTTTTTTTCCCCTCTCCTCTACCAGTGGAAAATTCCACCTGGCCAGGCATCACACAACAAAATGACAACATGCATAAGGCCACTGCTCTGACAGGACACACACCCAACCACTGGTCCACTTCAATCAAATGCTCTGGGGCTTGCTGAGCAGTTGGCTACCTCATACCGTGTTCATTTAACTATTGACTCTTATGGGTCAATTTTTATATTTAAATTCTCAACTACAAGGCGGTAGGAGATAGCGCTTACATAATTTACACAATGTTTACATGCAACCCTACAGTTGGTCATGTTGATTGGTGTAGACGAGCACGTCTCCCCTCAGATACACATGAAGTCGCCAGCCACTTTTCACCCCAGTGAGGAGTTTCACCAGGAAGGCGAAGAGTTTCACCAGGAGGGCGAAGAGTTTCACCAGGAGGGCACCCGCTGAACTGTCAGAGTTACGCTGTGGCTGCATGTTGCATCTGTTGTTGCCCAAGTTGTGGTGGCCGTTGGATGAATTAAGGCATCATAATTATATCCCTTTAGGGTAGGTAGGGTAATGAATGATAAGAAGAAGTAATATGTTGCATGAGTTCAAAGTGCTGTAAAGTAATATAATTGCAACTTATCAACATTTATACGATATTACCTCACCACATTGCTAACCACTTTGCTAAGTTTTAAATGATCGGTGCAATACAAGTTGAAGGTTCAGTGGTGTTTGAAAAGAAGTTGCAGTGAGTTTGCTCAAGAAGGCAGTTCCAAAGTTAAGAGAATAGCAGATCTACAAGCTCACAGCATTGTGAGCAATTAATTATATAGGGTTTACGTGGTTAACAACTAAAACCTGAACAGTTGGCCTACGTTGCCTCATTCCATCTTGCATCTATGATTGCGCCCGAGAAAACAAGTTACTGAGCTAGTCTGGTCTCTCTCCATCTGGTGGGTGGGTTCTCTGTTGTCTTTAGCTGGATTACACGGCTGCCTGGCCTCATCACCTTAGTTCTGGTGCAACAAAGGAGCCACTCCGCCATCTAAGTACACAGAACTGAACTCATAGACATCCAGTCCACAGAGGCCTACTGTTCCCACACAGAGGAGAGAAAGGGGGGGATTCGTAGGCTTTATTCACTTAGCCCAGCTGCAAATGCTCTCAAATATCTACACCCTCTTTAAGTTTGTTGTGCATTGCTGACTCAGCAATGGTGGAGAACCCCTCTCTCTATCTTTCCCCCTCCTTAACTGTCTCTCTCTCTCTCTGTATCTTTCTTTCTCCCTCCTTCCCTCCATACATCTTCATCACACACACACACACACACACTGGATGTACACATGCCCTTCTTACATTCCAGTGAGGTGCAGTCATTCTCTCCGGTGTCACCCGGGAGCTGACTAGTAAGACCATAGTAGTTTAAAAGCTGTCACTCAGGTTTCACTTCCCTGCTTGCAGACTTCATACTATAAGGGTCGACTACCTCCGTGGCCCCTGCCAACTTCAATCTTGCTGTTGCATTTTTAATGAACCTCGTCCTGTATGTATGCGTGGGTGTAGGTGTGTGTCATTGTCTGTATTGAAAAGAGAATCTGACCTGTTTCTCCCATCTTACTAGAACCCTGTGGCTGCAGAATACTAAAAAGAATATAATGTGTGTGTGTGTGTGTGTGTGTGTGTGTGTGTGTGTGTGTGTGTGTGTGTGAGAGATAATGAACAAAGAGATGCTGTCTGATTGCCAATAAAAACATGTCTTCTTGCTTCCTTGACAAGAACCACTATTTTGAACTATCTTT
This sequence comes from Gymnoscopelus braueri, assembly GCF_963280865.1. Taxonomy (NCBI): domain Eukaryota; kingdom Metazoa; phylum Chordata; class Actinopteri; order Myctophiformes; family Myctophidae; genus Gymnoscopelus; species Gymnoscopelus braueri. Next base: position 26,798,087 of record NC_137606.1, read on the forward strand.
AGCAGCCAGGTATCTCATTTGCCAGCAGAATAATCCCATCTGTTATCACGCTGGATTCGAATAATGTACAATTTCTTTATGTCTTTTTGTTTTCCTGCCATCCTCGATTCTGCAGTTGGTGACGCTACGAGGCTCCATCCTGGAGGACGCAGTAGCGTCCACGGGGAGACACGGCACGGTGCGGGGCCTGTCACTCAAAGAGGTCCTGGAGCAGGTTGTCCCCGAGCTCAGTGTCTCCTGTCTGAGACTAGCTCTCAGCACGCCCAAGGTTACCGAGCAACTCCTCAAACTGGACGAGCAGGGGGTGAGGGAAATGGAAGACTATTGTCTGAGTGTGTGCACTGTGTGAATGCATAAGCAAAGCGAATAAAACCTGCCACACCTTAGTCAACGCTTGTACAAATTTGGACTGAGGTCACCAGTGTTAAGCAAGGTGCAGTGTGTTTGTCCGAGTGGATCGCTAAAGGCTTTAATGTTTAGCAATGTTATCTCATCTCTCCTATAATCGAGGGGGCGGGGGTAAGGTAGGGAATGTGCTGAGCTAGCAGTGTGCTTGTTTATATTTGCACAGGTGTTTTTTTTATTGATGATTATCTATAAATATGTACCATCTATCCTGCTGACCTTTTTACGCTGAGTCAGAAGCACAAGGTTCAGGATGCACTGTGTCAGCTCTTTTGTGTGTTTGTGCGTGTGTGTGAGTGGCCCGTGTGCGTGCGTATACAGTACATGCATTGGTGTTTGTTATGATAATGTGAGCGTTATCTCCTTTCGCCTTGGTAGTTGAGTGAGAAACACAAGGTGGGCGTGCTGCTGTGTCGTGCGGGCCAGAGCACGGAGGAGGAGATGTACAACAACGAGGAGGCATCGCCCGCCTTCTCTGCCTTCCTGGAGATGCTGGGGGAGCAGGTGCTCCTCAAGGGGTTCACCAAATACGCCGCCCAGCTCGACACCAAGAGTAAGCTCCCAATTATCTAAAGCCTGGTGCCCAGAGGAAACCAATATGTCTAGGTCTACTTCTGTCTAATAGTGTTTCCTCCACAATGCATTCTGCATGACCTCCTGACAAGTTGACCTTTTTGTCCATTGTGTGTTTCATGCTGGTCCTGCTTGAAGTGAAGAATTCTGATTATGACGCCTTAACCACTTTCAGCCTGGCATACCTGTTCTGGGCCGTTCGTCATAACACAAAGTATATGAGGCATACTGTATGTGGTTGGTTAGTGAAGTCTGATTTCTGTTTCTTTCTCCACTCCCCTTATTTTCCCTACTACCAGCGGACTCTACAGGCATCCACTCCCTATACACCACCTACCAGGGATATGAGATCATGTTCCATGTGTCCACCATGCTGCCATACATGCCCAGCAACCCACAACAGGTAAGAGCTTACACAGGAGCACCCTAACCCCCCCCCATCCCTCATTTGATAATAGCCGATCTACTAGCTCATAACGTGCCACGATGCGTTGTGAGCTTGTAGATCTGCTATTTGACAAATGTTGAACATTTTGATTACATTTAGTTACTAAGTATATTTTGATGCCAATACTTTTGTACTTTAACTCAAGTAAAATTTTGAAAACAGACTTTTACTTATATTTTTTATATTGTGGTATTTCAACTTGGGTAAAACAAATGGAGTACTCCTTTCCACCACTGCAAACGGGTTCTGAACCCATATGTTTGGGGGACTTGAGCCTGGTAAACCTTGACTGAATGTCATATTTCAATGCATCCATGAGTAAAAATCTAACTAATCAAAACAAAAAACACCAACTCAAATTCAGTCAGTCACTCAAAGCATTTGAAAGTGTCATCCAAGTTACAGAGGGTTGCTTGTAGCTCCGTTATGGCCTGTGTCATTTCCTCAGAGACATAAACTATAGTGAGCACTCGGCAGTCATAAAGTGGAACCTCATGACCAGCATCTCCCTCCTGTTATAGAGTGTGTACTTCCATTTCTATTTCACTCTACACTGTTTTTATAGAGCCTTTGTTCTCTGTGCTTTTCTCTATTTCTCTCTGTCTCTCTTACACACAACACAAAACGGGATCAAGGCTGGGTGGGGTTCAATAGTCCCCATTTCTTTGAATTCTTTTCCCTCTCTTCTCTAAATAAAGCTGCCTTGCCTTCCAACATAATCCCTCAGGCAAGCGTGTGTGTGTGTGTGTGTGTGTGTGTGTGTGTGTGTGTGTGTGTGTGTGTGTGTGTGTGTGTGTGTGTGTGTGTGTGTGTGTGTGTGTGTGTGTGTGTGTGTGTGTGTGTGTGTGTGTGTGTGTGTGTGTGTGCGCGTGCGCACATGTATGTGTGTGTGCGTGAGTGATCTGTGTGCAAGGTAACATTTTGCATGCATGTACAGTATGTTAGTTTGCATAAGTGCGTGAGCGTGAGTAGTTCACATGGACAAATACGCGTTTTGGTGCTTTCATGATCCTGCCATAAACACTGTCATTACTACAGACAAGTGTGGGGCTGCAGTAGAGAAGTCAGTTGTTCCTCCTATTGACTGTATGATAATTAAATCAAACACAAACACAAACTTAAGCTTCAGTTACAGAGATTCATACTAACAGTTATGCCAAGAGAAAATGACTGGTTTATAATTACACAACATATCATTTTTGCCAGTTAACACATGCTAGAAATGCAGAGTAAATAAATGACTTTTTTTGAATGGCACACATCAAAGGAACCAGCCAACATCCATGTGTTTAAGCCATGCAGCTGCGTTTTGATGTACTACAGATGAACTTGATAAATGGAACAATAACTCCATCCAGAGGCTCTGGGCTGACAGTGGCAGCTTAGGGGGCACATTCTCTGACGTACCACTAGGTGGCAGCATTAGTTGTGATTAGAGGAAACTGCGGTGGATTAAGGGAGGACTGCTCAGCGGTGAGGAGAGAGAAATGGAGACAAAGCACCGTACTCTTTGTTACATTCAGGAGAGAGTATGGGCTGAGGGCGACTGTGAATGATGCCAAAGGTAGAGAGAAAGGACAGCGGATATGAAATGAGTGGAAATATGAGATCAGACCACGGAGGATGAACAGCAAGGACCTTATATTAATATGTGCAGACTGCATGTCCAATGGCATTTGTCCAGCAGCCCCAGGCAGAGCTCCTGTCTGTGGGCCCGAGGGCATCGGTAATGCTCCCATGGTGACTGCATTCATGTGTGCAGCCAAGCTGTGGGCTGCTGAATTGCATAACTGCTACTTTCACACTTTTAACACTGCAGATGAAGGGATTGGCAAGCAATACAACACACACACTCACTCACTCACTCTCTCACACACGCGCGCACACACACACACACACACACAGATACACACACACACACACACACACACACACACACACACACACACACACACACACACACACACACACACACACACACACACACACACACACACACACACACACACATAGCTGGACCAACGAGTACTAAAAGCTGAACAGTGTTGTTATGTACATACATAATACAATTGTGTGCATAAAGAGGTGTGCTGTTTGCTTCTCTCTCTCTCTCTCTCTCTCTCTCTCTCTCTCTCTCTCTCTCTCTCTCTCTCTCTCCTCTCTCTCTCTCTCTCTCTCCTCTCCTCTCTCTCTCTCTCTCTCTCTCTCTCTCTCTCTCTCTCTCTCTCTCTCTCTCTCATACACACACACACACACACACACACACACAACACACACACACACAGACGTTCAAGAGTTTCATTGTGCAAATACTTAATGTTAATTTCACCTTTTGTGTCTCCCCAAATACTCCTGTATCCTCCTTTTTCTACCTCGTTTCACCCATAACCCTTTCATCTCAATCTCCCCTCCTGTTCAGCTCCTGAGGAAGAGGCACATAGGCAACGACATCGTGACCATAATCTTCCAGGAGCCCGGAGCGCTGCCTTTCACCCCACAGAATATCCGATCTCACTTCCAGCATGTCTTTGTGATCGTGCGTGTGCACAACCCCTGCTCTGAAAACACTTACTACAGGTAGAGTGAGATGGCCACACAGTCCTACAGATCACGCGCACACACACAGCACCTCACTGTCTCTCACTCTCTCTCTCTCTCTCTGTGTCCACAGTGCCGCTGTGACCCGGATGAAGGACGTGCCCCCTTTTGGCCCAGCCATCCCGAGTGGTGTGACCTTCCGTGACCCAGAGGCCTTTCGCCACTTTCTGCTGGCCAAGGTCATTAACGCAGAGACGTCGGCGCACAAGTCGGAGAAGTTCCACACCATGGCGACGCGCACGCGGCAGGAGTACTTGAGGGACCTGGCGGAGAACTGTGTCAGCAGCACGCCGCTCGACTCGGCCGGCAAGCTCAACAACCTCATCTCTCTGGCGTCTAAGAAACGGGAGCGCTCCAGGGCGAGGGAGGGGGCCGAGCTGGGGGCGGCGGGCGCCGTGGCCTGGAGGGTGCTGGCCCAGGACTTCAGCGGGGGTGGCACGGAGATCACGTGCGCACTGGGTTTGTCCGCCGAGTATGTCCTCCTGATTGACTGCTCCACCAAGGAGGTGGTGTTTAACTGCTTCTGCGCCGATGTCATCGGCTGGACGCCTGAGCGGCTGGCGTTGAAGATCTTCTACGGGAGAGGAGACCACATCTCCGTGCGGGTCCCAGAGGGCTGTGCCCAGGATGTCAGGGAAGTGGTGCAGAGGTTAAAGGTGAGAGGCTGAAGCTGAATCTAACTTTCGTGTCCTACCTGGACTTGCGTCCCATACGCAAGTGCCAAATTTTCTACCATTGAGCTAATACAGAAAGCCTGTTTGGACAGAGAATAAATTGGTGACTGGTTAAGCACTAACCTATAACATTTGCAAATATGTTACATTGTTTTTAATAGATTGGTTTTAATTTCTTGTAATAATATCACCTTTTAACCCTGTTAATTGTAAACAATTTGGAAATGCCTATTTATGTTAGGAATATATGGTACATAGTCGATGTAGGCCTTTGCAAAATAGAATATTTTGTGATTGTTTTGGTTACATCATCTTAAGTGAATACGTGGCTGCATATGTTTAGATAAAGGCGATGCATGCACATCCGATCTCACCCAGGTGCTGGACAAAGTTTTATTGCTGCTTAATCAACGTTTCGATCCTGCTGGATCTTCTTCAGGAATTCCTGATTAAGCAGCAATAAAACAAGTGGAGCTGAGATACCAGTGTTACAGACTTTATCATTTTTTTACTGCATATGTTTAGATGCCTGATACATTCTTCTGACTACGCTGCCTCGCAAACATTTGCATACATGAGCTGAGACTTGACGTGACATTTGATCGCCACGTCGATTTGACGACTGTCCGACCAAATTTCTTTTGCACGCTAAAATGAGGGCCAGTGTGTTCAGACACTTCATAAGGGGAGGGATGTTTCTAAGTGACCTTTGTGTAAAATATACAGTAACTGCTAGAAAGAAAGAAAATGTTTCTGTCTATAATACGGTTCTAAGTATGTGAGCGCTTGGTGCTGAATATTTATCTTGAGGTCAGATTTAATAAGTGCAGAGTCTTTATGCTGCTCTTATGCTAGTTGCCCTTTGCTAATATACACCACAGTGCTTCAATGGTGTATTTGAAGTCATTTTTAAAGTTAAACTTACTTGACAATTGTTGTCCCCCCCCCTGCTTGGCCAGTCATTGACAGTGGGCTGTGAGACGGTGGATATGACCCTGAGGAGAAACGGACTGGGACAACTGGGCTTCCATGTTCGCCTGGACGGCACTGTGGCTGAGGTATCGTTGGATTATCATTATTCAAATATGTCCCATTAAAAGTACAACCATTAACGAGAACATTTTACTTGCATGTTAGCCCATCAAAACCTGGAAAGCATCTGTCATTTTAGATTTTAGCATTGGCCATTAAAAAAATAGCAGATCTACAAGCTCACAGCACGTCACTTTGTGCCACGCTGCAAGCTTGTACATCTGCTATTTTTGAAAAAGAAAAAAACAATCTTGAATGTTTTTTTTTTAATATATAATTTTGATATTTTTTTACACAAATCTGGGGGTCCCTGGCACAACTCATTTTCAGATGGGGGTCCGCGGCCAAATATATATATATATCAATTTTGGGGTCCTTGGCACGAAAAAGTTTGAGAACTACTGATTAGGAAGGCATTTGTAGAATCGTCTTCAGGTCTTAACACATTCCCTGCCAGAGGGTTTTTTTTATTTTACTTCCCCCAGTGCCAGTGTTTAAATTTAAAAAAGTAAAAAGCCGAGATACAGGATTTTAAAGTAATAAGTTAACCAAGGAGTGAATGGAGCTAGAAATCTTTGGATCGTGATATCTCTGGTTCTGTGTGGATAAATTGAAAAAAAAAAGACCAAACAAAAAAAAAAAAACGGTTATACTCGTGGATGGATTTTTTTTGGCAGTAAACGGGTGTATTTTTCATCAACGGTTCTACTCGTGATTGGCAGGTAAAGTGTTAATGGGTTAAGCCAAAATGTATACAGTACATTGTCCGCTGTGCCGCTTGCTAGAAAAATAACTCACTTTGAAGCTATAGCCCTGCAACATATGTCATGTCACACATGGGAAAACCTAGTTATTTCACTGTTCCAACGCAGGTGGAGGAGTACGGCTTTGCCTGGCAGGCGGGGCTGAGGCAGGGCAGCCGATTGGTGGAGATCTGCAAGGTTGCCGCAGTGACGCTCACACACGAGCAGATGATCGACTTGCTGAGGACGTCGGTCACAGTCAAAGTGGTCATCATTCCTCCCTATGAGGATGGAGGGCCTCGCAGGTATAGAAGCGTTTGTGTGTGTGTGTTGTTTTTCTTTTGAAACAGAGTTCTGTGCATATGCTTTTGCTGCCGTTTGGTGGTGTGGGGAGTACAGTAATATTGATGCGGTGGTCTGTAACATGAGCAGTTGAGAACAGGTACCACAGAGCTTGCAACATTAAACCCCCTTTGGTTAAATACAAGCTGGGTTTGAGATGGTGGCCAGTCTACTCTGCACCATTCTGTGAGGATTTGTGTTGAGTGGGTGTGTGTGAAATAGATCTGTGTGTTCCGATGAATGTGTGAGATTCTCAGGGAGACACACTCTGGAGGAGAAATGAGAGGGGAAAAGAGACGCCAATAGAGATTGGTTTAATCTGAAGTCCCTAAAACTCTCATTCTTTATCACCTTCGGGCTATATCCTTTTATCTCTCTCCACTTCACACTTGTTTCTCTCGCCAATCTCTTTTGGCCCCCCTGGCCTTTCTTCAGCAAACAAAAGTTGCTATAACAAGGTGTTATGAGACACTGATGTGGTGGTAACCCAAGGGTTACGGAGATGAATGCACAACCATAGATAGAGTGTGTGTGTGTGTGTGTGTGTGTGTGTGTGTGTGTGTGTGTGTGTTTGTGTGTGTTCTGAGTCAGGAAGACACAGTAAGTACAGTTAATTGTGGCTGGCTGCGCGATTGCAGAGTGGTTAGATTTCTTTTAATGTTGGTGCGAGGCAGTTTAATTACACTAGGCTTAAATCCCTTTGATACACGTGCGCGCATGCACACACACCCTAGACACACACACAAGCACATGCCCGCACACACTTGACTGGGGCATTGGAACAGTTGATAATTAGAGTCTTGTATTTCCCACCAACCCTTCTCTGTCTCACTCTTCTCTCTCTCTCTCTCTCTCTCGCTCTCCTATCTCTCCCTTTCTCTTTCTCTCTCTCTCTGTTTCAACACTTCTCTTTCTCTGTCTATCTAACGCATTTGCTAAGACATGCCAGGAAAACAGATTGCATGAGAATGAAATTAAGTCCTGGAATCTGCAAAAATAGAGAGAGTGAGAGAATAAATAAATAAATAAATGGAGGTGATTAATAAAAAATGCATGCCCTGCCCTGAATGAAAACGGTAGAAAGAGGACGGAACGAAAGAGACCGGGGTGTGTGTGCGTGTGTCTGCATGTACCGTTGGAGGCGCATGGAAGTGCCTGGCAGAGAGGACGTGTCTTAACACTGCCTCTAGAGCCACAAGCAAAGTGGGTGGACAAGAGATGCAGAGGAAAGAGAAGGATGCTGCACATCGTTCCATTTCTGTTTCACTTTGTCTCTGCTGCGGACAGGCATGCAATATAAAAGTAAAGGGATACAATACAGAGAATGCACGTGATGCGTTTGACTTTGTGCTTGAGCGTTGATTATCTCCGGCTACAACCTCAGCCTGATAGACGGAAAAGAGCCTCTCCTGAAGGTTGGTTCTCTCTGTGTGTGTGTGTGTGTGTGTGTGTGTGTGTGTGTGTGTGTGTGTGTGTGTGTGTGTGTGTGTGTGTGTGTGTGTGTGTGTGTGTGTGTGTGTGTGTGTGTGTGTGTGTGTGTGTGTGTGTGTGTGTGTGTGTGTGTGTGTGTGTGTGTGTGTGTGTGTGTGTGTGTGTGTGTGTGTACAGACAAGTGTCCGTTTTGTATTGTTTTCTGCTGCACATTTGCTATGTTTCTATTTATATACTAGAATGGAGAGCCTAGAGTATCCAGGCAGTGTGACTAGAATATATCCAGGTCAAATATTAAGGAAGGCGCACACACACAGTCACACATACACCGAACAATCTGCTCCTGAATTTACTGTAATATGTTTGACAATTCTTTGCTGTGTTAGTCCTCTCTTTCTTTCTCTCTCTCTGTGTGTTTTTTCCTTTAACTGAACTTACTAACTTAGTGATTCATATCTCATCTTCCTGTCCTCATGAATATTTCATGCCACCAAACCTCCAACAATACACTTTCAACATGAAATAATTATGTTATTGCAGAACACTTACTGGATGTACTCTTAGCCATAATGGGGTTTTAGGCTAGAACCAGAGACAGACTAAATCAGATCTGGTTGGCCTAGCAACAGAGTAGCCAATCATGGAGCACTCATCCCTCCAGGCCATGGAATGTAACGTCCCTCCAGGCAATGGGCTGTATATCAGCAAATCTGTGATGAGAGGGAATGTGTGTGTATGTGTGTACAGTATTATGTGTTTTTACCTAGCTGGCATCAGATATTGAAGTCGTAGTTTCCTGGATTGTTGCGAGGGCATGTAACAGAATCCCATTGGCCACCAGATACTGTGTACCACTGCACTGTAATCTAGTGTAAACTTGCGAATGCGAAATTCACCTGATAGGATGAGAGAGACTAGGAGTGTGCTTTGGTGTCTAGCTGGCCTCAGAGATTGACAGATTGATAGGCTTGCGAAGTTGCGAGGGCAGGTAACAGAATCTCATAGGCCACCAAATCTGGTGTACCATTGTACCGATTCTGTACAGATTGTAACGATAATCGACTAGATCGATGAGTCTGATTAACCACTTAAGCCCTATATTATACTTCGTTGTGCAATTGTGGCGCGCAAAATAGCCGATCTTCAAGCTCACAACGTGTCAATGTAACGTGTTGTGAGCTTGTAGATCAGATATTGTCGCTATTTATGAAAACCGATTATTTGACTAACATCGATAATTTTCTTGATTAACTGTTACACCTGTAAAGTACAGCACTTGTCAGAGAACAATGAGGACAGTGTAAAAGAAAGTGTATGAAATAATTGCTTAGTAATCGTAATTCAGGCAAAGGTTATGATATTGATATTGATTTGAACCATACAGACCAGCCCTAGTTTATAATTAGAATTCCTGGCAAGTATTGCTCTTGCAGCTACATTTACCTGCAAACGTTTTTTTTTAATCAACAGCTTAACCATGTAATGTGATATTTTAATCTACAGTACTTATCTCCACTTTGTTGTTAGATATTACTGTCTGGGACAGTTTAAGATGAACATTTCACATCCGGCAATTCACATTATAGACAATACCACTTACTATCCCTCTAACAAAGTGCCCACAGTTTCACACAGTGGCCGTACCACTTCCAGCCTACAGTATATACTGAGTGTGACCCAGTTTAGTTTTTCTTGTCAAGTTTGCAGGCTTTAGGACTTGAGTAGTATTCCTGTTGAGGGAACACAGCAACCAACTCTGGGGATGCTGGGTCCATTATGGAAAACCTAAAAAGAAAGGGTGGAAAATAGCAGAATGCATGCTTCTGAATTGGATCACTGGAGATGAAAATTGAAGTGAATAGATCCTGGCCTTGACGGACATACATACATACAGTAACATATTGTCATGCTTAAATGGTAATTAGGTCATGGCTGATGTACTGTATACAAACACATTCACACACACACCTCAAAGAGTGGATCTCTGCCTCACACACAGTCTGAGAAATGCAGTTCCTTTGGTTCATTTTCCTCAGTTTTTTCCTGCAGGGGAGCTCTGCTCGTGGGTGTTAGTATCTGCTCTCGTGTTTCAACTCTGTGTTTGTGAACGTTTTGTATTGGCAGGATTGTGTTGGGAAACAGTTTTTACTTTTGTTGACCTCAGAACTCTGCAAGATGTGTTCAGCTGTGCAGCTCTTTAAAAGCTCTCTCTGTATCTCTCACTTTCTCAGAGATGAGTAACACGATTTTTGGCAGGAAGTCGAAAAGGAGAAAATGACAGAGGTGACATAATCTCCTGGAGATTTAGAAATACAATTCTGGTCTCTCTTTGTGTCATCTCACAGTCTTCTCAGCTTGTTTTTCCACCTTTAACAGCCCGAGCCTCTGTCTAAGTTACTATTCAGTTTTGTCTTTAACCACTTGAACCCCAATCTGGGAACCCATTCAGTAAAAATAAATCTTCTAAAGAGGGGCACGTCCTCTTATTTCATGTTAAACAGGAAATCGGGTTTGGCTCCTCCCCTTTTCAGTCCACTCCATCCAGGTGCTCCTGTGTTTACATTCCTACTAGTCTCTGATCATGATTAGAATATAAACCGGATGTGGAGCCTCCTCTCCATTTCCGTTTCGTCTTTACAGTCGCGCAAATTTATCCTAATATAAATACAAATCATCTAAGTGTATTTAGCTTGCTGCTTAGCAGAAATGGAAATTAAAAAGTAAAGTGTAAAGATATTTTAAAATATATTTTCGTGAACGGAAGTGCCAGTTTCCTCTCTCGGATTTTGGGAGTTGTAGTTCCAGACTCTATATAGCATTCGGAGATTGTGGAATAGTTGTCTGGCTACGCGAGACTACATTCCTACTAACAACATCATATTTGACATGTAGTCAAGTAGTTTACTTAGTATAGAGTTTTTAAGTGGTTAACCAGTGCCTTCTCTCCTGGTCTCTCCAGGGGCTGCACAGAAGAGCATGAGATGAAGACCATGGAGCAGAAGACGGAACTCGAGCCCATGGCGGCGGGTTACCGTCCGTCCCCGCGCCCCCCAGCCTGGCGATGGGACAGCCCGCCTATGCCCCCGGGGCTTCACAGTGTCCCCACCCCACAGCGCTGGACCCCCATGGGCCCGCCGCCTCCTCCCCTGCCCCGCTCTCACAAAACCCTGGTGCCCGTTCCTTACAGGGAACCACAGCACCTCAACTCTAAGAGGTGAGACCCCCCAGCCAGCCAACCATGCATAATAGACTATGAGAATACAATACCAGGGGGTCTGTGTTATTTCTTACCATGTTGTAGACTGTACAGCGTGTTGCTGTTAACCCATTAAGACCTGAAGCCGATTCTACATGTCTCCTAAATCTCAACAGTATTCTTAAAAACTTATGTTTCTGTATCAGTGGTGCTCCATCTTTTTCATGTCAAGGACCCCCAAAATGATATGTATTTGGCCGCGGACCCCCATCTCAAAATGTTTTGTTCCAGGGACCCCCCAGAACCAAAGATTTGAGTTGAAAATGTTCGCTTTAAAATATATATATATTCAAAGATTTGCACACATTTTCACGATTTTTCAAAAATAGCAGATCTACAAGCTTGTAGCGCGGCACTCGGTGCCGCGCTACGAGCTTGTAGATCTGCTATTTTTGAATAGCCCAAAGTGTAAAATAATGCTTTTTAGCTCAAATCTAAAAATGACACAGTTTCCAGGTCTTAATGGGTTAACTGGATGCAGTTCATGCTCGTCAAATCGATTCAGATTATCACTGTGGCTTTGGATCTTACAAAATGTAGATAAATATCATATTTACATCTAGCCTGGCATGGCCAGACTAATATCACTGCGTAGATATTAGTCTGGAATCTCTGTGTGGAACCTGCATTTCCGAGGGGCAAATAAAAAAAATGCCTCTGGTGATAAAACCCGCCCCACATTTGCACACCGGGCTCTGATTGGTCCCTCACAACTTCGGAGGGAGAGAAATAAAATCTCTATTGAGAGGGGCCAGACCTAATCTGCCGAGGGCGATTTTGTTTTTGCAATGGCAAATTCGTCTGGAACCAGGCTAATTTACATCCAGTCAGCGAGAATTTGACCCCATGGTCCATTTCCGTTGGGTCCCGTTCATCCATTTATCCGTCTCCTCCTCTCTGTCCGTCTCTCTCAGGCCAGTCAGCTACCCCGAGAACCACTACGGCTTGTCGCCTGTAGGGGGCGAAAGAGTGGCGCCCTACAGGAACCCCTCAGCCAGCTTCTCGTCCCCCTCCTCTGGGCTGGTGGGCCTCTCCACCATGGGACCGCCCCTAATAATCACCCCGGGCCCCTTTGTACGATATAAACCCTCACCTGACAGGTGCGTGATCTCTGTGTGGTCTTTCTCCTTTGTCTGTGAGCAACTTTCCCCCTCTCTAGATCTAGATCATGGTTTTTATAATGCATTAGAGGATGAGTCTGTATTGTGTGTGGGTGTTATTTTAGTCTTTTTTTATTTTGTGCTGCTGGGATATTAACATCCTGCTCAACCAGAGGAACGTGTTTAGTCAACTGCCATAACGAAGCAACGAATAACAACGGGGGGGAAACAGACACAGACAGTACAGACAGTATTGTTTGCTGTGTTTTATGGCACTGATTCTTATTTGAGTTTGTTTTGGCTTAATCTTCCTGTATTTAACTTCTTTTGTTGTGTACATGTGTTGAATGGTGTGTAATTGCATGTGTGCGTCTTTGGGGGAGGGGGGGGGGGGGTGAATTGTGATGGTTAATACAGCATCACAATAATTTTAACCACTTCTATATGTTGGCTATTAAAAAATAGCAGATATACAGCACGTCACTTCGTGCCGTGCTGCGAGCTTGTACTTCTGATATTTTTTGAACTTTTTCTTTTTCTTGAAAGTATTAAGAATTTTAAACACATATCTTCTCTTCTGGGCGTCCCTGGCACAAGACATTTTCAGATGGGGGTCCGCGGCCAAATACATATCAATTTGGGGGGGTTCTTGACATGAAAAAGTTTTGAGACTACACCACCTAATCTATGCTGTCTTAATAATGTGCAGGTATGGTCCAGGACAGCGTCCACTGGTGGCCTATGAGCCTCACCTCAACGTCGACATCACTTCCAGCGGAGAGTCCTCAGGTTTCACCAGCCAGGAGAGCACCATGGAGCGCTGTAAAACAGGTACACACACACACACACACACACACAACGGTGAGCCTCACACTGAATTCACACCAGCAGCGACAGCGATTTCTACCACTACCAGTGAGTGCTCTGCTGCTCAGCTGGCAGGACAGCTCACAGATAGAGTGAACAAGTACAGACACGCAATACTCATCTATGGCACCTTGTTTGTAAACTATGTATACATTTTATGTAAGAATTAGGCCGTGCAGTTGCTCAATCTTGATTCATTTAACATCTACAACTGCTAATTCGAGTGTGCGGCGGCTGGGATGAGGATCAGTATCTCCAAATCTTTGGGGCCATGGTTCTCAGCAGGAAACCGATGGATTGTGCACTCCAAGTGGGGAACGAGACTTTGTCCCAGGTGAAGGAGTTTAAGTATCTCGGGGTCTTGTTAACGAGTGAGGGGAGGACGGAGCGGGAGATCAGCCGGAGAATCGGAGCAGCAGGAGCGGTATTGCAGTTACTGTACTGTGCTGCACTGTTGTGGCAAAAAGAGAGCTGAGCCAGAAGGCAAAGCTTTCGGTATACCGAGCATTCCTACTCTCACCTATGGTCATAGCCGAATAAGATCGCGGATTCAGGCGGCCGAAATGAGTTTTCTCAGACGGGTGGCTGGCATCTCGCTTGGAGATAGTGTGAGAAGTTCAGTCATCCGCGAGGGACTCGGAGTAGAGCCGCTGCTCCATCACTTGGAAAGGAGTCTTTCCACACAGCAGTCCGTTTCTGTCCATCAAGTGGTGTCGAGTTGGTACGCCTAGAGAGCACAGCACGCTTCTGGTTGGCTGCCTCTTTGTTTTGCCACACTGCAGCAGCGGCAAAGTCAAACTTTTCTTAACTTTGCCACTGCGCTGTGTTGCTGCTCGTCATAAACTTTGCATTGAATCTCATTGCTTTAACCGAATGCATGAAGCGGCATATCGCTGCTGGTGTGAATTCAGAGATAAATTATAATGATGTCCTATACATTTCTGTACCACATTGTTTTGAAGTCAAGAGACACCTTTATACCTTGCGTTAATATACATATTCTATTCAGTTATGAGTATTCACAGACAACATCAACAACCTGTCTTTGTATTTTAATGACATCAAAATAAGCTCCCAATGAAACAGATAAATTGTTCTTTTGCTAATTCAATTATTTTTATTACAAAAAAGGAAACTAATAAAAAAAACTAATCAGGAATTGCAACAGAGTACACATGAACTATTTATGAGTGTTCATTTCTGCTACGTGTATTATACATGTGGACTGGAAGTGCTTTTGGATTACGTACAACATTTTGCAACCAAATGCATCTCCCACCCGACTGTTGACTGATTGGGCCTTTAACTATCTCCAATTTGTCTTTGGTACATTTGCACATTTTAGGTGCAATCTAGATGACATCAGAGTTCTCAAGATGTGTAGTTCTTGCTTAGTAGCTTTAGCCATCTCAATCACTTTAGCACTTATCACTAATCACCAAATGTAATTAGCTTTCAGTAGGGTTCATTGGCTTTTGTGCATGTTAAAGTGTGTTTTAAGTGTTAATCTTCTTTGCCAACCGTGGAGTGTAGAATGTGATTTGCTTTAATCCTGTGTGTCTGTGTGTGTGATTTGCTTCTAGAGCCCCTCTGGCATGTTCCAGTATCATCGTCTCGAGGGCTCGCTGGAGGAGGGGGGCAGAGGAGACCTGCCAGACAGGACGTCCCAGGGAAGGATTCTCCAAACAGACACTCAAAGGTCAGACAAAGCTCTGCCTTGACCTCCCAGTATCCAGTACTTTTGTCTGTCTGTTGCTCTAATGTCTTATACACACACTGTATAATCACACACTGCATTTCTCACCATCCGTTATATTTACTTATTTACATGTATTCAGAGTGCTTTACAATGATTGCAATTGTAGAATATGCCCCATTCTAGATCAGGATCAGAACTAGCAGCTTATATTAAGGAGCACAAGTGTCAGAGACAGGCATCAGGTCTAATAGAAAGGTTTTAAGAAAATGGTGAGGAGGAGGAGAGCAGATTGAAGTCGGCATTAATTCCCTTTCCTTCATTGTCTGTGTGTGTAGGGTGAGACGCAGTACTCCAGTCACTCCAGCAGTAACACCCTGTCCAGCAACGCCTCCAGCAGCCACAGCGACGAGCGCTGGTTCGACGGAGGGCCTGGAGGAGAACGAGGAGGAGGTGGTGGTGGTGGAGGAGGTGGCGGTTGCCATGGCGACCCCGCAGAGCCCGACGCGGACCACCTCAACAAGGGGGGATCCAGCGACAGTGGCATCGACGCACCCGTGACCCACTACGGCCACAATCGTCATGGCAACGCTCCCAACAACCAGTCGCACAAGCCCGCACACTGCTCTGCGTCTTACGCCGGCCTCCAGGATCTGTCTGCTGGACGGAGTGGCGGAGTGGAAGGGAGGAGGCGGGAGTCGTCGCCCGTCATACCTGCCCCGACCAATCACAACAAAGGATACCGAACCAAGACGTTTCCGCCGCCCGGCTCCAGTGCTGATAAAATGGATTCATTCAAACCCAGGTAGGAGACACACTCCTACAATACTTCTCTAACAACACAATTTAAAAGGATAAATTGAATGAATGACAGAAAGGAGAAACCATATAAAAGAATGTAAAGCTGAAGCTTTAGTTACTGGACATCCTCATCCTACTACCTAAATCCTTCTGGAACATACAGACCAGCTGCTGTACTGGTGGGCTTTTTATGACCCTTCCCCCATCATAAATATACACTCATTCTTGAAACACACACACACACACACAGATACACCCTGGGGTCTGACCCCGTGCTCTGTAGGATTAAAGGATTGCGTGTTTAGATTCACAGTGTCATCACCTCACTCATCATAGTGCATCCTAGCAGCCTGGGACAGGACTATCACTGCACAGTGGAATATTATAGACCTGTCAATTAAACGCTATAGGAGACAGATGAATAAATACAGGTACGATGCAGTTTGTGCTTTAGAAAATATAATTAAGGTGTTTGTGGAAGTAAATGGTGGGAGAGTTTGAGGATTGTCTGTAGGTCTGCGCAACCAAAACGTCAGTCACACTTCTTCCTTGAGGATTGATGCATTGTTGCACATATATATGCACTGCTGATGGTGAGATACCATGATAGTTAGATATGTTTTAGTAGATATTTCTTGTTGCCATTTTAACTGTACCGGGGTCACCAGTTGGTGTGGTGCTGCTTGCTCATTTGTTACAGTTCGGCTTTTAACAACATGGTAAATAATTGTAGTTATTCCGCTGTGTTCTGGGTGTCTTGTCTATGAAAAGGTTGTAAAGTGCTGTAAGATTCAGTTACGCTAACAAATAAGAGTGGTTGTAAAATCATCTTTCTGTCAGACAGTCATTATAGTAAAATATAATGAGCAAACGAAGCAGCAGCTTGTTCATTTCATAGAAAGTGGAAGCGGTAATGTATCAGGGTTCGCACACATTTTGATAAATGTTTTAATGCAATTTTCAAGTCATGGAAAATGACAGAATACCACAGTCCTGGATAATAGGATTATTTCCTGGAAGGTATTTTATGTGCATATTCTGCATAACAAAAGTGGGCAAATTATGTTTTCGTGAAGTAGGAATCAGTAGTGTAGTATCTGTCACTTTGATTATTCTATTAACACATCCACCGCCAGAGGTTAATCTCATAATGTACTCACCAGTGCCAAGGTGTTTTTGTTGTTTTTTTGTTTTTTTCATGTCGCCATAGATCTTGTTAAAATCCTTAAGATTGAGCCGTGAACGGTCTGTTTACATCCGCGAGATCTCCCTGTATCTCCCAGTGAAGACCGCATGTCAAACGGACTTCCATGACTGTAGTTAGAGCGGATTACGTTAAACAGTGAAATGCGAGGAGAAAAAACTACAGGAAGAGAATTGAGTTTCAGTTTCGTCTGTAGAATGGGAGCGGGCGTGATCGTCGAAACCGGATCCCAAATAATTCTATTTCCTGTCATCAAACCGGAAACGGAAGTGGATCAAAAAAATTCCGAAAGTGCACCCGGACCGCGCATGCGCGAAAAGACCGCAGCCCGTAGGACTACGGGCTCGGCGCTTAACCGTTGGATTTAACGGCCCGTAGAACTACGGGCCCGGCGGTAAAGGTGTTAATTGTACTATTGATTTTAACATTTAAATGACAAAGTGATTTTTGAAATTGCTTTTGTTTACCCAGCTGTCAAAAACATAGCTTTGATTTTATAACAAAGTTTGGTGAAGTTGTAGAATCTAAACAGAGGACCATGGTTGTCTGTTCATGACTCTTAAGTCAGTTACAGTGTTGAAACAATGTTAGGCTCAGGGGTTGACACTAAGGTCTCAGGGGCACTTGCCCGTTGGGCAAGTACAGGTCATGTTCTACTTGCCCAAAGGTCATGCACACTTGCCCGAAAAGTAAATCGTGATAGGTATATCTCTGGGGCTGAGAGATATGGAGTATGGACATATCTCAATATTTATGCCAAATGTCTCAATAGCTAATATACAATATGACTTATTTTTAATTCCACAGACATCTTGTGTTGTGTTCATAGCGAACTAAAGACAGTTGCTTCCCCCACTCAAACACACTTGTCCGTCGGGCAACCTGAAAGAAAACTCCACCTGTCCGAACGTTTTATTTACTTGCCACGGGCAGTCGTGCAGCCGTTATGGTCAACCCCTGAGGCTTATTTACAATTCCTGTGTGTGTGTGTGTGTGTGTGTGTGTGTCCGTGTCCGTGTCCGTGTCCTCTCAGGGCCTGCTATACTCCCCAGGGTTACAAGACCCCTGCGGCTGAGAAAACACGGCCTGTCCGCACCTCCACCACACCCACCTCTGCTCATCTCTCCACCACCCCTCTCTCCAGCTCTGCCCCCAAGTCCTTTTATGGCAAGAGCAAGCAGAATGCCTGGCAACCTGAAGATAATGGCCCATCACCTTCAAACACCACAACATCCAGCTCTGATGGCAACAGCACCAAGAAGTGAGTTGGACAATAAGGGTTTAATTTATAGCAAGAAAAAAAGAGAAAGCATCAAAAACAAAAAGGCACTGCGCGCCCCACATTTATGAAACGCTTGTAGAACTAATTAATGTGTTAATTCAGCCTTTGAGTCTCTACTGAAGTTTAGATCATGTTAAAGTCTTTATTTGTTGTTTGTTGTTGTTTATATACACATATTTATCGCATTTATATACTGTATATATAGGTGATCTGTCAATGGATTAAGAACAAACATAGAAGGAGGAACCAGATGAGATATGGAAGAGCTTCACAAGTCTGTCATAATGCCTCATCTGTTTCACTGTCATGTTTTGTATCTTCAGGCCGGTGGAGCTGAATTCTAAGAACGTGTTTGGGCAGCCTCGTCTCCGAGCATCCCTAAGGGACCTGCGGTCTCCACGGCGAACATACAAGAGCACTATTGAAGATGACCTGAAAAAGCTGATCATCATGGACAACCCCGGAGACAACCCACCAACGCAAAGAGATACGGTGAGGAAGGAACACACCGACACAACGAATTATTAGAATTGTATTGAAAAAGGAATGAACCATCTTCTCTGATAGGAAAATGTCTGCAGTCAACTGTCCACTAACTCGTCTCAATCTCTCACGCCATAGTCTCCCAGGCGCACCTTGCAGCGTACATTCTCTGACGAGTCCTTGTGCAGCGGGCGCAGGGATGCCAGCTTTGCAACGTCTGAGAATCAGACCACGGCCAACGACGTGCTTTTCACCTGCACTCTGCCCACGCGACGACACGCTCTGTCTGCCAACCACATGCAGAACAAGAAAGGTGGGTTGTGAAATGCACCGATGGTTCATGGTTGTAAGACATGTCGAAACAGAAGATTTATGATGAACATTCGCTGCCGAGATCATTAGCTGCCAAAGGTCATTCTTAGGGGAGCGAAGAATTTCATCATGATTTTGTCAGCTTGCCCAGTATTGCCAAGATGAATTACAACTATACTGTATGTAGTTGGAAATGTAGCTTTTTGTTAATTATTTTGCAACTTTAATGGTTAATATAGCATGCACCATCTAATTACTGTACCCTCTCTCCATTCCTCTGTCTCAGTACCTCTGTCAGCATCTGAGCTGTCCCTTACAGAGGTGAGGGACAAGGTTCCCCCTTTGCGGAGGCTGGACCCAGGGCTGATGCCCCTTCCAGACACAGCCTGTGGTCTGGAGTGGTCCAGTCTGGTCAGCGCAGCTAAAGCCTTCGAAGGTGAGCGTTGGGGAACTCGGAGACAACTACAAGTAATGTAAAAGGAATATAAAATACAAGTGGAAGTAATGTAAAAGTAATGTACAAATACAAGCGGAAGCAATGTAGACATAGATGTAATGTAAACTTGCTCATCACTACTAATGTTATGGTTTGGGTTTTCTTTTGTTACATTTTATGATGTAAAGCAGAATGATTTGTGA
Source organism: Gymnoscopelus braueri (assembly GCF_963280865.1). Classification (NCBI taxonomy): domain Eukaryota; kingdom Metazoa; phylum Chordata; class Actinopteri; order Myctophiformes; family Myctophidae; genus Gymnoscopelus; species Gymnoscopelus braueri. The sequence continues at coordinate 26,817,973 of NC_137606.1, forward strand.
TATTGCAGTGGTTGGGCATAAAGAAGAGGTTCCACTCACAGAAAAATGATCTTTCTGTGATCAAATAAACTTTTCATGCAAGCTCTCACAGTGTTGGGGGGGATCGGTTGCATTCACTTTCATTCTCACAAAACAAAACCTTACAACCCTGTATCTCACCACCAAAAACCCTGGAGGGTTTTATATTGTTGCTGTCGGGTGGAAACCTCGTGTGTTCAAAACTGTTACTTTGCAGAATTCAAATTTAAAAAATTGCAAAAATAGCAGATTGCTTTCAGCTTGTAGATCTGCTATTTGTGCTACTTTCGTGTGACACAGTATGACGAACTAGAGCGCTAATCTATGAAAAAACATAAAAAGTTCACATCTGGAGATGCAAGGTTTCTGCCCGACGGCAATGATATGCCATGTTTAACTGCTGGATGCATTGTGTCGGTTTTGTGGTTAATCTAAGTCATGTCATTCCCTCTCTGCTTGTGTCACACGACACTCCTGGGAAAGAGAGGGGGATCTGGGCTCATTTCTATGCCCAGCCCAGTAGATGCCCCACCTTCATCCTTCCGTCCCTAGTGTCTCCTGCCCTGCAACCACAAAGTCCTTCACAGCGGGCCCAAACAACAGATCAACATGTGATCTAGGGCCTTCATTGCTGCTAAGACAAACTACGCTACTTGTGGCAGCACCTTATTGTGTGACACTAGAAAAGATAAAAACAAACGACAGGGCCAGAAGCAGCTTTGTGAAAGTAACTGTGTTTGTGTGTGTGTGTGTGTGTGTGTGTGTTACAGTTCAAAGAGCGGTATCCCTGTTCTCACTGAATGAGCCACAGGTTGGATGTCCAGACATGAGGCCGGTTATCAGTCCTGTCCAGTTCCAGACACCACAGACCCCACGCACCACCCCCACCTTCAGTGGGTAAGTCGTTACAATTCTGCAACATGCAAATTCAGTCAGTTGAAGTCCACTTAATTGCATACAAGGAAGTTGACATTAAAGAGGACATTCATCAGACTAGTCACTCTGAAATGGTTTTGTTTCCTTACCTGCCTCATGGTTTCCTGCTACATCAATGTTGCCACCTTGTGGTTAGTTGTAGTACTGTCTACAGTTGACTTGAATGTTATGCACATCCCAAAAAAATGGCCTTGACCCGTGACCATGAGTTTAACCCTTGAAACAGAGTAACAGTGCAAGGCCTTGTTGAGCATATTGAGCCATTCTTGAAACATCTGTCTCACACATCCACATAGACAAACATGCACCACCACACACACACACACCTGTGAAACCGATCTGCCCTTTCTCTAACATGAGTCAGAGTATAGGTGTGAATTGTATTAGGTTGTGCTCCTTTGCTCTATGCAAATTAACGTGTGTGTGTGTGTGTGTGTTTTCAGTGATGAGGTCCCTAACGATCTTTCAGGGCGTCTCTACCACCTGGAGGTAATGCTGCAACAGCTGAACACTGACCTGGAAAAAGTGAGAAATGTAACTTTCTACAATTCACACTTTAATAAATCATTGATTGTAGTATACAGTATGAATCATAGTGTATGAATTCACATTCAGTTTTAAGCCCTACTTGTTCCCGGTTTTCTTTTTTTGAAGATGAATAGTTCAGCTAAGAAAAAAATAGACCCCTTACTCTATTTTTTTCACCCTCCTCTCCCATCCACACCCTCCTCTACTTCCTACCAGGAGAAGAAGGACAAGGTTGTGCTGCTAGTGGAGATGGCCAACCTCAGGGAGAACAACCATCGCCTGCAGGAGGAGAGCCTTTCAGCGAGTGAGCAGCTCCGGAAGTTCAGCCAACTCTTTACCAATAATCAACCAGAGAGGAAGTGACTTTGTGAATCATTCAGTACATGAGGTGTTGTTCGGCGGGGAGCAACAGAGGTGGATGTGATGCAGGCTGAGGGAGGATTCTTTTTTTTTGTTGGTCTTGTTGATGAGATACGTCTTCTGAAGCCGTGTTTACTTCCCACAGTACCTGTGATACCCAACACACAAGGGCCCACAGACAGTTCCTCCACTCACCTTTGACTGGACTGCCTTAAACTGGAGAGAGAACAAAAGCAAAGTCTTATTTTTAAAATACACATAATGACCACCTGGCCTGCACACCACCCAGAGCATCATTGTCCCCAGTCTCTCTATTTGTTCCTTGAGCCTGTCGTTTTATTTTTCTAAACAGAAGTTTGAAAGTCTGAAATAGCTTACGCCTACGTCAGAGAAGCCAGCGAAGCCAGCGGACATCAGAGGACATTTTAATAAATTACTACTACAGCACCTGGAGAGGCCTAATACTGTTCCTGAAGCCAATTAGCCAAAAAAAAAGACTAAGACTGCATTTGTCAGACTGCACTAGGAGTCATGGATTTTCAAGGCCTAAAGACATGGTACTGTAGTTATATGCCCATGTGGTACAATACTCTAATATCAACATCATCTTTATTGTACTGATTGTTGTATAAGAGGTATGTGTGTGTGTGTGTGTGTGTGTGAGTGTAAGTCATGGAGGTGTCGGGTACAGCAAATACTCAGAGACAACTGTATTGTTGCACAACTCAGCACTCCTAGGACGAGGTGTATTTGTATTAATCGTTGCTGTGTGTGTGTGTGTGTGTGTGTGTATGTATGTGTATGTATGAAAGTGTGAATGTGATGAACGGGTATAAGATATTTGAGCTATAAGCAAACTAGCTTACTGTAACGTTTAAAGTATGGGCTGTGTTTTTCTCTGTTTACAGGGATAAACGGTGGCCCATAGATGTGAAACAAGCCATCAAGTTCAGTGACCGTGAAGTCAATGTCACAAATTCAAATATAGTATATTGAATTTACCTTCTCTAACAGTGTAGGTTCATCTCATGACATGCTAATAGTACTGGGGCCTCATTTATGAAGTATATATTTAAAGAAATATAAAATACCTAAGCTCATGAATTGGGCACTCAGATCCCGCATGGGTAAAGTTCCTGCCCACCACCGTGTATACGAGGGGGTCAGATCTTCCATTGGTGCATCGGCTAGGTGTCCCAACGAACGCAATTGGCCATGTTCATGGGAGGAAAGCGAAGCAGGGAGGGCGTTCTCTGTCGCTTTACTACCGACTCCTACAGGCTGGTCAGGAGGGAGATGAACTGGGAAGTCACGTGTAACGGAGGTGCTTGCCTACACCCTCCCTAAGATCAATGGACTACAGTACAAGGATACCTGGGAATTGACAGAACTGCTAAATTGGAAGAAAGGGGACGAAATAGAATTGGGGGGAAAATATATATTTTTTAATTCTTTGAATCAGGCATAAGTACAGTATATTATGAGAAATTATTTGGAGGACACGTTTACGCATAAATCCAATAGCATCTATGAATGAGGCCCCTGGACTATGATTTGTACCTAAGTTCTTATGTTGTTGAACTTGACATCTCATTATTCTTTACATAGTCATACTGAATTCATAGTGGATGGATGGCCATCTGTGTCACATACTAATTTAAGTGAAGCTCCTAAGTACAATAGTGAATTGTGCATATGGAAAATAGACATGTATTGCACATGTAACTCACTGTACAACACTGTAGCTCTTGTGTCTTATCAGAACCAATTTGTGTGTGTGTGAGTGTGTAAGTGTAAGAGAGGCATATGTCTTAATGAGTATGAGTCTGTCATGTCTGGTTTGCAAATCCTTTCCTGTGATGAACGAATGAACACAAAACACACAAACGGGAATGAAAGGAACACAAAATACACTATTTATACTGCTGGCTTGCTTGATTCCAATTCTCTACGATATCTATTTTTCCTACAGAAGTGTGTTTTGTCTATCCAGGGCTGTTTTAATCTTCATTTGGTACTGCGTGGAGGAAATGTCTTACCTCCAGCAACGTGAGTGAATTGATGTATCTGACCCCATGTAAAACTAGAATAACTTGTTCCTGTTTGGACATGGTTATCGCAGTATACTGAACTAAGTCATGAACTCCCGCCTTGTAAATTCTTTATCACTAGACGCCTTCCCTGATCTGACTGGAACTGTTTATTCTCTCCCCTCCCCTCCCAAAGTCACTCAGGTTCCTCACATACTGTAGATGGCCCTCCTCCATACATCGTTCAATTGCTGTGAGATAGCACAAGTACAATATTACCGTTTTGTTTCTGATCATGGGCAAGAAAATGACTTCACTGCTATGTGTAACTGCCATTAATTTCTACTGCTCTCCACGCCTCTTTTTCAGTCGGTTTTCTGGTATTTTGCCCATAGAAACACTGTGTCTGCTCCGTACCTCTCCATCCTTCAACGGCCATTTATATTGTCTTGTCTTGGGTGATGTCATCCATTTGCGTCATTGCCAGTGGCATAAGAGCTTGATACGTTTTTTACCTGAACCACCAAGGGATCAGAATGGATCCCACAGCACAGGCAGGACTTACGTTACTTGCAATACATTGTAAGAAACATATTTGTAATTTGGCTTTGAACACATTTTTGGATCATGACATGCCCCATGGGCTTGGTTCAAGCTTGGACCATTATTTTTCAGGTTTGGGATTAGCTCAAAATTTCCACTCCATATCAAACGTGACATACCAAAACCCAACATAAGTTCCAAATTCATACTAATCCCCAAATGGGGTTGAAACGTACAGCTTATTACAAGTAGCTGTTATCTGCAATGTCTTAATTGAGTTGATTTGCATGTGGAGGGGTTAGTTTTTTTCTCCAAGAATTGTTTCTATAAATATATATATATATAATTTTAATTACAGTATACACAGTATGTGTTGAGCATAGCTTGGTGCACTGATGTTGCACTTGCACAAATCACAAACAGTAATGCATTAAGGTAAATGGTAATGTATGTTCTTGTTTTTTAGTTGTTTTTTAGATGTTTACTATTTTGATAATTTATTTCTAAACACATTGGCCACTTTTGCAAACTGGTAAAATAGTGAAAATGAGAGGGTACTGTTTTATTTGTGTATACAATTTTATTTCTGATCTTTGTACAAAGCTGATTTGTATGATTATGCATTTTTATTTCTGGCTTTTCTTTGCATTAGTGCTTTCTGCATGTGGCAGGGGTGCATAATGCAGAAAAACTTTCGGTCGAACCTTGTTTTACTTGGGGATGTTATATCAATGAGTGTACATTTAAAAATGTAAATTATGTTTTCATTATTTTATAAGAAAAATATTAAATCATCTTTCAGAATGGCTATTTTCTCATCATTCTTCAAATGCAAAACATACTGATGAATGAGGGGAATAATGAACATGAATCTGCGCAGGCCACAAACGTTTATTTTCCAAACTGAACAGAACAAAATGGAGGTCTCTAGGAGTATATTATTTCCCAGTTAGCTATAAAAGCTAGACATATGGCTATTAATGCAATCGCTCCTGAAGATGTCCTGTAAAAATCTGTTCCAAGTGATCAATTGAAGGTCACAAGCTCTAGTTAATGGTAGGGTAATAAGTGTTAAACAGCCCTATTTTCTGATAGTACTCATTGCTTTGGTTCTAACTGTAATTGTATCCTTGCTCTGTAAAGCACTTTGAGCTGCATTTCATGTCATGAAAGGTGCTATACAAATAAAGTTTATTATTATTATTATAGTAAAGGGGGGTCTCTCCAGCGCTTTATTAAACAGAATGCATTTTCAGTGCCCTCTCCTAATTGGCTTAAAGGGATACTTCACTTTCACACAAAAAAAAAAGTTATGGCAAAATAAAGGCCCCCTCACACATTAGGACACTCTAATGCGTGAGGGGGCCGTGATTTTTCCATTACTTTTTTCGTTTATTTTATGTGAAAGTGAAGTATCCCTTTAAATTGTCACCTACCTGAAAATGTACTATATTCTGTTGTCAAGGAGCTGGAGAGACCCAACAAACGCTCTGTAGCAATGCTCACTATCAGAAACACTTAACCTACATTTAATACATTTCATTGGTTCAATGTTTATACATACATGCCAACTACTTTCACGGTTTAAAACAAAATAGCCAGTTGAGCTTGCAGAGCGGCTATTTTTGTGTAACACTTGCACAAATAAGTCGAGCATTAATTAATGGAAAAACAAACGGTCTAAATATTTAGATTTCAATAAACAAGTACATGCAGATCTTCAAAATTACCGCTTAACCATTAAAGAGTATTTATATTACAGTAGAATGATCAATCTCTGTTAATAGCTTCAACTTCTATTCAAGTCATTTCATTTTCCCCAAATACAAAATAGACTTATAAAAAAAGTTCTTTTGACTTGTCATGAGCATAGTTTAATATAAGAAACACGTTTATTAACAATTCAATACAATCTTGCAAGTAGCTCCCAAAAGTAATAAACTACTTGGTAGTGAGAAGTTATAACCAGTGATGGACAGTAACTTAAGTACATTTACTTGAGTAGTGCACTTAGTAAAAAAAAATTCAAGCTCACAAAAGTTGCTATGAGTTGTGAGCTAGTAGATCTGTTATTTTCACTATTGTTTTTTATATTTCTGGAATATCTTTGAATTTCTGGGGGAAATGACAAATGTCTTTGTACTTTGTCCACCACTGGTGATAACTGCTTAAACTTGTGACTTGAATATGATGACAATGCCTTATTAGCAGGTATTTAAGAGCCACACATCAGGCACTCATCCCTGTTCTCCAAGGAGCAGACTAAAGCGGCAGCGTTGCGCTCCTTGATCTCCTCCTCCTCCTCTGAGGTCTTTGCTGGCTGGGACTCCTTCAGCTTCTCCTTGTTCAGAGTGAACTGGATGGGGTTGGCGGCAGGCTTGGTACGCAGGTAGTACATGCCCGTCTTCAAACCCTGTAATGAGAGATGTGGACTCTTAATATAAATACAAGTTGCCTTGTTGTGGCACTTACAATTGTGTGTCTTATATCTAAAATCCATTAATCCCTTGCAGATTATATTTAAAGTAATTGGTCCCTTAATTTCTCTACTGCGGCTTTGACTTACTTGCTTCCAACCATAGAAGTGCATGCTGGTTAGTTTGCCATAGTTTGGCTCTGCAATGTGGATGTTCAAGGACTGGCTCTGGTCAATGAAGGCGCCGCGGTCTGCAGCCATCTTGAGGATAGTCTTCTGGGAGATTTCCCACACGGTTTTATACAACTCCTTTACATCATCTGGTATCTCGGCAATATCCTGTGGAAGTCAAACACTGGTTAAAAATGACTAACAAAAGCAATATTATATCTATTGTGTTTGGAAGTATTAACGTTTTTTCTGGACAGTCACATTAAATTATCAGATAGGGTGTAGTTTCTCACCTGGACAGATCCAGTGTGCGCAATCAGCTGGTTTTTCATCTCCTCGTTCCACAGTCCTCTCTCTGTAAGGTCTTTCAGCAGGTGGGGATTAACCATCTGGAACTCCCCAGAGAGAACCCTGCGGGTGTAGAAGTTGCTTGTGTAGGCCTCAATTGACTCATTGTTGCCAAGGATCTGGGCCGTGGAAGCCGTCGGCATAGGGGCAAGCAGTAGACTGTTCCTCACACCATGTTTGGCAATCTTCTCCTTCAGTAGTTTCCAGTCCCAGAGATCTGTAGGAGTCTTCTCCCACATGTCATACTGAAGGATTCCCTTGCTGACAGGAGAGCCGGGGTAGGTTTGGTAAGGGCCGTGCTCAGCGGCCAGCTCACAGCTGGATTCAAGGGCAGCATAATAGATGGTCTCAAAGATCTGAATGTTGAGCAACTGGGCCTTCGGGCTTTCGAAGGGGAAGCGCATCAGGATGAAGGCATCAGCCAGACCCTGGACACCAATGCCGATCGGCCTATGGCGCATGTTGGAGTTTTCAGCCTCGGGCACTGGGTAAAAGTTGATGTCAATGATCTTGTTTAGGTTCTTGACAATGACCTTAGTGACATCTGCCAGCTTTTTAAAGTCAAAGGTCCTTTCGGGGGTGACGTACATGTTGAGTGCGATAGAAGCCAGGTTACACACAGCCACCTCATCCTCGCTGGTGTACTCCACAATTTCTGTGCAAAGGTTGCTGCATTTGATGGTACCCAGATTCTGCTGGTTGCTCTTCCTATTGCAGGCATCCTTGTAGAGCATGTAGGGTGTACCCGATTCCGTCTGGGACTCAATGATGGCATGCCACACTTGCTGAGCCTTCACCACACGCTTGGACTTGCCCTCGCTCTCATACCTGGTATAGAGCTTCTCAAACTCCTCCCCCCAGCACTCGTCCAGCCCAGGGCAGTCACCGGGGCACATCAACGACCAGTCTTGGTTGCTCTCCACTCTCTTCATAAAGAGGTCAGGGATCCACATGCCATAGAACAGATCTCTGGCCCTCTGCTCCTCCTTCCCAGTATTCTTCTTCAACTCCAAGAAATCAAACACATCAAAATGCCATGGCTCCAGGTACATAGCAAAGGCTCCAGGTCTCTTGTTGCCACCCTGATCAACATAGCGTGCTGTATTGTTGTACACTCTAAGCATAGGGACTAGCCCGTTGGAATTACCGTTTGTTCCGGCAATGTAGCTTCCTGATGATCTGATGCAGCTAACTGCCACTCCAATGCCACCTGCTGATTTAGAAATGAGTGCACATTGCTTCAGCGTGTCATAAATACCTTCAATGCTGTCCTCCTTCATGGCCAGCAGGAAACAACTTGACAGCTGGGGTCTATTGGTGCCAGCATTGAACAAAGTGGGGGAAGCATGGGTGAACCACTTCTCTGAGAGGAGGTTGTAGGTCTCGAGAGCCGCATCAATGTCTCTTTTATGAATTCCAACAGCCACTCTCATGACCATGTGCTGGGGTCTCTCAGCAACCTTCCCATTTATCTTCAACAGATAAGACCGCTCAAGTGTCTTAAAGCCAAAGAAGTTGTAGGAGAAATCTCTGTCAAAAATGATGGCCGAATTGAGACGATCCTTGTTTTCAAGGACAATGTCAAGCGTGTCCTTGGAGATCATAGGAGAGTGGCGATCATTTAAGGGGTTGACATAGTTATACAGATCCTCCATCACGTCACTGAACACTTTCTTGGTCTCTTTGTGCAAGTTAGAGACGGCAATCCGTGCAGCCAAAATGGCATAGTCGGGATGCTTAGTGGTGAGGGTGGCTGCAATCTCTGCTGCCAATGTATCTAGCTCTATGGTGGTGACTCCGCTGTACAGACCCTGGATCACCTTCATTGTAATCTGGGTTGGGTCCACAAAGTCGGAATTCAATCCATAACAAAGCTTTTGGATACGAGAGGTGATCTTATCAAACATGATACGCTCCTGGCGTCCATCTGAAAAGCAAAAACAGGTCTTTGTCAACAAATGTGTTTGGCTCAATAAAAGTAAACATGGCATCTGTCAAAATGCATTTGGTTAAGTGAGCCAAATGATTGTGGGAGAAAGTATTAAAGATGACAACTCCATAAAATTAGAATTTATAGAAATAGGTTAATTTTTGTAATGGGCATATACTGTAGGTAGATAAGCTAGCTAGTAGCTAGCCCCATTTAGAAACTCTCCCTCTTCTATGTAGCTCCGAGATGAGGTCCTACGTGGCCCGCTGCCGTTTGAGTGAAAATTTTCCGCACATTTTCCACTTTACATGTTTCTGACCCCTTTCTGCACATCGTATCCAAAAAGTCAAAGTTTTCTGAAATGCTCTCAGATGTTTGACATTTTAACGTACAATAAAATCTATCCAACGAGTTGAAGAAAGCGTTTAAATCGCTTCTCTCCTCAGCCGGTTCCATAATATTATGCATTAGAAGATGCAATTCAACATTCGACCAGTAGGGGAATCAGTAATGTTATCTCTACGGGCGCAACTTCCGGGTATGTCTTAAAACATTTAGGAGAGAAGCTATTTAAACGCTTTTTTCAACTCGTTGGATAGATTTTATTGTACGTTAAAACGTTCAAACATCTGAGAGCATTTCAGAAAACCTTTACTTTTTGGATACGATGTGCAGAAAGGGGTAAGAAACATGTGAAGTGGAAAATGTGCGGATAATTTTCGCTCAAACGGCACCGACAAACGAGGAACCTCATCTCGGAGCTATACAGCGGAGGGAGCGGTTCCGATTGGAGCTAGCTAGTAGCTATCATTATGCTGCTGTAGTGTGGGAACCAAGGTACTTTATGGCGCCAACTAAAACAAAGGCTACACTAAAATCCTGAGCTTAGAGTGTACAAATGGAGCCTTTCGGGGGCATTTGTACACTAGTTAAATGAACACTCATGATTTTACATTGTAGTGAGTTGACAACAACCGCCACGAAATTACAGCCTAGAATCTTTGCTATGAGTGATCGTTTAACGCAGTGGTTCTCAAACTTTTTCATGTCAAGGACCCCCAAATTGACAATTAGCCCACGGACCCCCATTTCAAAAGATATGCCAGGGACCCCCATAAGAGAAGATTTTTTTTACGGCTCTAGCAGTGATTCTCAACCATTTTAATTTCAAGGACCCCCAGTTTGACATGCATTAGGGCTACAGACCCCATTTAATGGCATTTCTATCACTTGGACCGCAATTTATATTGTAAAATCTTTGTCAATTTAACTCTGGAGTGTACAAATGGAACCAAATGGACCCGTAAGAGTCCATTTGGTTCCATTTGTACACTCTCAGAGTTACAGACCCATAAGGGTCCATTTGGTGCCTAATCTATCATTTAGCTGGGGACCCCTGGGGGTCCCCGGACCCCACTTTGAGAACCAATGATTTAACGAACCAACCGATGCGACCTACTATTTTACCCGGGATAGGTGGCTAACCAACACGGTACGTACTGTAGTAAACATTGTAGCTACCTAGCATTTAGCGACTAGCTAATGGATAGGCTAAACGCTGTTTATTAGCTTCGATATGGAAAACAACGAACCTTATAGTAACGTACGTTAGCAAGGCATGTTGTTTCTACTACAACTGTCAACTTCCACCCATTACTGCCTGTTTAAAGTAACCACATCAAATGGCTGGTGTCTGGGTAACATTATGTCAAACTATTATTTTTATTTAAATAAAAACCCACCTCGCTTGACCACGTGCATCTTGCCGAGATCTCTGGAAAACCTCAACCTGATGGTATATCCTACAACAACAAGACAGACACAGTATTTAGATCTGTAGTAACTTAAGCGTTGATCTTTCACACTAGAAAGCAAAGCGGGAATATCTCAAAAAACCCGCAACATCTATGTATGTATTTGATAGATGAAGAGGCGGACGTGCTTTTCGACCAATCAACATCCATATAAAAGAGAAGCCAAGTGGTTTTTAGCCAATCACCACCCCTTATATTCACTTCCGTTCATCGATATGGGGCGGGGCGAACAATCTGGCGGGTCGTTTTAATCAAGAAAAACTAGGTCATTATAGTTTTTATAACGAGGATGTAACATAGACGTAGGCAGGCATGGTTTATGGTTAGCTGTAGAATACAACTCTCGTAGACGTATTTATGATTCTGACGTTTTCAATCTACGAGAGTTGTAGGGTTCACCCCCCATGGACACAGGGACTTTCAGCACTATACCCCGTAGACAGACACTCCAAACATGTACAAATTGAAAATAAAGGTGCTTACCCCCACGCCCCAAATGTTAACTCTCGCTACGGGGTAGTAGTTTAATGTAATAATCCATATCTTTCAATAAATAAGTGTTTTAATGCCGTCTCTGGCCGAACGCATTTTTTCACCCTCGTTTACTTCTGGTTGACATTGAGTGTAATTCCGGGTTTCACCAGATGGGCGCATCACTACCGCCCATTGGGAACTTCCGACAGAATCGGCCACAGACGGCATTAAAACACTTCTTTATTGAAAGATATGGATTATTACATTAAACTACTACCCCGTAGCGAAAGTTAACATTTGGGGCGTGGGGGTAAGCACCAATTTGTACATGTTTGGAGTGTCTACGGGGTATAGTGCTGAAAGTCCCTGTGTCCATGGGGGGTGAACCCTACAACTCTCGTAGATTGAAAACGTCAGAATCATAAAAACGTCTACGAGAGTTGTATTCTACAGCTAGTTTATGGTTATAAAACAGTGGTGGAAAAAAAATTCTATTTCTTTTTTTACTTAAGTTAAAGTAAAAGTATCAATACTGCAGTGTAGAAATACTCAGTTACAAGTGAAAGTCTGGAATTCAAAATTGAGTCAAAGTATCAAAATATACTTAAAGTACCAAAAGTAGAAAGTATTCAGTATGCAGAATGTCCCATTTCACAAGTCTTCAAATGTATACAAATCTTTTGAAAATAGCTTGATAACTTGATGCGACACATTGTGAGCTTAAAGATGCTTTGTAATAATAATCTAAATCTACAAAGTAACTCAAGTTTTCAAATAATTGTAGTGGAGTAAAAGTACAATATTTGCCTCTGAGATGTAGTGGAGTAGAAGTCTAGCTTCTACAGCTAGTTTATGGTTATAAAACAGTGGTGGAAAAAAATGCTATTTATTTTTTTACTTAAGTTAAAGTAAAAGTATCAATACTGCAGTGTAGAAATACTCAGTTACAAGTGAAACTCTGGAATTCAAAATTGAGTCAAAGTATCAAAATATACTTAAAGTACCAAAAGTAGAAAGTATTCAGTATGCAGAATGTCCCATTTCACAAGTCTTCAAATGTATACAAATCTTTTGAAAATAGCTTGATAACTTGATGCGACACATTGTGAGCTTAAAGATGCTTTGTAATAATAATCTAAATCTACAAAGTAACTCAAGTTTTCAAATAATTGTAGTGGAGTAAAAGTACAATATTTGCCTCTGAGATGTAGTGGAGTAGAAGTGCAAGTATTGAAAATTGGAAATACTCTAGTAAAGTAAAAATTACCTCAAAATTGTACTTAAGTACAGTACTTTAATACATGTACTTAATTACTTTCCACCACTGTTAGTTTTCATACTTATTTCAAGGGACGGTTGGCAGCCCTGTTCCTTTATATGGTCCTACTGTCCCTTTAAATTGTTTACTCCACAGTACGACGGTGTGGCTAGCCAAAAAGAACAAATATACAAGCTGAAAACGCGTGGCGTTGATACATGGTTGCAACGCGCGGTTAGCTTGTAGATCTGTTGTGTTTGGCTCCGGACACCCTCGCGCGATCACCGTTCTGCGTACGACATCCCGGAAGTCAATTTGGGATGTTTGTTTTTGTATTTTTATTTATTTTCTTTAATACCTCAAGAGGAAACGAGCAGCATCGGACCGACCAGTTTACATTCACTCAATGATTTAATATGTTTACTACCAATTATGTGCTGCTAGGCGGTGAGAAGTCAAAGTAAAAACATATTACACATGCGTTACACGTAACAGCGACAACTGAACTAGCACTACCGGATCGTGTTGCCAGAGTTTGTGAGAGAAATATGCAACCAGGTCTAGGAAAACAAGCCCCAAAGAAGCGACTACGTGAGCACTTACATCGGCTATTTGAATATAGCCGATCTACAAGCTCACAGCGACGCGTTGTGAGCTTGTAAAAAAATGTTTTGACAAACGTGGAATATTTTTTTTAAACATTTTACCAACACAAATCTGGCACATAACATTTTCAGATGGGGTTAGGGACAAATACATATTAATTTGGGGTTCCTTGACCTGAAAATATTTGAGAACCATTGGTTTAAACAACATTTAGGAAAGCAGCTCAAATAAGAAACTGCACTTTAGAAACAAGCCCAAAAAAACGTAACTAGTAGCAACTACCAATATTTACAAGCAGCTTTACAGAAAAACAAGCCCAAAGTCGCTTATAATAAGCGGACATGGCAACACCGACACTACTACCGGATTATCAACTGTGCTGCTAATATGTAACCGTGCTCAACACGTTGTGCAGCAGAGCACCGCACATTTCTCTGTATATATTATGTACAATATTGTGCGTAACACTTAACAAATCAAAGCGAGACCTACATCCAAGGTTGTCTCCTGAGCATGAGACTGCATGAGGGTCGTTTTATAAGATGGGGCTGGCTCTTAGGTTCGTCTCTATTATAAAGGGTAACCTATTATTTTTGAAATAAGAGCAGGGCGGTGCAAATAATATGACTATTAGAACAAAGGTACGACACATAACAGCCTGTTTTACCCACAGTGGTCTATTATTATAGCCGTGAACTGAGGGCCAGCCTTCCATGCCTGTAGAATTGACACGTATAGCTAGCTGTGTGAACTGTGACATCTGTCAACGGAGAAGTGAACTGCAGAGAGCCTGACCCTGTGTGTCATCATCATCCAGTCACCATGTCGAAATCCAGCCGGCGGTACAAGCCTCTGCAGAGCGCCAACGGCAGCGGACCACTGCCCGGCTGTGACGGGGTCCCGGTGCCCCGGGTCCGGGTCCTCATCTTCTGTCTCGTCGGTGTGCTGGTCCTGGCAGTCATACTGGGAATATACCTGTCCAACGAATCGAGCGGAGTCCCTTCCAACCTGCCCTTTTTAGACCTGGCAAAAGACAGGGTAAGAGACGCCATCCCACTGGTCTAGTTAGAACGTTATTGCGATTTAATTTGAATTTAAAATGGTTCCACATCACAGGGAATTGTCAGAAATAGAAAGTTGGTCTATGAGCTTTTTAAGGGTTAGGGTTAATGAGTCAAATGTAGGAATCATCTTTAAAAAAAAGAATTATTGGATAGAGCTGGACTATAACCTAAACAGTGAAATGATGTACAGTTACAGTAGGCTAAACCAGGGCAAAGCTGCTGTTTTTCATCCATTTTTCCTATTACACAAATACATTGTTTTACTCAGTCAGACCAAGTGCAGATGGCTACATTCATACTATTTATTTTATCTTGTTTTTTTTATTATTATTGTTATTATCAAGATCTATCCTGTGTCTATCCTGTGTCTATGCTTACTGTTGTTCCTGCTATGGCACATTAATTTCACATTAATTTCTCCAGGGATCAATTATGGTCTATCTATCTGTCTAGCGCCATTCTTCCCTTCATTTTACTGGACCTCCCAAGGGGGCCCTCAGTTTACTCTGAAAGTTAGGGGTGGGTGGGTTAAAGTGGATTTGGGAAATCTAAAGTCCTTAGTTGGGCAATTGTACAGATCATTGAGTGTCATAGGTCTAGCTGGGTCATGCTTTCTGGGTCTTATATTCATTGATCCTTTTATGAATCCTGTCTTCCACTCCAGTTGTCCCACAAGGCGAGTAAGTGCTCTGCAACACAGGTACGTCGCCTGGCCTCTCAGGTTGATGGAACACGTCTGTGGGAGACTCACCTGAAGCCCATCCTCATAGAGAGGCTACCTGGAACACAAGGCAGTCTGGTTGTACGACAGGTGTGTGCATAAATGGAGTGATTGATCATGTGAACATTTATTTAACATTTGCATATGCTCATTCCTTCAAAACAATTCTCAAAACACGCACACACACATTTATGTCTATAAATTATGTTGTTTCTACTGCAGCATATCTCTTCCACACTGTCTTCCTTGTCGGCCGGCTGGACTCTAGACGTAGACTCCTTTGTGTCTCCGACCCCCCGTGGCCAGGTTACCTTCACCAACATCATTGCCACCCTCGACCCTTCAGCTCCACGCAGGCTGCTACTCACCTGCCACTATGACTCCAAGGCTCTTCCACCTGACCCCCGTGCCCCAGAGAAGGTTTTTCTGGGGGCCAGTGACTCAGCTGTACCCTGCGCAATGATCCTGGAGCTGGCCACTGCCCTGGACGTCCAGCTCAGGTCACTCAAACAGCAGGTATCTGCCCAGATGTTCTTCTTTATTTTGATATCTTCAGTTTTAATATTATTGGAAATGAATCTGATTCAGGTGATTGTGTTGGTGGTGTGTTTAACGTAAGGGCATAAACGCAAACTAAGAAGAGAGGTAAAGAAAAGAACTGTAAAAAGGAGTCAAAGAAAAAGTTCCAAACATAAAATAGTTATGTCCCCTTTTTCTTTTCCCTTCCATCCTTACTGTTATCCTTGCTCTCTCTGGAAAAGAGCAGGGAAAGTGGTGAGATGCTGACTAGTTTAGTTCCTCCCAATGTACGCTCTCGCTCTCGCTCTCTCTCGCTCTCTCTCTCTCTCTCTCTCTCTCTCTCTCTCTCTCTCTCTCTCTCTGTGTGTGTGTGTATATCTCTGTTTCTGGGTAGAAAGTGCTGACTCCAGCCTACTGTTGTGAGTGCAGTATTATTTTATTATTATATATTTGGCAGCATCCTGCTGGAGACTGTGATCTATATGGTGGCTGGAAATACACACACTAAGATTACACTGCAGAGAAAACCACTGCCCTCAAAGGCTGCTTTGGGGGAACTTACAGTATGCTTGTCCTACCCTAGCATTAACATACATAAGCACGCTCACTCTCTCATTCTATCCCAGCACCCACCAGTAACTCTGCAGTTGGCTTTCTTTGATGGCGAGGAGTCATTTGAGGAATGGACAGCCACAGACTCTCTCTATGGCTCCCGTCACCTGGCGGAACGCATGGCACATACCAACCACCCGCTGGGATCCACGCAAACCACCATGCTCCATGCTGTGGTGAGCAGACTGTGTGTACATATGTACTGTATGTACTATAAGTACTAGGCTAATGCCGTTTGGAATGAGGAACGCATGCCCCTCTGGTTATGCAATACCTGTTGTCTTTGAAATGTAGTGCATTAAGAGTGATAAAGTTCCAAAATACAAATACAGTAATAAGTACAGTACTCAAGTAAATGTTCACAACTATAGATAGATATGTTGTGCTATTGATATTTCACAATACAACACAGGTAATACACTACATCCTACCTTACATCCACATGGTAAATTATTTGTTAAAATCTTTTAATCCCTATATATTTTTGGGTTAAAAAATGTTAATCCCTATATATCTTGCATTTAAGATAAATTATATTCTACATGATGTTTGGCTAGGTTTACTATATGATCAGTCTAACCTATTTTGGCAGTCTAACTATTTTCTATTCACAGCTTCGACCATATATTTAAACCATTTCGCCCTAAATTACATTTTTAGAGGACGCTGTTGTCTGTATGTACAAAACCTTATAGTTAACACCTAATCTGCCAGAATTATTTCAGATTTTTTGCTGTAGACTGCCAGAGATTTTTCATTGAAAAAAAAAGTACTCAGGAGCCGAGATACAGAATTTTTAAGTTTTAAGTTAACAAGGAAGTGGATAGGAGTTTAAATCTTCGATAAATCATATCTTCTTGGTCTTTGGGTCAAAAAACAAGAAAAAAAAAAAAAAAAAAAAAGCAGCCAGGCGAGAAATTAATTAGAACGCAGATATGCGATAAGTTACAGACATTTGGATTTAGTTTGGAAATCAATATTTTCTTTTTGTGGCTTAGTGTATAGTATTATAATGGAAAACATTGTGTTCCTCTAAAACCAAAGTAAGTATAGTATGCTTTGGAAAATGGTTGGCAGTAATGTGAAGTATGCAGTGAGTTGTAGTCAATAAGCTAAACGTGCCCAGACCACCGGTATGGTTCTTTTGAACCGGGTAAACCAAAGCACTATCCCAGTAGTTCTTTCTTGTGCATTCAAATTTAGTTAGTTTGTAATGCAAGTTCTTTCCCACTCTGTTTGCATGTTATTACTGTATCCCTCCTACAAGATCTCTACAAAACAATGTCCCATGTTTTAAGATAAGAGATAAACCTTTTATTGAACCCTAAAGTGACATTAACCCATTTAGACCTGGAACGCATCTGTGTCACTTCAGGTTTCTTTGGCTATTCAAAAATAGCAGATATACAAGCTCATAGCGCGGCACCGAGTGCCGCGCTATGAGCTTGTAGATCTGCTATTTTTGAAAAATCTTGAAAAAAAAAATGTTCATTTTTTTTCTTCAAAAAACTGTTAGGATTTCGATTTTTTTTTTAAATCGCTTCAGGTCTTAATGGGTTAATACATGTTTAAATGTAGGGCATGGGTGAGGAGTGGCATGAGCAGTAATGGTATGGTATGGTATGGTATGGTATGGTATGCACAAAGTTGTGCAATAAAGTGAGCAGGGATATACGGATATAATGGGAGCAGTGATTTTATATGTAAGCAAGCAAGACTGACACTCATGTTTCTTGACCCTTTCTCAGGACCTCTTTGTGCTGCTAGACCTGCTGGGTGCTGCTGACCCCCTGATTGTGAATCACTTTGATAACACCGCTCGCTGGTTTGACCGCCTTATTGCTGCAGGTAGATGTCACTGCAAGGTAGCAAGATTTTGCCCCCCTCGCCTTTTCATCTCTGTCTCACGTGTCCTAACTCGTTGCCTTCCCCACCCCCACCCCTATACCTCACTCGTTCTCAGAGAAGAGACTCCATAGACAGGGTCTATTGACGTCTCACCCGTCAGAGCAGACCTACTTCAGGAAAGACGTATACCTCGGACCAGTCCAGGACGATCACATCCCTTTCCTGCATAAAGGTGAGAGATGGACACCCTATGTACACACAGTCATACTCCTACCTTGGGTTTTGCTTTGAATCATTAATCCCCCCATATGCAAATATGTATTGTGCACACAGGTGTTCCTGTGCTTCATGTCATCGCTACGCCCTTCCCCCAATTTTGGCACACACTGGATGACACGGAAGAAAACATGCACCGACCCACAGTGGAGAACCTTACCAAGATCATGGCGATCTTTTTAGCAGAATACCTTGGCTTTTGAACCCATGTGGAGTTCACCTATACAAAAACGCCCACACCGAGGTATGTATTAGTCAACCAAAGTCCAGTTGGCATATTGAACTGAGAACCTCTGTTCACGGTGCATTCTTCGATGGATGTTTTTAGACCAGTCGCCAGTCCATATACTGGAATGGACTGGATCCAGTACATACACCAAGGACAAACCTCCAGAATGGGCTGGTGAAATGAACTAAACTGATATAGATCATGATACTGCAATACCAGATGAGCTCAACCAAAGACTTGCACTACTGGATTCTCTTGTATCCATGGCTTCACCTGATGAGTGACCGTGTAGCTCTTGTTTTAAGTTTGCCCATGCGTTAATGTGTATGAATTCATAGTGATAATGTTAAAGCCAGAAAGTTGAGGCAGCTTGATAAATGGTACCGCTTGTCCAAACACTAGGAAACGCATCTTTTGGCCCAGCCGTTTAATTACTCCTAAAATGTGATTGTAATGTACTAGTTACTTGTAACTAGTATGTACTGTGATGAACATGCAGCTTTACGTTTACTCATGATTTCATGAAATAAGCTCTGAGCCAGGATATCTTCACTGTTCATAATGTGCCAATGGTTGAGAAAAAGTTATGTTAGGACGATGTCCTGTATGTGTGTAACTTTTTTTGGGACCTTATAGTGACAAATAACATCAAGGTTTATTTTGTCCTGCACTTTTATCCGGTTTCCACTGTTATTAAATGCAGTGAAATAAGGATTTTTCTTCCATACCATGTAATGGTGTAACAGGGTCAGCAATAAAGTGATGACCTTTTATTTTATCCTTATGAGACTGGTTACGTGATGCAATGTATGAAGATGAGAAGACACTGGAATATATCATGAGTAGATCATTCAAATTTCTATGCATAATGTTGTTTAGTGCAACCACACCTGAGCAAGAATGAATGTTATGGTATCATGTTACCACATTGAAGAATGATCTATGAGGTACAAGTCATTCTAAACTATTGAGATGCACCCATGTGTGTATGCCACTCAGCTATGGCATTTGTGTCCGTCTCTTATAATATGGTCTTATTCACATGTTAGTCTTGAAGCAATATCTAATGACAACTCATGTTTGATAAACGTATTTGTTTCCCCTTTATTGACGCAGTTGCACCGTACATTCACAAATTAGTACATATAACACCAACATACAAAAATATGAAAATTATCAGTCAGGTAAAAGAAGTTAAAGGGATACTTCACTTTCCGCCGGGGGACACATTTAAAAAAAATATTAAAAATAAATGAAAAAAGTTATGGAAAATTCATGGCCCCCTCACACATTAGTAGGACACTGCGTGTCGTGAGGGGGCCATGAATTTTCCATAACTTTTTTCATTTATTTTTAATATTTTTTTTAAATGTGTCCCCGGCCCGAAAGTGAAGTATCCCTTTAAGCCTAATTTACACTTTGCTGTACAACTCAGTTAAGATAACTGAATTTCAACATGTTTTTTTGTTACAAATATGTTATGTTTGCAGTCTTACATTAAAGTATGTATTTGGCTTTATTGATTGATTGATTGAATTCTTTATTAGCAGTTTGCCCAAAAAAAGCACAGGGAAGTACAGTTCAATACAAGGTCTGCTAAGAGGATTATACCCAAGCAAGCGCTATGGCTTGTTTCAATTGGGGTCCTTTGTACGCAATTCATGGAAACATTTAATGACAGACAGATTAAATATGGGACAGACAGACTCCTTTCAGTTATATGCACTACTAGGCATATGCCTCAAAGGAGGCGCAGGGTGAGAAAGGTGACGAAGAGGTGGGCAGTTATAGAGGAGACTAGGACTGCCAGGAGGAGAAAGGTCATTGTCAGAGGACGGGTAGGCTTCTCCTGAGGTTCCAACAGAGCCATGTGCCTGGTCACTATTTTAAGAGAGGTAGAGAATTAGATAAAAATCAAGCTCAATGTTGTTTTTAAGCCTATTTTAAAATCTAATTCATTCAGTTTAATGGATGTGAATTGTGAACCTCATTTCATGAGTCACTTTCAGCCAGTTGCCAAGAGAGGGCACTGTTGTTCAGAGTTAAAACTAGATCTTACTAATAGACCAGAATACAACCACTGACCCACTGTGTCCGTTTGTCGCTCGGTCCCTTTGCCTTCTGTTCTTGAACCAGTTGCTGACCTGTGTTGGCGTGAGACCGGTCGCTAATGCAAGCTCCCGTTTTTCACCTGGTGAAGGATAGGGTTTACGATAATACCACTCCCGGAGGATAGTTCGGGACTTTTCCTGTAATTATGTAAATGATCAATTAATGCGTTGTATTTGTATTGTACAACAGGAAGATCATCAAACAAAACCAACAGCTTAACACACGCCCACACACATCACGATTTATTTTCTCAAAGCCTGCCAATGTAGCCTATTTATGAGGAGTCTACATAAACTTCTGGCACCATTAAACTTCAAAGTTTTACCAGTGCAATTAGTGACAAGTCAGTGAATCCAACATTAAGGACCATTTGAAAGTCCTACTTACCTTAAAGCAGTAGCTGGTCTCCTCTCCATCCCAGATGGTGTGTGGTAGAGGGAACTTGCGCCTAAAGGTCCTTGCACACTGGTGCGTCTTTTCGTTGCGTTTTATTTTTTTTCATTGTTTTTTCAATTTTTTTCATTGTTGTAAAAAAAACGCAACGAAAAGACGCACCAGTGTGCAAGGACCTTTATTTCCCAACGGCCCCTAGCGGACGACCTCTCTGCTTCTCTGCCTCAATGTAGTGGGCACTCAGCCACAGCTGCTGAAGGAGAGGATGACTGCGTGAGGAGAAAGGAAAGCCCTCCAGCAGTGAGTAGAGATCCGAGAAGCGGCCCTGGTGGAAGGCCACGGCTGCTTGGGCCTTCATCACACTTTCCAAACCCGCTAGGCAGTGGGAGGAGGGGGAGGATGGAGGAGGAAGGGTTCGCAGGAAACCAGTGAGACGGTCCATCCGACCAGCCTGCAGCAGAACCTCGCACACACACGCCACCTGCTCTGCCGAGAAGACCGCTGCCATGGCCGGTATGACTCCTGGGAGATGAAAATTAAACCAAAATATATCTGTCAAGAAATCCTTTTCACTAGCCTGAGCTGAGACAATGCTAGGAAGATCTGGAGGATCTGTGGAGCATGTCGCTTGCTCTGTGGATCAAAAAGACATGCATGTCTGTTTATATCATTATTCATCCTGTTCCTATTTGCCTTTCCCCCGCCCTGATGGCACTAGGACTTACAGGTAATCTGAGAACATGGGGGTTACAAAAACACCAGCCTTGCTCCTGTGTGCAAACATGCACACTTGTTCATGTCATTTGCTGTTGAGCGCCTACTTATCCAAACCAAATCGATGATGAATGTTCTGTGCAAACTGAAAGAAAAAACACATTTGAATATATTTTCCTAGACAAATTAGAACCAAAAACACCAACAGCTAACAATGACGTGATTGTTCATGCAGAATAAAGCCTAGAGATGATCATTTTAAATGCAAATATAATTTCAACCATAGCTGACAAGGAAGTGTTATGTAAATGCAGTTTATTACAATATCATAAACAGTAATATAAAAAATAGATTGCCTTTGAGTACAAAACCTCTAAATGGCAAAGACAAGAACCTTGAATGACAATACAAAACACAATCCCTTTCAAAACTATCAAAAAGTTAATCAAAATAAGATTATCTTTGGTTAAATCCAGAGGTGTTGTGTGTTGGATGGGAGGGAGTAAATACATTACCGTATATCCCAAGCTAGAGCAAAAATATTTTGGGTATAATTGTGCATAATCAATCACACCAACACTGTAACAGCTCTAGTGAACACCACTCCACGTGGACTAGCACAGCTACATACATTGACAAGAAATAGGCTCATATACACATTGAAAAAAGGCTACATGTATAAAACAAGCATCCTTTCCCTTTCTCATAACTAATGTATGGTATGTTAGTTTTGGCATCATCCAGGCTTAATGCCATTTAAGTCATGTTGGTGGTGGTTGTGGCTGACTGAAAACAAGTGAAATCATACTTTTGGCAAGTAAAAAAGTGGATCTAGTTTAAATTGTAGTCAGACAGCAAATCCCCAGTTCGTGGAAAACAATGTAACATTCCAAGTACAATATGAATGCCATTTCCTATGTCCATTTTCCACATGGACTTCTCGTTTTCGTTCAGTTAAAACTAGGAACTGATTGATACATGCTTGAGCTACAGGTACAAAAGAGACAGACACTTATAAAAAAAAACATAAAAACACAAAGGGCATCATTGTAGCTAAATGTGACACTGAACTGTTTTGTGTACCATAGTTGGTCAGAGATTTGACCGCTACCTGTTCTATGACACTGGAGGACTCGCATGATGGAAAAGATGCTAGATGCATGTTAGGTTCTAATGGAGGGAACTACAGCACCAAATCTTGCTGGATTCATTTCAAGTCCCATTCTGTCTTTTGATTTACCATTTCAAAACCTTCTCTCAGATTTCATTTTCAACCTTAAGAGTGAAACATTCTGAATGGAATCAAAGCCCAACCATCATCATAACACAATAGAGCAGCGTAAACATGACATGGATGACATGTGCAAAATATACAATATAGGAGCTAGAGCAATGATCATACAACCAGGAGTGTCAGATTACTTTTCATTGCAGATTAAAAGCTGGTTGGGTATTATTGGAAGATACTGCAAAAATCTTTGTAACCCCACCATCTTCAAAATAAGGCACTTAAATGGTACAAACAAACAAAACACACTGTAAGATTTGGGGTGCATTAAACAGTTAATAATCCTCAGTGTGGTCACAGCAACATTTTAGTGTAACGCAACATCATGCTTCATTTCAAAGCTTAGTGTATAAAAGCTTTGCTCCCAATCTCCCAAAGTTTACTGGCTTTTGATCTCAGCCATTGTGTGTCCAATAGAGAACTTTAAATGCATTCCATAGACAACAAATATGTCATGTCCTTTGTTACTTTTCCCCCTCAAAGTGGACAGAAAACCTCATTTGAGTTCCACACACACAGGAACTCAATCATTTGGTGGCGTCTTCCAGCTGGGCTGTGTGTTTCAACCAAGACCTCATGGGACAGAGCCTGAGTTGTATGCAGCCCCCATTGAATTACACACTGTAATAGTCCCTGAAGCTGGAGCGCAATTTACATTTGAGGAAAACTGTTCATCTCAATGAATCCACATAGGACTCAACCAATTTTTGTACTAATCTCATAGTTGGGTTTTTCCCCCTTGTAGAATAGTCTAACCCCCCATTCCTGGAGTGTAGGTATAATAGTGATAAAACAAAACCGAATTAAAACCATGAAAAAATGGCTATTCTGCCAGCTAAAACCCCAAGTAGTACACCGTACAATAAATCTTACTGGCTGAGCTGGGTCTGCAGTACACAAACCGAGCATAAGTATATATTGATATATTCACATGTATAATACTCCATGTCATTCTTGTGTGACTAGATCTGATAAGACAAGAATGGCACAAAATCTATACAAAGCTGACAGGCACTTTTCATTTATGGCACTATTTGGCTGCCAATTCTCAACCGAAATAACAATAGTGTGCAATTTATGACATCCAATCATATACTATGATCTTATATGATGTTTGATTAGCAAGTGGATATCCCACATAGTCCCGCTCATTCGAGCCACCTAAAACTATGATGGTATCAGACCATAATGAGAGAGCATCCCTGTCCCACATGCTGAAACCTGTCCATATTTCCATGAAAGGCACTAAGACGAAACTTTACGTTCATGAATGAGAGGCTAACTGAAACTCTCAGTTAAAAGCCAAGAGTATGGACAATCTCTCATTTTTGTTGTTGAAGATGGCGTATGAGCCAGTGAAACAAACTATAAACTCAGCTCATCATCTACTGGGACGGATTGGAGCTGTGTAAGAATCTTGGAATCCCCATCCATGTCATCTGGATGGCCCAGTGGTGACCTTGCCTCTACGTCCTGCTCTGAGGATGGGCTTCCCAGGAGTAAGGACTCTCCTGGTAGACCCAACAATGCCGGGTCTTCAGGTAACACCCCTTTAACACGGATATCAAACAGAGGCATGCCGATTGAGGTGGAGAGGGATAAGGGGCTCCAGGCATTCTGGGACAGCTGGGTATTTGGTGCAACTCCGCTGCACATGGGGCTGAGAGAGAGCATGCTTTCTGGGGTGAGGGTGTTACATAGTGTGGGGGGGGCAGAATGGTCCAGGGTATGCGAGGCAGGATATGTGGGTGTTTGGTTGCTGTCAGCCCCTGTATCTGGTGTACAGTATAGATTGGATGAGTTGATAAAGCTGAGGGGAGATGTTGCAAAGTTGATAGGGGAGGCGGCTGTCGGCTGGACAACTGCAGGAGAGGTGACTGGGGTGAAAATCGTGCCTACACCATTGGTAGAGATGGAAGATGCTTCGGTGACTGCCTTAAAAGGCAGGCTGGTGAGCTGAATGCCTGCTGGTATGGTCAGAATCAGCTTCCCTTGATGGACACTCAGATAGGGGCCTCCACCAAGGAGAAGGTTACCTAAAGTCAAGAGATAATATGAATTGATAGTTATACCATGGCCACAGAAAACACTATATTCTGACCGGCAGGAGGGTGTCTGCATTATTTTCAGATAATAGATATTTTGTATTAATTATAATTATCATAAAGCTGTAGTCTTCCCATATTTTTTTTAAAAACATTGTTTTTATATATATATATATATATATATATATATATATATATATATATATATATATATATATATATATATATATATATATTATTTTTTTTACATACTCACAGGTAATACAGTAATTACTGAAGTCTTCCCACATTCTAATTTAATACACATAATAAAAAAATATTACCGTATTGACAGTTATTTAAGCCAGCATTAACTATAACATATCCTGAAAAACAGCATGAGTTTCATTATAACTTTAAACCTTTTGTAGGGGACAGACTTTTGATATTGTGGTATAGACATGATTATTCTCAGTTGACTGACTCAGCTGGTACTCATTTCTAGGTCATTACTATTGACTTCTTCCACTTGCTGGAGTAATGGGTAACTTTTATTGAAAAGTTTATGAAGATAGTGTCAACACAAAGTTTCTGTTAAAAGTGTATTGCCCCAAAATACGATGAAACACTACTTACATTTTAAACCTTTGTAAGTTGCCATAGTATGAGCAGGACAATCAACAATTGAGCCGAACAATAAATAAAAAAGCTGATGTACATTATTTTTCGATACACACTGTGTGTGTTCGGGTCAAAATGATCAGTACAATTCCAGAAAGATATTCATACATTCATTCAACCATAAAAGTACCTGGAGCGGCAGAGGGGAGCCGAATGATTTGGGGAGTTACATTCTGTATGGGCCCCAGCTGGTTTATCCTGAAGGGGCCTTGTGCAACGCCTCCACTTCCGCCAGGGGGTGAGGTAAGGATCTGAAAGGGAACTCCAGCAGAAGGAATGGAGAGAGGAGTGGTAGCAGAGACTACCTGAGGGAAAGAGAGGGAGGAAGAAGCAGAGAAGGAAGAGACGGGCACGAGCTGGGGCATGGATAGGGGAACTAACTGAGCAGGAGTTGAGTCTTTCGACTGGAGCATGGGAAACACCTGCGTTGGGGTTGGGGAGGAGATGGAAATAACTTGGGGGCCTGGAGTCGGCAGGATTCTGGCAAGAGAAGGGCTGGTGGTCGTGTTCTGATCACCCAGTTGGAGTGTCAGCCCCTGGGGTATCTGGCCATTAGTGACCGGAGACACAGAGACAATGGTGGTAGCACCTTCATTCAGAGCTGTCGAACCATTGTGCTGATTATGTTGTTGCTGCTGCTGCTGTTGAGAGAGCGGCTGAGCCAGCCTTTGGCTTATGTTCAATGTCTGTGGGCTGTGGAACTGTGGAAGGGCCTGGGATAGTGTAGAAGTGAGGCCGGACACTGGGACCAACTGGGGACATTGGGATACCTGTGTGCCTGAAGCGTGTTGGACCAACTGGGATACTGGTATGCCCTGGATGGATGGTACTACTTGGGGCAGGGAGAAAACCTGAGGAGTGGAATGGCTAATGGAGGAAACCGCCTGGCAGATGGAACTGGAAGGTATTAACTGGGAGCCAGCCGTGGCAACAAACTCCCCATGACGACTGGAAAGCGAAACAACAGGACTGGAACAGGACAGGCCGTTTTGTGTTAAGACTAGCGAGGGGACAGAAGTTGGGGAGGAAAGGGTCGACGAAGAAGGGGATGAAGAAGAGGACGAAGAAGATACTGTCTGACCACTGTTTTCTGATTTGGTTAAAACTCCATCAGGGACATTGATGAAATCCAGAGAGGGAACTGTAGGTGTGCTCTGTCTGTCTATCTTTGCTTCTACTGTTAGAGGAAGAGAGATGGCTGAGTTTGAACTGCCTATGTTAGTGGTGCTCAGAACCACTGTTGGAAGGGTGCTTGATTTGGTCTCCATGACTGAAGCCCCCTGGCCTGCCACTGATATTATATGGTGTGGCTGTTGTTGCACATTGATAGTAGGCTTGGCTATGACTTGGGTCCTGTTTAGGATCAGAGGAGAGTTTGCAGCCACAGGACTCAGTGTGACGGTCTGGCAATCGCTCAGGGTTATCCCATTGATTATGACTCCGCTACCGGCACTGGAGATCAGGGAATTGCCATTGAGCAACAAAGGTTGAGTGGCAGTGAGGAAGCCACTAGCCCCATTGAAGATGAGTTGGCCCTCTGTGCTGCAGGGGTGTCCGGAGAGAGAGAAGATGGGTGTTGTGCAGCCAGCAATTTCCTCTGGTTTGTCAGAGGTGTCATCCATGAAGCTTGCCTCGTCTTCTGTGCTGTGATTGCCATCAGACTCACTGAAATGACAGGAAGGAAAGAACAAGGTTTAAAAGGAAAGACACAACCTATTATGTATCCCTCTATTATCTATTAAAATAAAGGCACACTGTTAAAATCATTTTATGACCGGAAATCTGTAAATGGCAACAAACCGCTCCGTTCGCATCGAAAAGCATTGGCAGAATCCGCCACATGAGCAGAATCAAAGTTTGGTGTGACCGTACCCTCAGGCAATATTTTGCATGGAAGATAAATGCTCATGCAAGAATAGTAAATGTTTTCAGTTCACCACATGGGATCCTAATCAAACTTACATTTAGTCTCAATATGTATAATACTTCATGGTTTATTTCAATTGGACTATTGTTTAAATAATCTTCACATAATTTTCAGATGTAGTTATTACACTTTCCTACTTTTTTGGGCCAAACAATGAGGCATTACATTAAAACATGAATACATTTACATAAAGAGTTGCTTAAAATGTAATAGGCTGAACGGAGTATTGCATTCTGTATGTCATTAATTTAATTGTTTTTTAATGTATCCTGATGTACTGAGAGAAGCATTAATCATTTTTTCAGGGTTTAACATATCCAACATTGTATAATAGTATCAATGCAATATGGAGAGTACATTAATATGTAATTTAAAAAAAAAAAAGACATAAGATACTATATAGATGATTGTACCTCTTACAACAAGAAAGGAGAGTCAAGAGTCTATACATAGTTGGTCCTGCGCACAGATTGAGTTCCTTCAGTGCCAGACCACCACAAGGCCTCAAGTCTGATAAGATAAAGATTCAGAACAGTCGGTCATATCTCTCCACACACAAGTTCCTCCCTATGAATGGCAAAATAACCTACTAGCCATTGTGATGGTCTCTACTAGTACTTAATGCGTATACTTTTGTACCTTAACTTTTATTTGTAAGAGTATTTCTA